>NW_024412418.1:23668544-23745043 GCF_014898765.1 Herpailurus yagouaroundi
AAAAAAAAAAAAAAAAACACCCAACCTTCCCTCCCTTCCTCTCTCCTTCCCTTGCTCCTTCCTTCTTTCCTTCCTTCCCTTCCTTTCCCTTTCTTTCTTATTATTTTTATTAATTTCCTTCTTAAGTATGCCTTCTACAAAGCATAATTTAAATGGGGCCAAGTCATTGAAGCTGTCCATTAATGGAAGTCTGGACTTTCAGAAATAGATACAAACAACAAAATCAAAAAGAATGTTCTTTTGTAAAACTTCTAACAGAAATAAACTTATTTAATTAGGAAGGCTGTGCTTGTGTGTGTGTGTGTATGTGGGATATAGGTTATATTCCTGAAGACCATCAAAACTGAGAGGTCATACACAAGAGAGATGCCTTTCCTTGAAAACCAAACTAGAAGTCAGGCCCCAGAAGACGCAAGCCTTAATGATAATGGTAACTCCCACAGGGCTATAGTTTGGGCTCTGAAAAGGTGCAGTGAAGGAAGTCTTGATCATTCTGACCAGCCTTTATTGACCCTACTATAAATATCTCACTCTCCCATCTCATTGGCTTCCTCCCTCTTCTGTGATGTGTTCTTGCATGGTCCTGATCTCACTTTGCTAATTAATAACTTCTCCACTGTTTACCCTTCTTAGGAGTATTCACAATTTGGTGGAACAAATTGATGAAGGCCTCACAGCTTTCCAGCTGCAGAGGAATGAATGCTGGTGGGGAGGAAGTATTTACTCCATACCACCTGGACAGACATGAACTCTGCCAACTTGGAAGTCCATCACTGAACAGTAATTCTCATATTCTCATTCTCTCTCTCTCTCTCTCTCTCTCTCTCTCTTTCATCTAAGACAACAGTCACTAGCTTCTAGTATATACCTTCATAACATTTTATTCTTCTAATTCTTTTATTCTTTTATTTTATTCTTTCTTGGACTCATCCCTAGTTCAAGGAAGATTAGACAAATCAAACATGACTTACCTTTCTGGCTAATTTTGTATGGACTCATTCCAGGTTGTTCCTAACAATTTTAAAATGGCACCTAGATTTTATCTAGTTATCTTCCTCCCTAGCACCCAGTATAGGCTTACCTAATATGCTATAAAAAACTGGATTGGGTGTCTCTAGATAAGCAGTGAGTTGAACTTAAATAAATTATAATTAAAGTAGAAAGAAAATAGCATAGTAATTTGAAGTAGGTTCAGTTCAAAAGAACAAAATATTCTGTGATCTGAGTACAAATTGCATAAAGTGAGCATCAGTTTCCTCATCTGTAAAATGGAGCTGTTGATAGGCAATTCACAGGGTTGTAGCAGGTCCCAAATGGAAAAAAAAAAAAAAAAAACATGGAAAATGAATAGCACATAATAGCTATTCAGTAAACATTCAATAAATCAATAAGCTGTTCAATAAGTTCTCTTACCTCCAACCCCTAAAAATGCTCTGATATTGACTAAGTTTTTTTTTCATAATAAGTGTTACATCTAGACACATTTGCTCCAAATTTCAATACAATTATATTCAGACCCAGATTCGTTTCAAATATTGTGGCAGGAGCATATATGACTTTAAATATAGGCTTATGCTATACACATAAGATTTAGGCATTTGATTATATATAAATTATATTTCAATAAAAAAATTCTACTCTCTTCCCTCCCAAAAGTGTGGGATTGTGTTCTTACTCTCTGAAAGGCCCCCTGACATTCTAGCCTGGCCTTCAGGTGCAGATGTGCCCCAGCTGGAAAAGGTGAGGACAAGCTGGTTAAATGTTTATGGTACTGCATCCCCTCAATTAGAAATCCACATTTTCTCTTTTTAATATTTCCAGAGAAGCAACTTACATTCAATGGACATTTGATATGGTGTTTCTTCTCTCCACAGCCTCTGCAAGCCATTCACCCCCTTATCCTCTGGAAAGTTGCTCTTAAATCACAGTGTTTTAGATCGATACCGTTGAGGAACCAATGAGATCTGCTAATTGAATGTAGATAATCTAAGGATAAATAATACTAATACACTTAGCATTTCCCACATGCCAATAACTATTCTCAGGTTTAATATTAATTCATTTAGTCTTCAAAACAAAACCTATTGAGATGGTAAGATCATTATCCCCGCATCGTAGATGAGGAAAGGGAGGCTCAGAAAAGTTAAGGAGCTTGTAGAAATTTAACCAGTGTGAAAGTGGAGAGCTGGTATTTAAAGCCTGGCAATCTGGCTCCAGAGGCTATGCCCTTAAGCACTATGCCTTACCAAACCGCAACAGAAAAACTTCAGTGTGTTCACTGAAAGCCCACACTGAAAACAAGGTGACAAAATATTGTACTTCTGGCCCTTTGGGGTTTACGATCTCAGGAAACAGACACCTGATACCTCAACATGAGAAATGTGGGGTGTCAGGAAATACGTTTGACATGAGAGTACAAGACACGTTGCTGGGTCAACAGAGAGGCTCTGTGGAAGACTGCATTCATCGACTGGTTGCATCACCGGAAAAGGGCTTTGGGGGCTGGCTCAGTCCATTCAAGCTGCTATAACAAAATTACATACACTGGGGTGGCTTACACATAACAGAAATTTCTTTCTCACGGTCTGGAGTCTGGGAAGTCCAAAGTCAAGGTTCCTGCAGATTTGGTGTCTGGTGAGGACCCACATCCTAGTTTATAGACAGTATTCTCTTTGCTCTGTTGTCACATGGTGGCATAGTGAAGGAGCAATCTGAGGTCTCCTTTATAAAGGAACTAATTCCTTTCATGAGGACTCCAACCTCATGACCTAATCACCCCCCAAAGGCTCCACCTCCTCCAAATACCTCACACTGGGGATTCAGTTTCACCATATGAATTTGTGTAAAGAGTGTACTAAACTGGCTGCAGCCCTCCCCCCCTACTGCTAACAGAAGCCAGTCCCAACCTAATCTGACTTCAATGAGAGGCTCCACTTTTATTTTGAACATGTTCTTCTTGAGCTCAGCAAAGACTTTCCATCCTGTCAAATCAGTTCTCCATCCTTTTCTTAACTTGATCTCTCTGCACATGCCCCATCCTTGACCATTTCAGCTGGCAATGACCATGTTTGCAGCTCCTATGGTTATTTCCTACACCATTGTGGTACTTATAACGATTACTGGCTCTGTGTATATATGTCTTATCTATAAGATTTCTCCATGAGACCACAAATCACTTGAGAGCAGGAGTACCATTCACCTCTGTACCCCTCAGAGCCTAGAACTCAACAGCTGCTCAAATGCTTAATGATGATGGTCAGACACCTTGGTTCTCATTGTCCATTCCAGCTCAACCTCAGTTTCTCTGTTAAGTGTCTCGAACAGTGTCCAGCTTACAGGAGGCAACCAACAAATACTTTGGAAAGAAGGAAGGAAGGAAGGAAGGAAGGAAGGAAGGAAGGCCATCTCTACTTGCTTTCAGATTCCCTGAAAATCAAGGAAGCCCCTGTGAATGAAACCCCATTACATGCAACAAGCCTCAAGTTTTTTCTTATTTTCAAATAATGTAGTAGACATGATCAAATGCCCACAACAATGGCTGTTACAGTGGTCCAAGGTGACCTCTGTTGGTCTCTGTTTCCTGGTATAAATCCCTTATAAATCAGGGATGTATTGTGTAACCAATAGAATATTATAGAGGTTACAGTGAGTTATATGTAACTAGGTTAAAAAAAAAAAAAAGCATAGAAGACGTGCCTGGGTGGCTGGTTCAGTTGACTAAGTATTCTGACTTCAGCTCAGGTCATGATCTCACAGTTCATGAGTGCAAGCCCCGCATCAGGCTCTGTGCTGATAGCTCAGAGCCTGGAGCCTGCTTTGGATTCTGTGTCTCCCTCTCTCTGCCCCTCCTTTGTTCATGCTCTGTCTCTCTCTCTCTCAAAAACAAATAAATATTTAAAAATTTTAAAAAAGAAAACAGCATAGTCATTTCCATCTTGAACTCTGGCTTTGCTGGGAAGCCAGCCACCATGTCATGGAACACTCAATTAGCCCTGTGGAGGAGCCTACACAAAGTGGAAGATCTCTCACCAGCAGCCAGCATGAACCTACCAGTCATGTGATTGAGCAACCTTTGAAGTAGATCCTCCAGCCACAGTCCAACCTTCAGATGACTGCAGCCCCAGCTGACATCTTGAATGTTGGAGGACCACACACCTAAGCTGCCTCTGAATTGCTGGCCTCAGAAACTCTGAAAGATGATACATATTAATTGCTGTTTTAATCCACTAAATCCTGGGGTAATTTCTTATGCAGTAACAGATAACCATTACAAAGGAAAACAAAACGAAACAAAAAGTAGAAATATCAAATGAAGCACCCAGAGAGCTTAATATCTTATAGTCAATTTTACTCATCATAACATAGAATCTTCACAGTATAAGAGAGATTATTCATGTCAACAGGTGGATGTAGGTAGCTGGAAGCTCCACAATGGATACAAGTACAGTAGGAGGCAGAAAACCCTGACTAAGCTAGGGGATTATGCTTTGAGCCTGTGCATCCCCCACTGCCACCTCTCCCATATCTTTTCACCTCTCTGACAAACCCCTAATGAGAAACACTGACCCCATGAGGTGATAAGAGAAGTGAAGGATCCTGTGCCAGCCCCTGGGAGAGCTGGGCCAACCTTCTTGCACTGACTACAGCACAGGGCTGAGATAGTCCATATAGGGACTAATGCAAGTCTAGGAAAGGCACCCCTTCCTCCCTGCAGCTGGAGCCTCACTCCAGGGCACTAGCATGAAGAACCAAGTGTGGTCTGGATTTCACCCCCTCTGGCCCTCTTGGCTGGCACCCTTTGGCACACCACAGCCAGCCCCTTGAGTGATTATATTGACTGATGGATACCCAGACTCTTCTCTATTGCCAACCCCCTCCTTGCCCGCCATAGAGCTGGCAAGTGATCTGCAGAGGGCTCCCAGACCTAGTGCCAGAACGTGATGAAGGGTGGAGGCAGGCCCTGCCCACACTAGAAACAGGGTAGGCACTGCCTAGCGAAGCATACCGCCTCGTGCTGGGCCAATGCCAGACTTGTGAGCCTGGGCTCAGAGGGGCAGCCTTTATTTTTAGCGGGTAATCAGCCCTCATTTCGTTCCCCTCAGTGAAGCCCCACCCTTGTCTAAATGGCCCCTGTAATTAACACCTCACCAGCTCTAATTCCCTCCCTAACTGTCTGTAATTATCATGCAGCTGACCTTTGTTCCCTTAATTGCTGTTTGACTCCTGATCCCTGTATACCACACTGCCTTCCCCCTCTTCCCTCCCTTCTGATTCAAGATGCTCTTGTACATAGTACAGTATTTGGTTTTTCTTTTCTAATCCCAGCGAGTCTCTGGAATCCCCATCTCTCTGCTATTTGAGATACATTTTCTTGAAAACAACTCTCATTTACAGAATGCTGTTTTAAACTACTTTCCCCTGCCTAGCCTTGCTGGCTTCTTAGAAACGAATTTGCAAGTCAAGAGAATGGGTATTACTAGCCTTCTTTTATAGGAGAGACAATTGGAGGCTTAAAGTAATTCAGGGCTTACTTATGTAGCTTGGTACTGATGGGGAGAGAGCACTCTCCTAAGCATTTTGACACAGTGGCCTCTTTCTTCCCTGCTTCTCCCAGTTGGATAACTCAAACTCGGACTGCCTCAATGACCTGAATTTCTGACCCCTTCTCTCTTAACACCAGGCATGCCCACTTACATTTGGTTTTAATCTCTAACTCAAGTTTTCTGAATTTAAATACTGCTTTTGCCACATCTCCTGCCCCAAGATACTATACAATAATAGTAAAAGGTATCATTTTCTGACTACCTATCATGTCTCAGGTACCTTTTTGGTGTCTTACAGAGACCATCTCATTATATTCTCCCCTGTGAGAATGTAATGTCCCTTCCATCTCTTGCAATTTTAATTTTTCTCGCTCCAGTGGATCATGCCTATCAACACACAAATGTGACTTAATGTCTCCCATCTTCAAAAAATAACCTTCCTTGGTTCATATGCTCCTCTAGTCATCACCTATTTTTCTCCTCCCATTCACAGAATAATTTCTTTAAAAAAAAAAAAAAGCCATATTTTCTGTTCCAATTCCTCTCCTCCATTTTCATGGAAGACATTCCAGTTGGGGTTTTGTGCTTTCCATAATTCTTGTCAAGGTCATCAATGGCTTCTGGGCCGCTAAAGCCAATGGTCAATTCTTATGTATCATTTTACTTGACTTATCAGCAGAACTTGACACAATTGATCTCTCTTCTCCTTTTTGGCACAGTCTTAGACTTCCAGGCTTCCAGGACACCACTCACTCTTGCCTCTTCTGTCACTCCTCCTCAGTAACTTTTGCTGCACCCTCCTCACTTCCATCACCTCTAAACTGGCTTAGAGTTCAATTCTCACACTCCTCGATCAATACTGACTCTCTTGGTCATCCCATTGGGTCTCATGACTTTTTATAGTATCTATATGCTGATAACTATTCCGTTTAATTTCCAGCCATGACCTCACCTACGAATTTCTGATTCACACACCCAACATCATACCCAATATGACTACTTGCCTGATGAATAGGCAAACTAAATTTAGTATCGTCAAAACCAAACTTCCGCATTATCTTGAGGAATGCCTCCTCCAAACTCTTCCTCTCACTATCTTCCTCAAAAATAAATAGTAACCTCATTGTTTGACCTGTTCAAACCCAAAATGTTAAAGTCAGCTTTAACTCCTCTCATTTTCTTCCACCGCATATCCAACAGTCTAGCAAATCTTGTCAGCATTTCCTTCCAATTATATCCATGATCTCATTACTTTTCACCATTGCTACTTTTACTGCTTTGGTCCAAGATACCAACATTTTTGCATCTATTATTAAATAGAACCTTAACTCTTCTCCTTTTTGCCTCACTGCCTCCTCACATGGTTGACACTCCACAGGACAGCTAGATCATGTCAGACGACCATACTTCTTTGACCAAAGTCCTTTGAAGGTCCCATCTCACTCAAAGTGAAATGCAAAATCCTTACAAATGTCTATAAAGCTCTAGATGATCTCACTCCACAGTATCCCTCTGAGGTTATCTCCTATTACTCTCCCCTCTGCTCACTCTGCTCCAGCCATACTTGCTCCTTGAACCACCAAGCAAGTTTGGCCTTAGGGTCTTTTAATTTACCATTTCCTCTGCCTGATGAATCCTCTACCAGATATTTGTATGGTTTGCTCTCTTGCTTCATTCAGATCATTGCTTAGATATTACCTTATATGAGCATCCTTTGACCTGATCTGAGCCTCTTTTGACCACTGTGATGGACAGATTCCAAAGGTGGTCCACCTTCTGGTGTTCTTATCTTTGTATAATCCTTCCCCTGGAATGTGGGCATGACCTGTGACGTGCTTCTAATGAATGAAATATGGCAAAAGTGATGAGATGTCACACCTGTGATTGCTACATTATATAAGGCTCCATCCATTTGGCTGTCAGACTTGTTCTAGAGACTTTCTCTTTTTCTGGCTTTGTAGAAGTAAGTATATATCTGCTGGTTAGGAAGCCTAGGAGCAAGGAGCTGAGAGCACCTTCTAGAAATTGAGGGTAAACTCCAACCAATGACCAGCAAGAAACCAGAGTCCTCGGTTCTACATTAACAAGGAAATTAATTCTACCAACAACTTAAGTGATTATAAGTGGGTTAATCCTCAGTTGAGCCTCCAGATGAGAACACAGCTCAGCTGACACCTTAATTGCAGCTTTATGACACCCTGAGCAGAGGACTCAGCTAAGTAATGCCTGAGTTTTCACCCATAGAATCTGTGAGATTATAAATGTACATTTTTTTAAGCCACCAAGTTTGTGCTAATCTGTTTTACAGCAATAGATAACAGATGAAACCACCCTATCAAAACCCCTTCCCTGCTATCCCTTTTCTCTTCCTGTGCTTTACTTTTTTCTATAATACTTACCATTCTGGACATTTTTTTTTTTTTTTTGCATATTTGTTTACCATCTCCTCCACTAAAACATAAGATCAAAATAGATACCCAACTGAATTTGCAACTTCAAAAAAGATTTCTGGTTCATAACAGAAATTTAATAGATATTTCTTAAATGAATGAGCAAATAAATGAATGGTTTTCAGTTTTAATAATAGCTACATTGTTTTATGCACACCATAGCCTGGTGCTTCTATGATGAACTAGGGTTCTTTTTGTCCCCCAGTACATCACAGACCAATTGTTTTGCAAAGTGCAAATAAAATAGATTACTAGAAAAATGAAATAAAATGAAGCCATTTAAAAAAATTATTATTAGGGACACCTGAGTGGCTCAGTCGGTTGAGTATCTGACTCTTGATAACGAGTTAGGTCATGAACTCATAGTTCATGAGATGGAGCCCCCACTCTGATAGCATGGAGCCTGCTTGGGGGGATTCTCTTTCCCTCTCTCTCTCTCTCTCTCTCCTCTCTCTCTCTGTCTCTCAAATAAATGAAAAAATTATTATTACATTCAAAAGACTTACAATTACTCTGTCAAACTGCTATAAAAATTTCTAAATGCTTACTTTCAATTTCTGTACTTATCTCATTACAGACCTACGACAGTCCTTGAACAGACACCAGTCCAGGTAAAACATTCTGAGTGTCACTACTGAGCAATAGTCAGTGCTTTCCTCGGATTTCCTCAAATCCCTTTTGCCATTTCTTTGTGTTCTCCCTCCTAACTTTGGTTGCTCACCCTACAATAGCCTGCACCAGTAACTCTTCTGAGGTGCACTCCCCTCAGACTACTGGAGCCCTGCATAACCCAGAATTTCGGAATGAGACATAACCCAGGATTTTTCCATGGGATTAGACCAAAGCTACCTTCTTTGGAGCATCACCTGAAATCATACCTTTGCTTGGCTTCTTCCCCTTCCCTGTCCGGCTTCTCCCCTTCCTTTATTTTCTTTCCTAGAAGCACCTCATTAATAAATCACTCACATATACATTCTCATCTCAGGATCTACCAGACCTATGACAGGCACTGAACTATTGAACAATGATCCTATGACACAGGTCCAACCACGATACTAGAGTGGAACAAAGTTTCAAAATTATTATATTATAAGGGCACCTGGGTGGCTCAGTCAGTTAAGCTTCCAACTTCAGCTCAAGTCATGATCTTGTGGCTCATGAGTTCAAGCCCCACATCAGGCTCTACGCTGACAGCTCGAAGCCTGGAGCCTGCTTTGGATTCTGTGTCTTCCTCTCTCTCTGCTCCTCCTCCTCTTGCACGGTCTTTCTCTCTCCCTAAAGAATAAGTAAACATTAAAAAAATTAAAAAATTGTTATATTATGTGTAGTTTACTTTAAGATACATCAGCATAGAAGTAGTGACAGATACATAGAGAGTTAGCCAGTTGGTAGTGGTCGGTAGAACAGATAAAGTGCCCTGAAGATAATCCATATTCTAGAATTGGTCAGGTAACATTTGAAGGAAACAAATCAATAGTTCATACTATAAGATTTATTAATTAGTGTAAGGAATATTGAAAATAATCTGTCATTGGTGAAATGAGTGTTTAAAATTTGTGTTTAGCTAGGAGTATTGTATGGGATCCTCTGTGCACACATGTGATATAAGAATTGGTGAACCTGCTCTCTCTCAAAAATAAATAAACATTAAAAAAAATGTTTCAAAAGAGGCGCCTAGGTGGCTCAGTCGGTTAAGCGTCCAACTTCGGCTCAGGTCATGATCTTGCAGTTCCTGAATTCAAGCCCCACATCGGGCTCTGTGCTGACAGCTCAGAGCCTGCGGCCTGCTTCAGAGTCTGTGTCTCCCTCTCTCTCTGCCCCTCCCCTGCTCGCATTCTGTCTCTGTCTCTGTCTCTCTCAAAAATAAATAAACATTAAAAAAAAAAAAGGAATTGGTGAATCTGGCACCTTAATACCTATGCAGTGGGCACCACAAACCCAGAACTTTATTTGCTCTTTTTCAGCCATACCTAAGGGGGGACGCTGTCACCTGAGCCAACTAGAATATCCTGCCACCCACACATCATCACATTTTCTCAGAGTGACCCTTTCATGACGGATATTTGTCAAGGTCCACTAAGGGGAGCACATGTTTGCAACTGAGTAGTTTTGTGAACCTGTGTCCCGCCCATAGAACTTTTGGAAGCCCATCATTCTTTCATTTCACCCTGTCTCTGTCCCTGTGACTCCAAACGGGCAGTGTTTCTGATGATATGACATTCTCAAAAAATGTGTCTTATGTGTCTTCCGTGTATGTCACCAGAATTCATACTATTAAACTAAAAGGTCCTCCTCAGATCTTTCCTGAATAATCCATCTCTGGTGTCTGCAGTTATAGCAAAATTGTGCGGCCACGCCCTTGGACTTCTATCCAAAGCACACTTTCCTAACAGTAAGGCTGATTTTAGGATCTTTTGTGATGTGGATATGCCAAGAATATTCCAATGCATCAAGTTCCAGTTCATTTTTGCTTTGTAGTTCTTCCCTCAAGTTACCTCTCTCTTCTCACATTTTGCTAAGAGCACTAAGAAAAAATCAGGCCACACACTCAACATTTTGCATGGAAATCTCCTCAGGTAAGTATCCAAGTTCACCACTTACAAGTTCTGCTTTTTATGCAACTATAGGACACAATCCAACGAAGTTTTCCCCACTATATAAAAGGATAACTTTTCCACCAATTTCCAATCATGTGTTCCTCATTTTCTTCTGAGACCACACCAGAAGCTCCCTGAATGTTCATATCGCTGTAAACATTTTTTATGATGATATATATTCTCTAAGATGGTATCTTTTCTCTGCTGTGTTCCTACTTCCTTCTAAGCTCTCACCCAGTGTCATTAATATCCATATTTCTACCCATTGTCTATTTAAAGAAACCTCGGCTTTCTCTATCATGTACCTCAAAATTCTTTGAGCCTCTACCCATTGTCCAACTTCAAAGTCACTTCCAAACATCTTCAGATACTTGTGACAATAGCACCATACTTCCCAATACCATAATCTATTTTAGTTTTCCCTGGCTATTGTAACACATTACCACACACTAGATAACTAAAAACAACAGAAATTTGTTGAAGCCAGAAGTCAAAATTTAGTATCATTGGACTGACATCAAGATATTGGTGGGATCACACCCTCTCCAGAGGCTCTAGGCAAGAATGTGTTCGTGGGGCACCTGGGTGGCTCACTCGGTTAAGCATCCAACTCTTGATTCGGCTCAGGTCCTGTCTCACAGTTCGTGAGTTTGAGCACCATGTCATGTCAGGCTCTGTGCTGATGGCACAGAGTCTGCGTGGGATTCTCTCTCTCCCTCTCTCTGCCCCTCCCCCACTCATTCTCCCCCCCTCTCTCTCTCTTTCTCTCTCTCTCCCCCTGTCAAAATAAACAAATAAACATTAAAAAAAATGTGTTCCTTGCTTATCCACTATTGGTGGCTGCCAGTATTTCTTGGCTTGTGGCCCCTAAATTCCAATCTGCTCGCATCTTCTCATTGCCTTCTCCTCCATACATGTGTCTTTTCCTCTCAGTTCTCTCTTATGAGGACATTTGCAAATGCATTCAGACCCCCTCTGTGTAATTCATAACCCTCTTCTTATCTCAAGATCATTAACCTAATCACACTTGCAAAGACTCTTTATCTTCATAAGGCAACATTTACAGATTCGAGGATGTCTGACTGGGACCTGATACCTCTGGAGGGCTACTATTCAGACTTCTACACTCGCGTCAAATAACTGGTCTTAGTCATAAGCCTGAGCATGTCACTCCTGTGCTCAAAACGCTACAACAGCTCCTCATCTCACTTAAGGTAAAGTCCAAAGTCTTTACAACAGACTGTTGCTCTCTCTGACATTAGTTCATGTTCTTTTATTCACTTTCAAAACCTTGAAAATTGGGGGTGGAAAGTAGGTGGGGAGGAAAGACTCTATGTACTGTTGCAAACGCTAGAGCAGAGCTATTCCCTATATTCCCTAAAAGAACATCCCACCTGCCCCTACTTTACTGGAAGCGACTGGGGGAGGAGCACCTCATTTTGCTGCAAGGGAGTCTGGGAAAGAGGGAAGGAACTAGGGTACAGGAAGATGATCGTAAGCTAAAAACTCAAAAGTGTTTATCTCTTCTGTGAGGTTTTATGGGATTCTTATTTTCTTCCCTCTGATTTTCTGCAGCTTCCAAATTTTCTGGGATAAATGTATATTAGTTTTGAAATAGAAAAAAAAATGTTATTTGGAAAAACCAGTAGCCATAGCTATAATAGATAGCACACAGAGCGGAATGGTATTCTTCTCCCCATTTTTACCTCACACCTTTTCCATCTTGACCTCTCTCATAATGCCTACTTTTTGTTGTTGTTGCTTTCAAGTTCTTCCTTTTTCAGACTGACCTTAATGTATGTACTGTGTGTTAATGTATCTAATACACAGTATACATTTAATAAATCACTATTGAAAGAATGAATATGTTAATTAATTAACAAATGAAATGGATTTCTACCAGGTGCAAAGTGAATGGATGAGAACGTTCTTCTAATGGGCTCAACTATGGCCCTTAGATCCCATACCCTGTACCCTCCCATTACTGACTCTATTCATAGTAGCTTGAAGGAAAGATTTTGTGCGAAAACCTGGCTTTCTGAGGTCTGAATGTGGTTTCACTTAAACGATCTCTCTAGTTGCTGTCTAGAGTCATCCCAGCGGGTAGCACTCACCTATGAGCTTAGCTTTACTACACAACCTCCTGACTAGAATGAAGCTTTTCTGATCATTGAAAGAGCCCTCATTGAACTTTACCTACCCCCAAACAGATCCTTGATAGCAATTACTCTGAAAATTGCTACAAGATGGACTTCATGAAGAGACAGTTTTCCAAGGGGTCACTTCTGTTTTCATGTCCCAACTATGTTTAGCATCAGACCTGTCTCAGATGAAACAGGCAAGGAGAAAGATGTACAAGCAGTAACAGTTACAAGTGTCAGGCTGTCAGTGACCCAGGCCTTGGCTCTTTTTAGCTTTTTCTCATGCATATCATTGAGCATGTATGAAACCCAGAGGAGTGAAGCAAGAGGGAGAACTGGCACCTATCACGTGCCAGGCATTTTACATATATGATTATGTGTATTCCCACTGATTGGGAATCATTATGCTTATTCCCACTTATTATGTGCTGGGCACTTTTGCAAACCTATGTCCTTTGTTTTTTAAGTTTATTTATTTATTTTGAGAGAGAGAAAGAGAATGCTAGTGGGGAAGGGGCAAGAGAGAGAGAGAGAGAGAGAATCCGAAGCAGGTTCCACACTGTCAGCACAGAGCCCTATGCAAGGCTCAATCCCACAAACCGTGAGATCATGACCAGAGCCAAAGTTGGACACTTAAACTGACTGAGTCACCCAGGAGCCCCACAAATGTATGTACTTTAAGCCTCACAAATCTTAATGAAACAGACAATATTAGCATCATTTACACATTAAAAAGTGAAGGGTCAAAGAGGTGAATTACTTATTACGGCTAAGATTGCTCCTTGTGGTTCAATATCTGTCCTCTTCTTCTCTCTCAGTTAAAGAACCCCCACATTTGAACTGGGAAAATGGCTGTCCAGAATACAGACTACCGTTTCCAACCTCCCTTGGAGGTATGTATGAACATGAGCAAATCCTGGCCAATGGATTATAAACAAAATTAGTATGGTTGAATTCTGGAAAATGTTCTTAAATGAAAAGAGACAAACATTTCTCCTTCTTGTTGACTGGAATGTTAGTGGTGAAGGCTGGAGCTAGAGCAATCCATTTGATCCATAAGATGGAAGTTACATGTTGAAGGTGGTAGAGCAACCAGATAGAATCAGTGTCCTTGATGAGCATGGAGATCCTCTAATAGTTCTGGGTGGTCTACCTTTACATGACAGAGAAACAAATTTTAATTTATTTAGGCCATGGTCATTTGGAGTTTTCCCCTAAATCGCAAGCCTGAGATCCCATACCTAGTATGTCACAGAGCACATAGTCCAGCACAGGTTTGATTATAGACCTCCTGATTTCTCTAGTCCATTCTGCTATCTCCGGGTAACTCTAGGAGTTTGTTATTAATAGCTAGAACTACAGCTGGATTGGGCAATGGGAACCTGGCCTTCCATGAGATTAAGCCATACTGGGCCCTTGCTTGTCTGGTTAGAGCCAGAGGTGACCAACCAACCATCAACAATATAACACAATCCACATGACCAAATCCAGTGTTCTTTCCATATTTCCAACCTAATGTGAAGTCATTGGTCCAAAAGACTTATGAATCAGTGACAGAACCCAATCAGAGGCTTGATTTTCTGATTTCTAATCCCATATTTTCCCCATCACACCAGGCACTTTAATAGCATCTGAGCCAAATCTGAAAATGTAGGATCCTCTTATATCTTCTCTAAGAAGAACACAAAGAGATAACCAAAGGTTGGAAAGAAAGCAGGAAAACAAACATCTGATGCCTCAAGAGCAAGGACTCCCTTTTATTCGTCTGGCATTTTATTCCCCAAGGACTCATATAGGACATGGCATACACCAGGCATTGAATATAATATTCTTGGGAGGGAAAAAAAAATGAAGGGTTAAAAGCTGAAATCAATGACCCAAACTGATTTGAGTCTATGGTGTGGCATATGGGTGGCAGCAATAGCTCTGATGAGGCTCTAGGCAACACACTTTATTGGACAAGAAACCAAGGCTGGGTTTTAATAAAACATCCATATTGGCAAATTGATTTCTCTTGACCAGGCCCCTTGCTTTCAGGCTATTCTCTCAGGCAAGGAAATCCATAGAGAGAACCAGACAACCATCACTCTTGTCCCCTGGTGACTAGTTGACATGTTAGCCACAGAGCCCAGACAAGTTAGGGTTAATCTCTGCTGGGTCAAACACAGTAAGTACAGACAGTATGGCCCATTGACAGAGAGGCAAAGAAACATTTTAAACATCTATATGCTCTGTTGTCTCCTGGCTGAGCCATTCTGCATTGATCTTGGTTAAGCTACTTAATCCATCAGTGACTCAACTTGTTTCATCTGCAGAATGGGAAATTAATAGCATGTGCATCATAGAGTTGTTGAGAAGATTTAATGAGTTAATATATGTAAACCACTTAAAACTGTCTGCCATACAAATATGACTAATAAATATTAGCTGTCAATGTCATGGCCTTCATTATCATTGTCATCATCCAATAGGCTTATTCTTCAGGGAGTCTTTCTCTGTGGGTGCCCATTCACCATTAACTATGAGCTCACAACTGAGACACCATATACTGAATGCCCAGACACTTGGAATGATGTAGGGTTATGCTCATTTAAAAATTTGACATATATTACTACAATTGTATTTATGACTTATGTAATTGACAAACTGCCTCTTCTTGCCAGATTACAAGTCCTTTCATTTTTGAGTCTTACTTCTTTTGTCTCTCCTTTCATTGTACCTTTTCTGTTTCCCTAAGACTCTAAAGAATTGGCTGCCATGTTCTTTCACACTGCTCTTCCTTTGGCTTCCACCTCAGTGTCTTCCTTCCGGACCCTCCCTTACCACTTCCCTGCAGTTAAGTCATCCTTCAGGACTCAGTTCAAGCAACACTTCTCCTAGGAAGTCTTCTCTCACCCTCCAAATCTAACTTAGTGTGGTTGACACTGTAAGTTGCCCACCCAACAAACATTCTTAACCTACCTTCTTCCCAAAGCACCTTCCACTCTAAAGACTGAAAAAGCCAGATACTTGCTTTCCTGGATCCTCTGTCAGCTGGACTGGCCATGTAACTTAACTCTGCTTTATGAAATGTACAAGAATATCTGCTGGGGATGCTCTATGGTAAGATTTCTTGTCCTCTCTGATCAATGCAGACAGTATGCCAGAAAGATTATTTTTTGCCGCTCTGGCTTCCCCATATCCTGACTTTGAAAATGATTGTGTGAGGATATCTGCATCTGCAACAATCATCTTGTGACCATGGGGAGACATAAAAAATGGCTGATACACAGACCCACAGACCCATAGATCCAGGAACTGTTGCATCAACCTTGGATCCACCAACTTCCAGACCTTTTGTTAGGTAAGCAGTAAATGTCCTATGGCTTAAGCCACAATTCATTGGTTTTTCTATTACTTGCAGCAGAATATAACATAATTGATACAGCCACCTACCAAATAGCATCACTTCATTTGCAGCCAAAGGCACCAGCTCATGACACTTGATTCCCAGACCAAACTGTACTTTTTTTAAAGTTTGTTCATCTTTTTGAGAGAGACAGAAGGTGAGTGAGGGAAGGGGAGAGAGAGAAAGAGACACAGAATCTGAGGCAGACTCCAGGCTCTGAGCTGTCAGCACAGAGCCGGATGCAGGGCTCGAACCCACAAACTGTGAGATCATGACCTGAGCTGAAGTCGGACATTTCACTGATGGAGCCACCCAAGTGTCCCTGGACCAAACTGTACTTAACAAGCTATGTGCCCTGAGTTAGGCTTCACGTACTCAGAAGAAAAGATCCATTTTGTAATTCTCATGAAGGTAGCATATAGGCTAATGGAGACACAGCCTATTGTGCTCCTAAAACACCACCCTGTATCCCTTATTATAGCTCCTATCCCGCACTGTCCCTGCTGATCTCTTTTCCAAATTCCCTAGAAGACTGAGTTTCTTGAGGACAAGAAATATTTCTGATCTATCCTATTACCTTAAAGCCTGGCAAAGTCCCTGGTGTATAATAGAACTAATAATATTTTAAACTAGTTTGAATTCAAGTCACAAATTAATCTTTGGCTGGGCTTGTCCTCATTTTTTAGGTCAGGGAATACATTCCCCAGAAAGGATAAAGGCCCAGGGATACACCAAGCTGGGCTTCTTCAGTTGAGTGTGTCCTGATGCTTAAAGAATATGTCTTGGTGATGACTACAGCCTGTGCATCTCAGTAGCAAAAGCTTGACTTCAGGTCCATCCAATACCCACCCCCACTCTGCTTTCATTTATTCAACCAAAATTTTCTGAGTGCCTACTATGTGCCAGCTCCGCACTTTCCCTCCCCAATCCATCTCATTTTAGACCTCCCATACTCTCCCTGGAGAAGAAATACTATCTTTGACGTCTCCTGGAAGAGAATCCACCCTGTCAACTTTTTATTTATGAGGTTTCCCTCCCAAGTGTATTTGCATTTTCAAGGAAGCCCAAGAAAAGGGACAACGTTAGCTTAGAGCAGAGGATTACAAATTCAAATGTTTACAGAGGTCAGAGCTTAAATGCCAACAAGTGTAATAAAATGGGGAGTAATGGAGACTGGTTGATTAGAGATAACCCCATACCCAATCGAGCTCCAAAAATTGGTGGGTAGGAGAAGGCCCAGGGTGGCCAAATCTTCTGATCTTTTATGAAAAGTGTGAGGTCCTTGCAGGTAATTCAAACTTTCTAAATAAACACTATATTAAACAGTCAAAACCTATCTATTGGACATATCCAATCTGTAGGACACTATTGTGAGACCTCTGACTTAAAGAAATGAATGGAGGCCTCCATGATTCTATGTTTCTCAATTGGAGAAGGTTTAGGGTACAGCATGGGGAGAAACAGTGGTGTGACAGAGAAGGACAAAAAGCAGGCAAAGCTTCACTTGGGGTCACGGAATACAACTAGCTCTTCCTCAGCCCTGGTGCCTCATATTCTTGCTTTAATCTTCACATTGCCCTCAAGGTGAGTGTAATCTCTCCATTTGATAGATGTGTCAGTAACGAAGCTAGAACTTCAACTCATGTCTCCTGACTTCCAATTTGGGCTCTTTCCAATTCATACCACTGACCCATTTTGTTCTTGTTCAGTCTTCTCTAAACCTACATTAGGTGGTCCATCTCCATGCACCTCAAACTGATGTGCCATAGTTTCCTCATTCACGAAATGGGCATAATAGTAGCACCTGCTTCATAGGCTTATGCCTGGCACATTGTATACACTTAATAAATATTCACTTCTTCTTCTTTGCTCCTGTTATTTCATTTGCTTTACTTTCCTTCTCTCCTTTTTTCTAAAGAAAGAGTTTTGTTTTGTTTTGTTTTGTTTTTTTAAATCACTCTTCCGTGCCTGCAATTCCATTCCTGAGAAAGGGTATACTTTCTGGATCTTCCCCTCATGGAAATGATTTATTGGTAATGTTGCCAAGATTCCCACCAGGAAGGAAGGAAGGAAGGAAGGAAGGAAGGAAGGAAGGAGCAAGGAAGGGAGGGAGGGAGGAAGGAAGGAAGGAAGGAAGGAGAAAGAAAATGTTCATTCTCAAAGCAGAATGTAGCTTCCAGCAGAGTGTCAAGTTTCTTTGCTCATACTTCTCCCTAACAGCCTGGGGTGTTATGCTAGAGCCCAGAAATGACCCCAACAACTAATGGAGTCAAGCAATGATGGGTTTAAATAGTTTTAAAGCTAGTATACCTCCTGGTAAGAAAGCCCATTCTCATGTTATAAGACCCAACCCAGAAGACTAGTATCAAAGATGATACATTGTAATTTAGGAAAGAATTGCACTACATGACTATGTTAAAATTCACCACGGGGTCCCCCTAGTGTATTTGAAATACAATTTTATTTGTAAAATTTAATTAAGAATCCATAATTCTAGAGCCAGGATGAATTGCTGAGATAAACTTCTTCACATTATGGGTAAGGAGAAATGAGGTCCAGAAAGGAGAAGGAACTTGCCCCTGTGTGGTAGAGTCAGTTGTAGCAGAATCAGAAATGGACTTTTGGTCTGTGGTTGTTATAAAAAGATTGAGCTCAAGTACAGCATTATTAGGATGGGAAGGAATCCTTACCTAGCAGCTAATAATCAACATAATAATATTAGCTCTCAGTGGGCACTCACCATTGCGAGGCACTGAATGCTGGGAGCACAGAGCCATTCAGACACTGCCTCCCCACGCAGGAGTTTACAGCCTGTCTTCATTCTACAGGTGAACACAGCCAGCAGAATGGAGGACTTGCTGAAGATCACTCGGCCCATTGTCAGTGGACATCCAAACTAGAACCTAGGCTTCCAACTTTCCAGTTCTGACTTTTTTTGCATTACACTATCTTGTCTCTCAGGAGTCCAGGGTGTGCCTACTGAGTTAAGGAAGAAACAGGTATCCCCTGCATACTTTCCAATTCTCTCAGGAATCAAGGGAGGGACCCAGAATTAAAATATCCACCTCTCTGGGCCCAAACACTTTGAGATGAGGACACTTGGTTAAGTGAATGCTGTTGTCATCATTCAGATCTCAGTTCCTAAGTCATGACCTCAGATGGAAACGACTCCTGCAAACCTTTCCTGATTATCCCAGAGAACTACTCAGCCCCACCTACAGTCACCCACCATACATTACTTTGCTTTATTCTTTTCTTAGTACCGATCACGATAGATATGGCATAGATCTTGACCTATTTGTGCTTATTTTGTGTCATCAAACTGCCTGTTAGAAGAACTTCACAAACCTGTTTGCTGTTGTGATGTGGCACCCATACAATGCCTAGGTCATGGCTGATGTTACCATGGTAGCTCATGGTAAATGGTAGCTCGTTTGCGGGGATGAATGAGTGAATGATAGTTCTTGATCTCAGCCATTGGATTTACACTGACTACTGTAACAAAGCCACTCTGTTGCCCAGTCACCCTATCCCTCAGCAGCATCCCCCAGGTGGGGAGATAATATCAAACCCAGAGGTGACAAGAGTTGGGTGGGAATGTTTTTTCAACAGAAACGTTCACTGCCTGTCAACCTTCCTGCTGAATCTAGCAATCTGTTTCCATTTCGATACGGTTGTGATTTTTTTTTTTTTTTGAGGCTACATCTGTAGAACTGAGAAGTGTTAGAGCAATTTCCATAATAGCAAGTTTCTTACCCCACTCTCACCAGTTTACATGAAGTGACAGTGTTTATTGTGTAGGATACGTACATTATGGCTCCAAAGTCATTTTCTTGGATGTCACCCACTCTGCTTTGTTTCTGCTGGTTACTCCAGCAGAATGATTCTCTCAGGAGAAAAACTAAGATTTTTAATAAAAGCACAACACTATAAAATGGTTTTTTTAAAGAAAAGTCATTTTTTATGAGCTCTGCTAACTGCCAGACTGCTGAATACATTCCATTTCTTTTTCAATACTTTGTCCCTTTCTGGGGTAACTGCCTTATGGGGAACATGTTATATTTCTTCTTGGATCCTGCAGCCTTACTGTAGTCCTGGCAGCTAGGGAATGTTTAATTCGTGTTTGCAGAATAGAGAAAATAAACATCTCTACCTATGTTACAACCAGCCAAAGACGGCAGCTGACCAGCCCTACCCTGCAAATCGGACTTAGCAAAGAAGTCTATTTGTTGTGCCAGCATCACAGAAATCAACTGCCTCATCAAAATTTTTCCTTTTCGTATCTCATTCATTCACAAGGTTGTTTACCTTTCCTACTTTGTGCAAAAAAATTTTTGCGTAATACAGAAATCATGCCTTATATAAATAATTCTGAATAGTGGCAGTCCTGTGCCTCTATTTTTAGGTACTGTTTTAGGAAATTATGGGGACATTTCTGGTGGTTGCAATGAGTTGAGAGAATGATTCTGGTGTTTATTAGACAAAAGTTAAGGGGGTGCCTGGGTAGCCCAGTTGGTTAAGCGTCTGATTCTTAGTTTCGGCTCAGGTCGTGATCTCACAGTTTCATGAGCTCGAGCCAGGTCGGGATCTGCACTTACGGCAAGGAACCTGCTTGAGATTCTCATTCTCTCCCTTTCTGTCTGCCCCTCCCCTACTCCTGCTGTCTCTGTCTCTCTCAAAATAAATAAACTTAAAAAAGAAAATAAAATATTGGAGAAAAGTTAGGGATCCCCTGAAATGTGCAGCACAGTCCTGATAAATGAAACACAGTTCATGCCCCATACAACTTTCTAATGTCTCACTTATTATTCATATAGGTGAGAGAGAAATTTGTGCATGTGTGTGTGTGCACGTGTGTGAGTATGAGCATATCTGAGCCTAAAATCTGGCATTTGGCATGTATACTTTTTTTTTTTTTTTTGGCAAGGAACAATTTTCGAGGAATGTAATTTCCATGTAAATCAAGGGTAGATTATGACTTAAAAAAAATTTCTACTGAGAGTTGTTTGCCGTTTAAAAAAAAGACACCACGGAAAGCAACATCACTCATGGCATTTAAGACAAACACCTGTATCCGCCTGCATATGCCACATTCCTAGAAATTCTACATATAGATGCAAATATCTGACTTGTACACAATGTCTTCTAGTGTGCTTGTGCTCAAGCAAGTGCATACAGAAATACATATTATCTTATTATTATTTAATTTCCTTTTAATTATCCTTTACTTCACACTTATAACATTATAACTGAATTTTTTTTTTTAACTATGAGAGTGCAGACAGAATATGTTATCCATGAATTTCATTTCAGGGTAAGAAAGGGGATGTTACAAAATGTTTATTATAAGAAGGGCGCATTGAGTTTCATCGCTTGAGAATAACTACCTTAGGGGAGCTTCTTATATAAGTACCACCCTGTGCTAATAGTTGAAGATACAAAGATAAACCAGTCAAACAGAGGTCTGTCTCCATTGAATTTACAGTCCACTGGGGAAGCTAGACCTCAGCATATAATTGGTCCAGGGATTATTTGGTTCCATGTATGATATGTGTCAGGATGGAAAGTATAGGTGCAAATTATAAAGGAGTCTGATTTGTACTGGCAGAAGTTCCTCTGAGAAAGCGATGGTTGAGTTCTAAAGGATAAGTAAGAGATACTCAGAAGAATACAGGGTGGGGTGGAGATTTCCAGGCTGATAGAAAAGTATGTATGAAAGCCCTGAAACATTCAAGAAGCAGGGAGAAAGCTGGTGTGACTGGAACATAAAGAGTTATTTAATCCTTGTCTTAGTTCAGGCTGTTAGAGAACAAAGTACCATAGACTGGATGGCTTAAGGACAACAGAAATTTCCTTCTTACATTTTGCAGGCTGGGAAGTCCAAGATCAAGATGCCAGCAAATACAGTGTCTGGTGAGATCTTGTTGCCTGGTTCATAGATGACTGTCTTCTCACTGTGTCCTCCCATAGAGGGTCAAGGAAGCTCTCTGGGATCTCTTTTATAGGGACACTAATCCTATTCATGAGACCTCTGCCTTCATGACCTACTCACCTCCCAAAGTCTCAACCCCCAAATACCATCACGTTGGAGATTAGGTTTCAACACATGAATTTGGAGGGGAGAGATACAAATGACCTATAACAATGAGGGAAAGAGTGGCATGAGATGAAAGAACATTTATTAGGAATAGAGGCTTTGAGTGTATTTTTAAAAATTGGAGCAACCCCAAATCACTGGAAGTTTTGGAAGATCAATGACCTGCTCAATTTCACATTTCAGAAAGATCATTCTGATTATTGCCTGCAGCACGAATCAGAGGTGGGCAACAGAGAACGACCAGTTAATAGACTATTCCACATGAGAGATGATGGTGTCTGGAAAATAGTACTAGAGTGTGATGGAAAGAAACGGCTGGTTTTGAAAAATAATTAAGAGGTGGAATCAAAGGAACTTTGAGACTGATTTGATGTGGAAGCGGGAAAGAGGTAGTTGTCAAGAAGGTTTCCTGGGTTTGGTCATGAGCAATGGAAGGGGGTACTGATCAATGAGACAGACAATACTGTGGGACGAGCTGGTCTGGCAGAGAGGACTGACGAGTTGCATAAGTGACCACTTCTACCTTCACAGCAGCACTTCAGGTAAGAAAAATGCAGCTCTGAGAAATTAAGTGACTTACATAGAGTCATGGTTTAGAATAACACAGATTAGGGGTGCTGGGTGGCTCAGTCAAGCGTCAAACTCTTGATTTCAGCTCAGGTCATGATCTCACGGTTCATGGGATTGAGCCCTGTGCTGACAGTGTGGTGCCTTCTCTCTCTCTCTCTCTCTCTCTCTCTCTCTCTCTCTCTCTCAAAATAAACTCAAAAATAACTTTTTTTTTTTAAGGACAATACAGATCAGATGGGAAGTTTTGGTCTTCTGATTACAAAGCCCCAAGTTCTTTCCCTATGCCACATTTGCTGAAAAAATGTCTCCTGTCTTCCAAGAAGTTATAATCACTGAGGTTTTGGGTAGAGATGCTAAAGATATGTCTACAAACTGCCAGGATGATGACTTCTCTGTTTCTTCTTCTGTAAAATAGCACTACTCGTAGGGTGTTTTTGAGAAGTAAATGACATCATGCATGTCCTTGTCATGGGCTACAAGGCCCATAAGACCTGGGCCCTGTCACCTGTCAGATCTCTTTTTCCATCTTCTTCTTCCTCCCAATCCTGACTCACTGGTCTTCTCCTAATTCTCCAGGACACTAAGCATGCTTCCCACTTCAAAGCTTTCCAATTACTGTTCCTTCTGCCTTGAGTAACCTTCTCTTGAGTATCTGCATGGCTTTCATAAGGTCCATTTTATCAAAGAGATTTGTCTTCTCTACTGCCCTTTAAAAGAGCCCTTTCACTCTAACTTCCTCATCCTTCATATTTCTTCAAACACACGTCATTTCTTGACAAATCATGCATTCAATTTTTTTTATCCATCTCTTTTCTCCAGAATGTATGTTTCATGAAAGCTGAGATTTTCTCCCCTTTATTCAGTGCCTAGAATGGGACCAGGCATACAATAGCTACTCACTAAATGTTTTCTGAATGAATTCATACATGAAAAGTATTTTTGCCCAACTGCTAACATACAGTAAAGTACTTACTATTAGTGCTTTTTTTTTCATTATTCTTAAACCTAATCTGTTGATATTTATCTGGCTGAAACAGATGCTTTTTTAATATGTAGGGCACCTCATTTTATGTTTTGTATGAAGTATGTATTATTTTATGTGACTTCCTTTTTTTGTCTTATAGGGTTTCTCTTCTAGTTTCAGCTTACCCTCCACATTGCTGCAGAGACAAACTTTCAAAAGCAGAACTGGATAAATACTTTCACAGGATCCCCCATTGTTTGTGAGAAAAAGTCTAAAGCTAATAATGAGGTCCTTCATGGGGTGCCTAGGTGGTTCAGTTGGTTAAGCATCCAGCTCCTGACTTTGGCTGAGGTCACGATCTCACAGTTTGTGAGTTTGAGCCCTGCATCCGGCACACTGATGGTGTGGAGCCCGATTGGGTTTCTCTCTCTTTCTCTCTCTGTGACCTTCCCTCTCACTCTCTCTCTCAAACTATATAAATAAACTTTAAAAACAAGTAATGGGGTCCTTCATAATCTGGGCTCAAATTTCCTCTACTCTCCTTTCCTGCTACTTCTCCCCGTTTGTTACATACTCTAGCCCATTAATCTACTCATTAATCTCCAAGCATGCCAGGATTTTCCATGTGTCTGTGTCCTATAGATGCTATTGCCAGTACTAATACCCTCCTTCTTATTTCCTATATGGTGAAATCCTGTTAATCCTTCAAGACACATATCAAATATCCCCAACTCTGTAACATTGTATTAATTAGTGTATCCTCCTCAATTCTCCCAGACAAATGAATTGCTTCCAGCTCCACATTTTGCATGACATTTTGAACACAGTCTACCAGAGCCTGAAACACATTCTATTAGAATTATTTGTATATGGGTCTTATCTTCCTCACTAAACTCCGAGCTCCCTACATGCAGGGATTATATTCAAATCACTTTTTATCACTGGGGACAGACAGATCAGAAGGGTTTCTTGGCCGGATGATCTCTCACATCCTTAATTATTGAGTGGTGATTAGTACAGCAATACCACAATTCCTGCTCTCATGCTGCCACTCCCTACTTCGGTACCTGTGGCAGCACTGCTATGTGATCAAGACACTCTTTCCAGCTGAGCCCATACCCAGCTTTTGAATCCTCTTTAGCCAAATACCCCAGGTAGTCATTTCGAATCTCTCAGAGTTGGCGCTAAAGATGAAACATATTTGCCGTCCCTTTGAAACCCTAGAACTTGGTAGATGCTCAATAAATGCTCGTTGAACAGATGCTGAGTTCAGAGCTATTTACAAGCAACAAAAATCTGTTTTTTAAAGGTACAGATTAGCTTTTTGGTATTACAAAAAAAAACACTTTTAAGAATCAAGTGTTTCCTAAATTACTCATTCTTTTTCCTGTTTGTGTCCTTAATCACATCATCACTACTGACTTATCCCCTCCTGGGTCCATGGATAGCCCAGGGTCCTTCTCCTTAGCTGAATGATTCCAGTGTTCCTTTTGAATGCACTTCTGAAGTAATCCAGCTCCATTTTATAGTCTTAAATACTTTTTCTTGCTTCTGCTTTACAATCCTAGCCTCTCTCTCTCTCTAGTTTATGTTCTCAGTGACTCGCTTAAAATTTTGCCTAATTGGATAAATGAACATTTATGCTTCTCAGAAAGTGGCGTAGGATGGTGAGTGCATTTTCTCATTAGATAATTTCTATCTATACAGGTCCATTTTTCTAAATGTGGCAGTAATAACATCTAAAGCTGCTCCTCTTTTCAGCTATTTGTATGATTTTGACCTTTGCTATTTTGTGCATAGGAGGATACGCATTACCTAAAAGGGTCAGGAAAAATAATGGGGCATCTACATAATTTTATAGTCTGGTAATCTTAGGGGAAATTCCAAACACATATTTGTTTTAAGAAAAATGTTTAAACTTTTAACAAAAATGCTTGAGTTTTGCTTTCTACCTTAACAACAACACATCACTGCCCTAATTGAGTCTTAAAAGCCCAGATGATTGAGCATTCCCCAGGACCCACAGTTATCCTTTTCGGTGTCAGTGCCCCTTGCCCAAGGATGCAACTATTTAGGAGATGAGCTAAATACGGATTGGCCCTAGGACTTAGTCTATAAATGTTCCTTAATAAGTTAGCAATATTTCTCACTACTCCCTGATGTCTGCCTAATTTTTTTGTGACCTATGAGAGACAAAAGCTTCCACAACTTGAAATTTCCAGAGTCTACTTTTTATTTTATTTTTGGATTCATAACTGTATTCTTGTGTGAAGGAGGTTGATATTAAAATTACTAAATATCAATCCACACACTCTCACCCACTCTTATACTAAAAATCCCCGTTGGTGTTCTCCCCATCTACCTTCTTCCCAATCCAATGACGCTGCGGGTCCAGATTGGCACCTGTTGTTCTTGTTATGGGGACTTTTATTTGTGTTTGCTGCCTACAAGGTTATTCTGCTACAAAAAAGAGAAGGCAAACTGGAATCACTTAATGTGAATTCCGGCGATTTCAGCACAGCTGACAGCAAATAAGCAATAGCTTCGCTGCTAATTCTTCAGCTAAGATAACGGAGCAAAAAGATCTAGACACATACAGTCAGATCCAAGCCCTCCCATGAATTAGGTGTATGACCTCGTGCCAATCATCTTGATTCTCTTTGAGTCACCTCTCAAGTCTGTAAAGTGAGGGGGTTGGATTAGATCACTTTTAAGGCCCTTTCTTGCTAACAGATTCTAAATCTGAACTGCGTGAGCCTTAATTTGGGGAACAATTTCTCATTGCCTCTTCCATTCCAGCACCATCTTCCAAGGCACCCTATATAAAGACTGATAGTATTTTGTTGTTATTTTTTCCTTGCTTTAGCGCTATTAAGTGGGGTGACTCACAAGGCCGGGTTCCAGCTGGGGGCTCAGAAGCGATCCATTTCTAAGAGGGGAACTCTGAGAATCTGAAGGAGGAAGGGAAAAACAAGGAACATCACGTTTACTCCTAACTGGTTGACTCCTCTACGGATTCCAGTGAAATGCACAACCCAGCAAAACAAAGAAGAATCCTCTGTGGGAAGAAAACCCGTTTCCAAGGCCCAGATCCTTCTGATACATAAGAACTTTCATGCCCCAGGAAGTCGAGTGGCACAGTGAAAAGAGTTCTTCGGAGAAAAATCTAAGTGTTATATTCATGTTGTTTGCTGGGAAGGATATGTCATAAATCCCTTCTTTCTTGCATCCTGCTAATGACTTTGTGCCATTTTTACCCTGGAGAAGTCACTTCACAACAACTGTCTCCTAATCTTTATGTGTATTAGGCCTCTTAATCCTGATTATAATAATAATACATGTTTGTTGGGGAAAACAGAAAAAAGGTTCAAAACAAATTTTAAAAGATTACCCACAGTGTCCCCAGAAGCATTTCAGCGTATTTCAATTCCGGTTCTTTTTTCAAGATGCATAATTGTAACTCAGACATCAGCTGTTCCCGCTTCCTCTGTTTGAGCTCGCAACAGCTCACACAAAAGCTTTTTGTGTGTTTGTCAGAACCCTTTCAAGTACCAGACAACTCAGTTCAAACTGGCTTAAGCGGAAAAACACATTTATCCGGTCGTAGACAATCTCAGGGTAACCACCTAAATGTCCATCTGAAGGAGAAGAGAGAAATAAACTGAGGTATAGCCATGTAGCGAAATACAACAAAGGAAATGAGTGAACTAAAACTATACATTGGAACACAGACCATTTCACAAATATGTTGAGTGAAACAAAACAAGTGGCGAAAGAATGCATGTACTATAATACCATTTGTGTAAGTATAATTGCTTAAGGATACATGCAAACATAGCTCAAGAACACATATGTATCTACAAAAAATGGAAAAGGAAAGATTGGAAGAAGTAAACCCCAAGTTTAGGAGGGAGGGACAGGGCTGTGATCATGAAGAAGGAGAAGGAATGCTTTAGCCATGATGGTCATGGTTTTGTTTTGTTTTGTTTTTTTCTGACGTTGGATATGTATACAGGTTTTGTTCTACTAATTCTACACATTTTTAAAAATGTGAATGATTTCATAGCATATTTTTAAGACCACACACACACACACACAGCACTGCCCCAAAACAGGTCCAGTCGCAACTCTGCATCTGGTATGCAGCATCCCAGCGTATCTGTGTCAAGCTCTGGCTTCCTCCAGGTCACCTCCATGCATTGGTTCTTCCTTTGTGGTAGCAAGAGAGGCAACAAAAGTTTCAGGTGGGTACTCTCACAATTCTCTCTGATAAGCTCATTTTCCCTTCAAAACTCCAGGGAGAGAGAGAGCATTTCATTCTTTCCACAGTTCCAAGGTGAAATCTCCAGTTCCATTCCATGATATCACATGTGCATCCCTGAACCCGTCACCTTAGGAGGAAAGGATATGTGATGCTCTCATTAGCCTGGATTGGGGGGGTGGAGGTGAAAGGGTGCAAGCTTCATGCACTGGGAGGGAGAGATTTGTGGCTCCCCAGAGGAAAACCAGGGTGTTGTTATCAGAAGATGAGATTCTGGGTAGCCATAAAAAACAGAGGCCCACTCTTACTAGTGAAAAATTCTTAATCTACTGAAGATACCTTAAAGGGTATGGAAGAAAGTATGTACAACAAAAAGCTTGCAGCAAACAACCTGACAATGCCACTTAAACATCCTTCCAGAGCCCCTTTGTCCCTCTGCTGCCCCACCCCCGTCTCTGGATATCCCTCCTCTGTTCTTTCTCTTTCCTTTCCTACACAGTACACTGATTCCCTAACTGCCCTACCTCATTTATGCACAATAAGACTGTTCTACCCCCTGGACTTGCTTATTTCCTGATCAGCAAAGCAAAACACCTACAATCAATAGGATGCACCTCTTTAGAAAGCAAGAAAGTTTAAGGATTATCCTTTATTACTTGACTCTATACCCTTGGGAGTTCTATACCTATGCAAACAATTTATTGAAGCCCAACTTCCAAATGTTTGCAAATGATTAACCCAGAGAAATGTTAATGCCAGTTGCTTGAATGACACATTTTCTCCCTATTACGGCCTATATGTTTGTTTATATAACACTTGTGTTATAGTTTTGTGCTTCACTTTTGCATTTTTCTCACATCATTAATTATTCCACTACAATCTCATTTTGTAATGATTGTCTAACATAACATTACATGAATGTATCATATTTTTAAGCAATCATCTATTATCAGACACTTAAGATGTTTCCATTTGTTACCATCTTGTAAGTAATGTTGATGTTAACATATGTTCATAACCGTTATGTTTTTCTCTGAGCATTGCCTTAGGATCTATTCCTAGAGTTGGAATTTCTTAGCCAATGGAGTGTGAACATTTTTATGGCTCTTGATACAGTTTGCCAAATAGCTCTTCAGAAACGCTGAAACCATGTACCTTCCCCTAGCATTGTATGGGAATGGGATAAGGTCATTCTTATTTTCTGAGCATTTCCTGTGTCCTCAGATACAGTACCTACTGAACATACTGAACTCTGAGTAGACCATAGAGTCCAGCTGTAAAGCAAGGATGGTTACACAGTACTTTCCCACCACATTAAGTGTTACGCCCCTTCCAGAAAAAGCCAACTATGAGGTAGTAATTATGCCTTTCCATGTTGTCTTTTCTTACCTTTCTCCCCATCCATCTGGTTTCTCAACCCCGAATCTTATAAATGATTCCTTTTTTTTGCGTCCCCACTCCCCATATTTGATCTTGAACCAATTCTAGTAGCTTTTACTTCCAGCATCTAACCTGATTCCGTATGCTTCTTGTCATTTCCTTGGCAGCCATGTTAGGTTAAGCCACCATCAGCTCTAGCCTGGACTATTAGCCTTCTCACTGCTTTCCAAACTTTTGTCCATGTAGCAGCCAAAGTGACCTTTTTAAAAGGTAAAGCAATAAAAGTATCTCCATGCTTAAAACTCTTTTTTTTTAAGTTTATCTATATTTATTTTTGAGAGAGAGAGAGAGAGAGGAGAGAGCATAGCATGAGTGGGGAAGGGTCAGAGAGAGAGAGAGAGACAGAATCTCAATCAAGTTCTGCACTGTCAGAACAGAGCCCAACTCAGGGATCGATCCCACGAACCAGGAGATCATGACCTGAGCCGAAACCAAGAGTCAGACACTCAACCGAGTCACCCAGGCGCCCCCTGCTTAAAACTCTTAAGTGGCTTTAGAATAACTAGATCCTTCTTACTTCTCCAGCCTTATCTACACCTCCTTGGTAAGGCTGCAGCCATGATGGCCTGTTTCTGCTCCAGAAGCACTGTAAGCCTATGCCCATCTTAGGGACTTTCACCCCTCAGGTCTTTGTAGGGCTGGTTCCTTCAGGTCATTCAGATTTCAACTCAAATATCCCATCCGTGGTGACTTTTCCCTGGCTCTCAAGTCTAAAGGAGTCACTGCATCCCTCCCGAAACTTCCTTCTCCACACCCCGCTGCCAGAAGTGTTATTCTAAAACATACCTAACATGATGTCTGTGGCTTATGAAAGAAAATACAGCTACAACCATACCTCAGAGATACTGCAGACTTGGACCTTGAGAGCTTGTTTGGAGGTTCCAGCAGGAGAGCGCAGCTACTCGTATACCCTTGACTGAAGAAAGGTCCCCTTCTATCCGGGAAGGTTGTCCTCTTCAACTGAGCCTGCAGCTTCAGGAGGGATGCATATGGAGTGGTGAGGGAGGAAGGGGACACCGGCCTAGCCAGTCGGATCAGCCAAATCAACCCTGGTGATCAATAGTGATAGATGTACAGATAGATCGATCAATCGATAGGTGATAGATAGATAGATTCCTGCTCTAAGAATCTGCATTGTAAAATAGAATACTTCACCCTGGGCACGTTTTTTCATACTTTATATAATAGTTACCAACTCATATTTCTTCTTCCTTTGCCTTTGAATTACCTCTGAAACTTAAGCTTAGCCTGTTAGGGCCTGGCATACAATGTGTCACATTATATGCTCAATTTATTCTTCCTTGAATATAGTGTTTTCTGTGATGACCTCCAATATAGACCAAAGGAGACAATGGAGCTGTAAGACAAGGAATGAATGAAGAGATTTAGGGAACTGACTGAACGTTAACTCTGTCTCCTGATTCTTGACTGAGAATACAATGCTGACCTGGAAGAATGGTTTTCTAGAAAGAGTGAAGACTCTAAAATGAGATGACTCTCAGTCCAGATACAAGGTTTGCCACGTTTTAGCAGCCTAAACTTTGGCAACCGCCTTAATCTCTCTGAGATTGACTGTAAAATGGGGCTACAATCCCCATCTCATAAAATATTATGAAGATTAATGAAAGAAAATATGTAAGTCAATGAGCCTAGCGTGTGGTGCTGTACTGGCCCCCGAAATATCTTGGGTTCCTCCCCTTCTCATTGGCCAGATGAGCATACAATGGCTCTCTTACTTAATGTGGAGACACCTGGGATACCTCAGATGGCAAAGAAAGGAAACAAGCTGGCCAGATCCCCTGACAGAAAGGAAGGCCAACAAAACTCAAATGACAAGTGAGAGCTAGACTTTCAGAGTCTGGATTTAGTGATGAAGCATGAAGTTTTTCTGAGTGCATTTCAGAAATCACCCTCTTGTCTTGTCTCCTCTACCTCTCTTTTCATGGAGTAAACAGGCTATTAAGCTACATCAGCACATTCAATACCTCAAGGAAATTCCCCACCTGCCCACGAGCAAGGCTCATCTGAGGCTCTGGCCAGCAAGGGGAGAAAGGAAACAGTAAAAATAGCACATATGCCCATCCATTTCCTGAAAGCTCACCTCTGGAGCTTACAGTACCTGTGAATTAGTCATAACTCTGTGACACTTAACTTTCTGATCATAAGAATAAAGCCATTTCCATCTCCCATCTCTCTGTTGGACTTCTAATTTTAAATACATGCACGCATACACATATTTTTTTATTTTGCCCAAAAATGTCTGTTCTTGAATTGAATGTTCTTATGTCTCCCTCTCAAACACAAGCCCTCCCTAGCCCCCACCATCCATGTTTGCTCAAGAGAGAAGCCAAGAAGAGAACAAAGCTCTTAGTCCTGAGCAGCAAGCATAGCTACCTAATTCTCCAAACTGCATTCCCAGTGGCTTACTGGGTTATTGAAAAATGAGGCTGTAAATTGTAAGTCACAGAAGGACTTACATTTGGGGAGCCCTCATTTTACAGATGGGAAAACTAAGACCTGAGAAGAGACAGCAAGACAACAAAACAACAGCTTTCCAGTGTTTCCAGTGTTTTTCTGTTCTACCATATGCCAAACTACACGACCTAAATATATTTTCCATTTTCACATTACACTACTTGGGGCAAAACAAATGATTCATTAATAACACGTTACCGATGGCTAACATTTCCTGAACACTTGCTATATACCAGCTGACTTACGTGCACTGTCTTATTTGGCCCTCACCGGAATCCCAGGTGGCTTAGTTATTGTCCCCATTTTATAGATGAGAGAGCTGAAGATCAGAAAGGGTGGATAACCTGTCCAGGGTTCTGCAGCTATAAGAGCAGAATTTGAAACTAGGAAGTTTGACTTCAGAGGTCTCATGCCAAACCACCACTTCATCCTCACCAGGAGACCTTTACTAGGGGTGTACCCTTCAAGACCATCAGACATCTAGCAGCGACCAAAGAGTGGAAAATGCACAGCGATGGAGGTCCAGGCCGGCGATCAAGCGAAGGTGACGTAGCTGGTGCATTGCCAAGGATGCAAAGAGGTGAGGGGCCCACCTCGGCTCAGTGCTGCTAGCATTGGGAGCTGTGGGAAGACCAGGCCTATAGGATTGCCCTGCACCTGTTCTATTGCCTGATCTACAACAGCAGACATCTGATTACCAGCAGCAGGGCCCAATGGTTCCAGGGCTTTTTTGGTCATCAAGGGTAGCTGCTGTGGCTGTGCCCAGCGGTGTCAATACTGCATTACCCCAGATGCTGAGAGGCACCCATTTTCTTTGTTTCTGTATATGTTCTTCAAGGAGAGAAACACGTATCCCTTCCACCCTCTCTTCACCCTGGTGACAGACGCCATTCTTGCTTCAGATCCATTTCCCCTGCTCTCTTTAGGAAAGAAAAGAATGCCTCTGGATAAATTCAGAAAGGAGTCTGGCTTGGCCTTGAGAATACAGACCGGTTTGCTGGCTTAGTCACTGATGGGAGCCTGTCATCTGATTTGAGTCCTGCCATTCCCTCCTCTCTCTGTCCTGTCCCTTTGTCTCTCGGGACCACACTTTTCCCATTTGTTTAAAGGTAAATGTAAACTGTGGGGAAGCTGCGTCTAAGATAAACACGTCCAGCTGTCCGTTCTACATCCTTCACGCTCTGGGTGTTGCTGGTGGGGCAGGAGCAGTAATCACAAAACAGAGGCAGGAACACCGTGCTGGTGGGAAGGAAAGGAGTGGTGGAGGAAAGGTAAAGACGGCAGCAGGGAAGCCCTCAGGAAGGATGCCGAAGCGGAGCATCTTCGTGAGGTGCCCACGCCCTTGTCATATGAGATCCTCTCTTTGCTGAGCTCTAGGGAAGCTATAAACAGGCCTCAGAGGACCTGGGTTTCACACTCCACCCATCCCCTGGCATCCTACATTCCAGTTTGTTTTTTAGGACCCATTGTTCTCAAAACCACCAAGAGAAGCACTTCTTCATTGACGGTGTTGAGAAGGACAAGCAGTGAGTTTCGAAGCCTGGTTAGTTAGAAATAGGCAGTTTTGAATTTTGAAACATACACACACGCTCACAAGTGCTTGGACACACACACATTTGTCATTTTTAATAGTGCCTCAATAAGAATAATAACTAAGAGCTCTGTAGTCTAAGAGGGCCTCTAGAAAACTCCCTGGTGAAACTGGGATCATATTTCTTATTGTGGCTATGGATAGGGAAGGAGGTTTGATCACCAAGTTAGACCTCAAAACTGCCTAGATGAACTAGAACATATGGCAAGATGGAAAGGTAGCAGAGATAAACACTGGATCCGGCATTCGGGTCCAGATATTAAATGTCCCACTACGCAAAATCCTTGCACCAGGTTCTGGGAAACTGCCAACAGGACCACACATCAGCTTGGGCTAGGTAATAGAAGAAGAATGTTTGTATTCATGAATTAGTCTGGCTCAAAAGTGCTCAGAAGTGGAATCCTCACCTGATCTAGCATGGAGTGGAGTGGACTTAGGCAGATCTATATTCAAAGCCAAGTTTGGCTTACTATCTTTGAGAACTTGGGCAAGTTACATCTGAGCCACTATTTCTTGAGCTGTCCCCAAACACGCTTCCCTTGACTGGTTGTCGTAAGTAATAAAGATAATGTATGGTTACACTTCTCAGATTAGGCTGGCAAATTCCTAGGAGTATTTGGCAGTGCACTTGAGAGTATGGGAGGCCATGGCATAAATACAAGGCATGTTCCCAACGTTTCTATTTTCCTCAATGGCAACTCACTTACAACCTTTTTTTTTTTTTATGTTAAACCAAACAGATCTATTATTGAGTAGGAAGAAAAATCCACTGCCATCTTTAAGCTCAAAGTGGTAAAGAACTTTCAAGGTACAGACAGCCACTGCATGGTCCAAGTCCCTAATTCCTTAGGAATACACGTTCACTTTCTCTGTCTTCAGGGTACTTTAGCAGAAAGAGAAGTTTTTGTGCATGCAAAATACCTAGCATGGTGTCTGTCACGTAGTAGGTGATCAGTCATTAGTAAATGTCATTATTTGAAATTTCTGGAATGTGACCATCTCATTGGCCCCTGAATTGATCAGACTACATGTGGGTAGTGTAAGGAGCATCCTTTGTTTTCTCCTTTAAGGTTTTCCTTTTTTTTTTTTTTTTTTTTTTTTTTTTTTTGGAGAGAGAGAGAGTGAGAGTGGCAGAGAAAGAGAGAGAAAGAATCCCAACAGGGCTCTGCACTCTCAGCACAGAACCCGATGTGGGACTTGAACTCATGAACTAACTGTGAGATCATGAAGTGAGTCCAGATCAAGAGTCAGTAGTTTAACCACTGAGCCACCCAGGTGTCCCTTTGTGAGAAAAATACAATCTAAAATGTGTCTAGATTAAAGGGTGACGATCAAGCTGGTGAGAGGTCTGGGAACACTTTAATATGAGAAACTGTTCTAGTAACTGGGACTCTTTAGTTTGGAGAGGAGAGAGGACAAAACAGGTTCTTACACTCCCTGAGGGGCTGGCAGGGGGGGAGACAGGAAACATTCTGAGTAAACAGACTATGGCCAACCAAGGTGGAATAAACAAGAGGCTGATTAAACCTCTGTAAAAAGAAACACTTTTTAACATTTGAGTCTCTGACGTGGAATGCAGACTATAGCAGTTAAAACTCAGGTTCTGGAATCAAACTCATGGGATTGAAATCATGGCTTTGACTTGTAATAACTTTGGGCAAGTCAGGTAATTCTCTTTGGCTCAGTTTCCTCAATGATAAAATGGTGATAGTAAGACATTCTACACAGGATTGCTGTGAAGATTAACAAATAACACATAAAGCGCCCAGAGTAGTGCCTGATACATAGCAAAGACTTGATACATTGTTTCATGCAGAAGCTGGTTGGAAATGTACATATGGGAGTGCTATAGACTGAATGTCCCGCTACAGAATTCATATGTGGAAACTCCACCCCTCACTGTGATGGTATGAGGAGGTGAGAGATAATTAGAACTAGATGAGGTCAAGGGGTGCCCAGGTGGCTGAGTCGGTTGAGTGTCCAACTTTGGCTCAGGTCATGATCTCGCAGTTTGTGAGTTTAAGCCCTGTGTCGGGCTCTGTGCTGACAGCTCAGAGCCTGGAACCTGCTTCGGATTCTGTTTCTCCCTCTCTCTCTGCCCCTCCCCTGCTTGTGCTCTCTCTCTCTCTCAAAAATAAATAAACATTAGAAAAAAAAAAGAATTAGATGAGGTCATGACAATAGAGCCCTCATAAATAGGATTAGTGCCTTGTAAGAGTCATGAGCAAGCTTCTTCCCATCTCCCTTTTCTATAAAGACCCAGTGAGAAGATGGCTATCTATGAACCAGAAAGCAGGTCTTCACCAGGCACTGAATCTGCAGGTGCTTTGACCTTGAACTTTCCAGACTCTAGAACTGTGAGAAATAAATTCCTATTAAGCTACCTAAACTATGATATCTTTGTTAAAGCAGCCCAAATCTACTAAGATAGGGAGACACCAGGGTACAGGACATACTTGATTCCATGGATATTATAAGAGAATATCCAGGGAGAAAAGAAGAGAATCAAAGCAAACTGAAGCCCTAAAAATACTAGCATTACAGTATTAGGATGCATTTAGCTACAAATAGACAAAAATCCAACTAACAGTGGCTTAACTTATTAATAAAGTCATTTAATAACCTTGCACGATAAGAAATAAAGAGGTAAGTGGTTCTGAGGTTAGTCCGCAGTTCAGTGATGTCGTTAAGGACCCAGGCTTTGTTTTCTATTCTGCCAATGTCTGCATGTTGACTTTTCATTTTCACATTTGTTGCCTCATAGTTTCAAGATGGATGCCAAAGCCTAAACTCCATAACCTCACTCAACCATGTTCAAGGCAAGAATATGAAGGAGGGACAAAAAGTTTTCAATTTTTGAGATTCTGTCCTCCATATGGAAAAATAATTCTTCTCAGAAGTCCTCCAGCAGATTTGTCCTTATGTCTCCTTGGCTATACCTGGCTTAAAAGCAAGTCACTCGTGAGGGCAAATGAGATTGATATTCCTGCTTAGACCCACCATGATGTACCTTTCCAGATGTGAGGTAAGAGCCTACTTTTCCTAAGTTAAGTAGATCTCTGCCTAAGAGCTAAACAAAATTTAGAGGCTATGACTGCTGAATAGCCATCACGTGTCACAATTGGCCCACACCAATATTTAAAGGGTTAGGATACATAAAGAAGACAGTGAAAGACATCTAAAAGGAAATACCAGAGTATTAAAGGAAAATGAGAAAAAGTGTCAAGGAAATGAAAAAAGAAGAAAGTTCCAAGGAAGAGAGAGAGGCTATCGCAGCCAAACGCTTCAATACTTAGGTCAATAGAAACTGAGAGGGTCCCATGACTTGGCAAAACTGATAAACTGAGCAAGAGCAATTTCAATGAGGTAGTGGGAGCAGGAGCCAGTGGGGAAGGTCGTAAGAAGCTGAATGAAGTGAGGGAGTGCAACAGAGAATGGACAGAACTCTTTCTAGTTGTTTAACTGTAAAGGGAAAATAGATGGACAATAGCTATAGGAGAAGACAGAGTCAAGTGAGGGTTCTTTAAGAAAGGAGACTTTCCATGCATTTATTCAGGGGAGAGCCAAAATAAAGGAATATATTAGAGTTAGGAAAGGAAGCAAGAAAGAGAATGAAGATAGGACATGTAGGAAAGGATGGAGTCAAGGCCATGTGTAGAGGTCAATGCTAGATACGAAAGGCATCTTTTCTTATGAGATGTAGGCAGGGATTGGGAAATTGGAACAAGGAGAAGGAAACAAGGAGGGGTGTGACTACAGATAAAACGTGTATTTCAGACTCACAGAAGGTACTCAGAAGGGCCTGCAACACCAAGTGCGTGGGGAAGGAAGTGGGGAGGACGTATAGCTGAAATAGTTTTCTGTAAACAGCTTCAGAAAATCAAATTTTCTGGCCATGGAGAGAGGAAGGAAAAGGCCACCTTTACCTGTCTTTCTCAGGAGAGTTTAATATCAATCCCTTAGGTTCTAAATGAAAATGGGCACCGTAGGACCAGCCAGATACAGCAACAAATTGTTTGTCCAGAAAAGTCCCCCAAGCCCCCCCAAAAATTTCTTCCCATCCAGTAGGACACCCTACTTCAGTCCCTCAAGTGAATTTTAAATAAGTCCGTTGATTAGGGGTACCATCTGATTGGAGTCTCTGATTGCCCACCATGTGCATGCACCAGCTTCCAGAGGTGAGAAAAACAAGTATCTACCTAGCCTCTTCACCTCCACAGTTTGGGTAGAAGACTTTCCCCCACTATGGAAAGGAGCTTCAGATTCCATGCAGGAAACAATGTCAAATGCTCACTGCAGGTGGTCTAGTCCTTCTTGATCTGACTTCCATTTTCCCGTGGCATTCCATTTTACCACTCCCTCATCTGTAACTGTTGGGTTGAGATATTTTCCAGTTGAGACGTTCTCATGTCCTGATAGAGCCTTATCATTCCCATGTCCATGCTTTCATCAATGCTTTCTTTCATCATGATTTCTTCCTCCTCTTTCTGAAAATACCTCAGATTCCAGATGTGATTCCTCAATTCTCCAAAGTCTACTTGTTGACTTTGGCCTGGCGTGTTTATTGAACACTGATGAATCTAGTTCTATTGTGTTGTAAGGACCTCCCTGATGAAAATTGTTCTTGCTAATATCGCACACCTCACTGTGTCCCCCTCCCTCAAAAACATATCCAGTCTAGTTCACAGAATGTAATGAATTTATCATATATATATTACCAGTTCATGAATCAATCGATAGACTATGGAGAGAGGACCTGGACTCAAGTTCTGGTCTACTACCAGCTGGATGTGCTTCCATGGGTGAGTTACTTCTATTCTAAGCTGCTGCTTTGTAAATGAATGAAATAGATGAAAGCCGTGGTTTCCAACTTGTGTCCTAATTAGAATCACCTAGGGGAAACTCAAATATGAATTTCTAGGATCCAACACAACTCTTCTAAATAAAGATCTTCCAGGGTGAGTCCAGAGAAGGGCTTTTTGTTTTGTTTCATTTTGTTCACTTTGTTTTGCTTTAAGCTCATCAGTTACTCTGCTAATAAGCCAGGTTTGAGACCCCTGGTCTGAAAGACTTCTTACCCCTTTGACCTTTAGGGAGTGGAGCATAGTAGGTATGTAGCAGTGAAGGATTCCACCTCTGGTGTCAGAGAGAGATTCTGATTCTGGCTCCATAACTCTTTAGTTCTGAAACTTGATCAAGTTATTCAATGTCTCTAAGCATCATTTCCTCATTTCAAAAATGGGACTGATGAACATGCCTACATTCATGGGATATTTTGCAAGGATTAAGCGATATAAGGCATTTGACGCTTGGAGCCCAGTGGCTGGCCCGTGGACAACACTCAGCAATGCTAGCTGGATTATTATGATGGCAAAGGGAGGAGAGAGCTAAGGCATCCGGCTGTGTTGGGGGAGGCTCAAGGAAAGCTGGTGGAAACATGACTTTCTTTTTTCTGTTTTTGTGCTTGATTTAACTGTGTAAAAATATAACTGATGAACTTAAAATGTTCAGGATGTTGGCGTTTTTCCCCCTTTTTTCTGGCTGCAGCTTCTCAGAAGACGCGTTCCCAAAGAGGAACATCTCAGCCGCACCAACCAGTATCTGACTCCCTGCTGTGTCTTGGCACAGGGCTGAATGTGGTCCATAGTAAGTTGCTTTGCCTTAGTGACTCAGCATAGTAGGCCCTTTTTCATTTCTCTCTCATTCCCCAGCCAAGAAACTCTCCCACCTCTCTCTGCCGTATGCTACTGAGATTGCATTTTGTATCATCTGCTAGGAGATAACATAGTTAAATTGATGCTCGGAACCTTATAAGGGTATAAACACTTCTTTGCAGGATGGACGTCATAATAGCAAATCGAGGGCGAGTGCCAATAATAGATTTCTTGGGTTTCTTTTTTCCTTTGCACATTCCTCAGGGCTCTCCAAGGGGGGACAGAAATGACATGGCAGCCTCAAAATAGTCCAGGGAATCAGACTGAGGAAGGGACCTTCTGAGCAGGCAGGCAAACCAAATACAGCCCACACCTTCTCAGCAGCCTCTCCTCTGCCTCTCCTCAAGAGTGAAGGAGCCATTTTTGTGGCCCTTGGTTGGAGCAGCTGGAAGGTGGCTTTGCAGTTGAACAGGTCTGAGTCTTGGTGTCCTCTCCCTCATACCCGCTGTGAGACTTTGGGCAAGTTGTCTACTTTCTGAGCCTCCTGTCCCTCATCTTTGTAACGACCCAGAGTGTGCTTATAAAATGAGGTAGCATTGTAGACCAGCCTGCCACATAGTAGGGATTCAGAACGTGTTTGCTTGCTTTGCATCCTAAAATAGCCCTACAGAATCAGTCCATTCCCAATGTGCAGCTTTCCACAACAGGGGAATTCTAGATTGTTGCAAAAGGCAGAAATTCAGTTCCCCATGAAACCTTTGGAATGTGCTGTATGGTGTAGTAAAAAAACACACTCAGCTCAGACTCAAACTCAAACTCTAGTCCTGTTTTGTGACTTACCATCTTTGTGTAACATTATTAAGAGTTTCCACATTTGCCAAGGGCTTCTTCTGTGCCAAGTGCTATACTGAATGCGTGATATGCCTTATATTACTTCATCTCATAATAACCCCTCTACAGTAAAAATTAGTGTCTTCATGTTATAGAAAAGGGAATTAAAGGGCAGAGGAATTCAATAACTTGTCCAAGGTCCCGTTGGCATAAGGGGTGAAGGTTGGATTTCAACCCAGTTCTGTCTGGCCCAAGAGTCCCTGTTTCTAATCCCCATGGTATCTGGCTCCTGCTTATTGTTTCTACCCTTGTTTTCCCCATATGCAAAAAAACAAAAACAAAACAAAACAACAACAACAACAACAAACCCCCCCCAAAAAACAACACCAAAAAAGTCCCCAAACAATGGGGGATAATAATTCCTGCCTACCCTCCAGTAATTTCTAGAGAGGAACGTATCAAATCATAGATTTAGGAAGCTTTATATACTAAAAGGACAATTTAATATAAAGAATTGTAGTTATTGTCACAAAGAGTGTAGTGGTCTCCTTGATCCCAGAAAACGATCCCTGTCCCCAAAGAAAACAAAAGCTATAAGGCTGACCGTTCTTGCCTACACCCGGCAATGTGAGCCTGAGGACAAGGTGGCTTTTGCAGCTACAGGATTGTATATTGAGTAGAGTAGAGTACACACTAAGTCTGTATTTATACTCGGGAAACCACGCTGTGCTTAAATTAGCACTTGAAGAATAAAAGCTTCTCTAAAGCTGCCCTTCTTAAGTAACACAGACTAACATTTCTATAACTACAGACAACAGTATTTTGAAAGCAATAGCAAGATGCCTTGGATTCACCCTAAATCCTCACTGTCCCCTCTCCAGTCACACCTCCCCACCTCACACCCCCTTGCAACAAACATCGATCTTACATTGAAGCTTTTTCCCAACATTTGTGACCCCAAGAGGTTTGAATAATAAAGACCATCAGAGGTTCTCCTGGGATATCTTGGTTTATTTGATAGTGTGTCACTCAGAAGTCACAGCATTTGTCACAAAGGGGCCCAGAAGCAGTCAATTAATCAGAGATGCCCAAGGCATCATCACACTAGCACAGGAACCAAATTTCCAAATTCATGACAAACCCAGAAATACTGTCCAATCTTTTCTCCCCAGCTTTGTCCCAATTTACTAGGGTCACTTCATTTACTGCCCAGTAGCCCCCAAATTCCACCCGGCCTCCTCCCCTTTGCTCTGGGGAGTTCGCTCTTATCCAGGCCTTTTCGCCCAGACACACACTCAGGCATACCACATACACACACGTACGTGTGTGCACATGCACGTGTATGCACGTGCGTGCACACACACACACACACACACACACTGTGCATATCACCAATCCCCATGGAAACCAAACTAGGGGGAAAAATTGAAAGGCAGCACAGAAACTACAGAAGAGCTTGCTGACCTTGGTGCCTGGTTCTCCCCAGATCTATGGCCCTGAGACCCCTCTTAGATTTCTATAGAACTGTGAGTGAACATTCTATTGCCATTTAATTTACAGATGAAGGGTGATTTTCTTAAGCTGAGAATAAATAACCAAATAATTGAGCATCACAATGAATAACCAGGTGAGATGCTCATGTTAAAGCAATCATGCAGCCACTGTAACAGACGGAAGCCACTTACGACTTTTGATCCCAAAGTCACCTTTGCCCAATAAAATATTATAGGTGTGAGAGGCAAGAAAGAGAGAGAATGAGGAAAGATACGAAGATTAAATATTTTCCTTGCTCCCTAAATAGCTTAAATAGGGACTGAATAAATAAAGCACAGCCATACAATGGAAACTTCTATAGCCTGTAAAGAATCAGGGCGAGTTCTAAGTACAGGGGAAAATGTCTAAGTTATATTGTTATGTAAAAAGAATTGCAGAGCTACATTATTGTATTAATCCATTTAGGTGAAAATAATTATATGTAGAAAAACTACGTCTTTGCTAAATTACAATACATGTGTAGAAAAAAATTTTGGAAGAATATAAACCAGAGAATTCCAGTGACTTTATCTGCAGAATAAGATAATGAAGAATTTCTTATTTTCTAAGCCATTCATTTCTGTATAGTTTTTTTTTTTTTAATAATGGGAAATCTATAGCACTTACAATCAGAAAAAGTGATAAAGCCAAGCAAAATTCTTTCTCTGCTCTATAGGGACTGATAACCTTGAGACTTGGGGGTCCCCTGTAATGATATCTACAATAGTATGCCCTGGGGCCTTCATTTCCCTGTATAAGCAGCTGTATCTGGAAACCCAGACGTGCCACCCTCTAGCCAAATCTCTTTTCTTCTATTTTTGAAAAACCAAAAAACCCACAGTGACTTATGTTCACCATTTCTGATCCAGCAGTGGCCAAGTGGGTGGGTGGCACAGTTCCAGGTCCTGATGGATGACAAGACTTCAGTGGCCAAAATGTTAAAGACCTTTCCTTCTTCTCCTTTTGTGGGTTCTTTTCCCCTTTTGTGTTGGCAAAACACATTTACAGAGTTGTTGTAATGACAGGTCATCCATCATTAGTCTGTAACGTTGCCAAGGACCAGTCCTCCTGTCCAGTGTAGAATCTGGTCCCTTCTCAAAAAAGAATGGCATCTGAAACATATGCACTATTTTGACTGAGAAGAAACATGAGTTGGGCTACGTGGTCTGGGGTTTCCCTTAAGCCAATTTCTTGGCACGGCTTCTGATTAGAGAAGGGGAGACCCTCCCTCCCTGGACAGCCAAGAAGAGATCATAGGTTTAAAATGTGACTAAATGTAGCAAAACTGAGTGTTAAATTCTTTTCTTGGGAGCACTTGGTGGGTGTGCAGAACCACATGAACCTCCCCCCTACTCCGAGGGCCACTTTAAATCTGAGCAGCCATGTCTGCTCCACATGACCTTCGCACAGCCCCCCAATTCTAGTTCCATCCAGGATGAGCATCTGAGCCACAAGGGCCAATCAGATTTTCCTGGGAATTGGTGATTAGAAATCAGATTCAGCAGTTTTGTTTTTGAGGCTAGAGCTCGTAAGCACAACACCCAGAAGCTTTGGCATATTGTGATCATATATACCAGCAAAGGAAGTCAGTCTTCAGGAAAAAACAAGAGCAGAGAAGATGCTCAGAGAGAAGCAGCAACGAGATACCGTGGGGCATCAGACATAGATATAGACACTGCCTGGCTAGATCCTTGCACTTAGGTTCACTAAGTCCCTTCTGTGTCCCTAAAATAAACCCTGCGGTTTGTTTGTGCCAGTGTGAATGGGTTTCTATTACTGATATCAACAGAATCTTTGCTAAGGCCACATGTGACAAAACCTTGATATTCAAATGAATTCTGTGCATCAAAATAGATACCTTCAGAGGCTAAACACTTATTCAATATTACTGTTGATCAAACCAGTTTGAAAGGATCCTGAGAAGGATCTTCACAATGAGCCCACCCCATCACTCATTATTGTTATCACATGATTTAATCACTATGCATATTGGGTATTTACCCTGTCAGACCCTGAAGTGAGAGGTTTATTGGCACTATTCTGTTAATTACCCCAACAACGGAGGAGATAGGTTCTATTGTTATTCCCATTTTACAGATGACAAAACTGAGACTCCGTGATGTAGAACAACTGCCAAAGGCCACACAGTGAGTAGGTAATGACAACAGCATTCAGAAATTAGGTCTCTGTAGGGGCGCCTGGGTGGCTCAGTCAGTTAAGCGTCCGACTTTGGCTCAGGTCATGATCTCACAGCTCGTGAGTTCAAGCCCACATGGGGTTCTGTGCTGACAGCTCACAGCCTGGAGCTTGCTTCAGATTCTGTGTCTCCCTCTCTCTCTCTGCCCCTCCCCCGTTCACGTGTGTGTGCTCTCTGTCTCTCTCTCAAAAATAAACATTAAAAAAAGAAAAAGAAACTAGGTCTCTATGGATGAAAGCATGAATTCTGAAGCACTATGCTGATCTACCTCACATCTTCCTTTGGACTGAAACCTTTCATCATAAGCCTGATTGATTTAATAGACAAGGATTGACCTGATGTCTGGTTGATGTTGAAAATCACATCCATCCTGCAAGGTCTGAGATTTGCTACCATTCATACAAAAGAATGTGCCAATGGTGCAACCACTGTAGAAAATAGTTGAATAGGGGTGCCTAGGTAGCTCAATACGTTGAATGTCCAACTCTTGATTTCAGTTCAGGTCATGATCCCAGAGTTGTGGGACAGAGCCCCATGCCGGGCTCTGCGATGAGTGTGGAGCCTGCTTGGGATCCTCTCTCTCTCTCTCTCTCTCTCTGCCTCTGCCCCCTACCACATTTGTGTTCTCTCTAAAAAAAAAAAAAAAAAAAAAAAAAAAAAGAAAGAAAGAAAGGAAGAAAAAAGAAAAAAAATTACATAAAATATCATATGATCCAACAATTATATTTCTGGGTATGTACTCAAGAGAATTGAAACAGGTATTTGAACACCAATGTTCATAGCAGCATTATTCACAATAGCCAAAAGGTGGAAAGAGCCCAAATGTCAACAGATGAATGGAAAAGCAAAATGTGATATGGATATACAATGGAGTACTGGCCTCAAAAAGAAATGCAATTCTGACACATGCTACAACATGGATGTACCTTGAAGACATTATACGAAGTGAAACAAATCAGATACAAGAGAGCAGGTGTTACATGATTCCAATTGAATGATGTTAATTCATACAGACAGAAAATAGAATGTTGGCTACCAGAAAACAGAAGTGGGTAGGAGGGAATGGGAAACTGCTGTTTAGTGGGTACAGAGTGTCAATTTAGGAAGATAAAAAGTTCCAGAGATGGGTAGTGGCAATGGCTGAACAATAATGTAAATGGACTTAATGCTCCGAGACCATACACCTAAAAATGGTTAAGATGGTAAATTTTATGTTGTATAGGGGCACCTGGGTTGCTCAGTCGGTGAAGCATTTGGCTCAGGTCATAGTCTCGTGGTTCATGAGTTCAAGCCCTGCATTGGGCTCTGTGCTGACAGCTCAGAGCCTGGAGCCTGCTTCGAGTTTTGTGTCTCCCTCTCTCTCTGCCCCTCCCCCCACCGCGCAAAAATGAATAAATATTTTTTTAAAAATGGTTTTTAATTTATGTTGTGTATGTTTTATCACAATAAAAAAAGAAAAAAAAAGTGTCACAAACTCTGGCCAATATTGGAGTTCTAGAACTGTGGGGCCAGAGTAGCAGCTTTGAACAAAATACATTCAATTGCTCACATATTTTCTGAGTGTCTGCTGTGTGTCAGGCCTGCTAGGGTGTTATTCAGAGGATTTAGGGATTGATGAGACCTAGTCTAAGCCTCAAGAAGCTCACACTGTAGAGAGGTCTCAGAAAATACACAAATACAAGGCAAGGTGTTATAAAACCATAAATAAGGAACAAATATACCATGGAGCATTGAGAATTCAGGGGAGAATTCATTGTATATTTGACATTTAAGATGGACCATGGAATACTGGCAGCTGTCTTAGACCGAATATTTGTGTCTCTCAAAAAATTCATGTGCTGAAATCGATTCCCAAAGTGATGGCATTTAGAGGTGGGGAGTTTCTGAGGTGATTAAGGCATAAGGGTGGGGCTCTCAGGAATGGGATTAGTGCCCTTATCAAAGAAGCCTCAGAGAACTGCCTCCTCCCTTTCTCTAGGCCGGGACACAGCAAGAATGCAGCAGTCTGTGAACCAGGACCTGGGCTCTCCTCAGACACCGAATCTCCTAGCACCTTAATCTTGGACTTCCCACCCTTCAGATCTGGGAGCAATCAGTTTCTGTCAGTTTCTGTCGTTAATAAGCCTCCCGGTCCCTGGTATTTTCTCACAGCAGCCAGAGCAGAGAGAGACCGTGACATGGCAACAAACAGAGAATACAGGTGAAGGCAGGCAGCCAATCTGAGGAACAGCAAGTAGAGGGTGGAATAAAAATAGGAGCACAGAAGGTAACACTGAACATTTATTTGAGATTTGCTATCAGCCAGGAACTATAACCTATATTTTCCACATATCCCATTTCATCTTTGCAGCAGTCTGGGGTAATATTAGGTAACACTGTAAAAGACACTTCTGGCCCCCTGTCCAACAGCATTTTCCCCCTCCTTCCTTGCCACAAAACCTTGGTTTCGTTTTGGAGTGTTCTTTCTAGACAGACTTGTGTTGCCGGAAGAGCCTCTACCTAGCTCCAGGGCATAGGTCTTGTGAGTCTGACCTAGTGAGGCTAATTCCATTCCTGCAGGCAGCTGGGTGGAGCTAAGGGCAAGACCCCACGTGACCAACAGGGACTAGAGGGACGGACGTCTGCCAGAGGACTCGTGGAAAGACTTTATCCTCTGATAGAAAGAAAGAAAGAAAAACCCCACAAGGGAAAAGACTCCTCTTTCCGCCTTTGGATGCATCTATTTCGGAATGCGAAGCCTGGGGCAGCGGTAGCCTTCTTGGGACTGTAATCCTAGCACTCTAGGATAAAACTAACCCTTTGGAGACAAGAGTAGAGAAAGACGGAGAGAAGTGGAGAAGCTGCTGACTTTAAGCGCTTGAGTTAAACCAATCCTGCAGCCACTTCCCTCCCTATCTCTTATTTACCTTAATACTCTCTCTCTCTCTCTCTCTCTCTCTCTCTCTCTTTTAACATTTAAGCCACTTTAAGTTGGGTCTTCTATTTATTGTAAATGGAATGCTACAGATGAGTCTCTGAGTAGGTAAGAGGTAAAGTAAGTTGTAAGATAAAGACCAAGGTGTATGATTTAGGAGAACACTGGGGGTGGGAGTGGGGATTGAGCCAATAGTTTGGAGCCTCAAATGCCCTGGAAACCAAAGTGGAGGGCATCAGGGGCACTTCTGCCTTGGATGTGTGAGTGGCTCGGGACTGCAAAGCATCAGTGCCCTTGTTTTACAGTCACACCTCATTGTCTTCACCCTGGGGGAGGGAAAGTGATGGTGTTTCCGTGGTGACTCAGCCCTTCCCCTCAAAAACTCAAGGAAGCGTCAAGTGTGTCCTTGGAAGCAACCTTCCCTCTGTCACGCCTGTGTTTATATAGGGCAGTGCTTGGAAAGTCTCGCTCTTCCTTTACGCTTGACTTGCGCCGATGTCTCCCACCTCCTCGACTCACTCTGGCGGTGTGGGGGGCCCAATGTCACCCCAACTCCCTCCCTCTGCCTCCCACACGCTTCCAGGCCTTCATGCTGCCTCCGAGGTGGAGTGACCTCCCTCACTGGTATTTTTACCATCCGTTGAGAGGCGATGAAAATTGTTTGATAGAAAAATACAATTCGCCACGCTGGGACAGCTTCGTGGAAGGTTTCAACCAGAAGCTGCCAGAGGCCATAGGATAGAGCAGTAGACAGGGAGTCAGAAAAACCTCGATTTACATTCCAGCTTGGATACCATGAGCTACATGACCTTGGGCGAGTCACTTAACCTCCCCAAAACCTGATTTTATTGTCTAAAGAATGGAAGTAATGTTACCTGCCCTGCTTACCTCGCTGGGGCCAATGGTAGGGTCCAAAAAAGACAAACACAAACACAGCCACTGTACCAACCAAAGGACTAGCCTTTGAGGGGCTACGCCTCAAACAGAAATTTTCATTTGGGACAGAGGAAAAAAGTTCAGAAACAGGAATTTATTGTATCCAAACTGTTATGTGGATCCCTTGAGGAATCTGGGAACACAGAAAGGCATACATTCACTGGGGGAGAAGGGGAAAGATCCAGTTAGCTGAATTGCTTCTATGAGGCCTTGGGGCTTTGCACGCATTGTCTCATTCAATGCTCCTGACAGCTCCTGAGATGGGCATTTTCATCTTTGTTTTACAAATGAAAAACAGCCACACCAAGATATATATGGTAACAGTTAAAGGTAGATTCTGGCCTCCTCATGACTCAAGTTATAAGGATTTTTTTTTCTTCCCCCCAGAAGGCTTAAGTTTTCCTAAATCATTTTGGCTCTTTTTTTTTTTTTTTAAAGTTTATCCATTTTTTGAGAGAGTGAGACACGGAGTGCAAGCAGGGGAGGGACAGAGAGAGGGAGGGAGACACAGAATCTGAAGCAAGTTCCAGGCTCTGCGCTGTCAGCACAGAGCCCCATGTGGGGCTCGAACCCTCGAATTGTGAGATCATGACCTGAGCCAAAGTCGGACGCTCAACCGATTGAGCCACCTGGGCACCCCACCCCCCTTTTGGCTCTTTAAGAAGAATGAGAGACAGCAAAACCTTGAGTGGTAATCTTGCAGCATTATGGGAATTTTCATGCCTTGCGGTTATAGCTTATCCTGAGCATAGGGACCTAGAGAGTCAATAGAAATAGCACTGTAAGTGACTGAAATGTAGTGGCTGTTCCATAATTGCATTGAATAATGAATATAAGAAATCTATATTATAGCCTAGCCAACCTTCTAACTATATACCTTTGGACAAACTATTGAATCAGGTCTCATTTTCTTTCTTTTTTTTAATTTTTTTAAATGTTTTATTTATTTTTGAGACAGAGAGAGACAGAGCATGAGCAGGGGAGGGGCAGAAAGAGGGAGACACAGAATCCGAAACAGGCTCCAGGCTCTGAGCCATCAGCCCAGAGCCTGACGCGGGGCTCGAACTCACCAATCATGACATAATGACCTGAGCCAAAGTCGGACGCTCAACCGACTGAGCCACCCAGGAACCCCTCAGGTCTCATTTTCTATTAGTCTCTCTTATGTCTATCCAAGGGGCCTGGATTATAATCCTAGGATGAGAACCATCATCGGCTTTGATCAAAGTAAGGGGAAGGGGCAGCGCTGGATGGTGGAGCAAGTACCATTGTGGGGACCAAGAGATCTTGAACCCTCAGCCTTCTCATTTGTAAAATGGAAGATCATTCTAGATCCATGGCTTCCAACTTTTGTTTTCTTTTTAAAACAGCTGAAAGCTTTTGCTACCTGCAATGTGACATAGAGCCCCAAACTATTAGGTGAAGTGTGCTGTACAGATTGAAACAGCACAGACATGCAGAGCCGTTCCTGCATCATCCTTCCCTCCCTCCTGCCAAGGCCACTTTGCAATATATGGGATATCTCAATATCAGTGCAGTCTCCCAAACTTGAGTTCTGTGCTACGGAAAGATAGACCTCTTGGGTGTTTTAACGTTTATTTATTTTTGGGACAGAGAGAGACAGAGCATGAACGGGGGAGGGGCAGAGAGAGAGGGAGACACAGAATCGGAAACAGGCTCCAGGCTCTGAGCCACCAGCCCAGAGCCTGACGCGGGGCTCGAACTCCCAGACCGCGAGATCGTGACCTGGCTGAAGTCGGACGCTTAACCGACTGCGCCACCCAGGTGCCCCCTCTTGGGTGTTTTAAATGAACTCTTCTAAGTACTTTCCATGCCATGACTCTTTACTCTCACAACAATCCCATACCACAGGTATTATTATTAACTCTTTTTTACATGTGAAAAATTTGAGGCATAAAGAACCTAATTAAATTGCCCAAGAATTAACACTCTTAACAGAGAATGCCTCCTTCCATGATGGGAAGACATTTCAGGTCCACAGTGACATCTAGTCTCCTGCCCAAAGAAAACTAAAGTCAATCTTAGACAGAACTCTGGTTTTAAAGGAAATACCAGCATTTTTCAGATAAGCTTTTCCACAATAGTCCCTCTTGAGAGCTGAGCAGAGTTGGTTGCATGGGCTTCGTAACTGGGTAGTGGAGGGAGAGGTCTAGAAAATTTCATGATGTCACAGACTTCAACAACACCAAATGTGTCAGAACTACACCATGTGGGCTGACGCAATAGATCTATGTGTGTAAACAAATCCACTCTTTAGGCATTTTGGAGGGAAATGACTTTTCTGGCTCTAATGAGTGTGGACATGTCAGAAGCTTGCCTGCCTTAATGTGTGAGCTTGCACAAATAAGTGTCTGTGCCTCCAAGAAGTTCTGAGAACAGAAACAAAGCCATTGTCACACAAATGAACAGCCCAAGTTTCTGGTAATGCTATGGAATATACAGAGACTTACTTAAAAAAAAAAAAAAAAAAAAAAAAAGGCATATTCAAAGCATAAGGATCCTGATCTCGGGAGTTAGCCCAGTATCTTTCCATTACACTTTGCAGATGTCATTTTTGTAGCTGAAAAAAATGGCTACTTATTCATTCTGGCATCATTCTTTGACTGCCTACTATGTGCCAAGCATTTGCTAACCTTCAGCAAACATTCACTGAGATTCTTGGTAATACTTTCCTAAACAAGAAGTGTTCATTGAATGCTTATTGTATGAGAGACACGGTGAGCGTCTTTCCTTTTTTATCCAATCAAAGAACATGTGTTGAGTTCTTATTGGGTATGTACCACCTAAATACTCATTCTACACACATTTATTAAATGTCTACTAAGTGCTAGATGTTGAGACTGGGGATGCACAGGATTCAGATAGTGTCCCTTTTCTCTGATAAGTCCCAACACATTATCCTTGCTTTCTATAAGTCCCCTTGTCCCAAGGCCATTTCACTCTTAGATTCTAGGCCAATAGTAGCCTACACACAAAATATTAACAACAGTATCCTGGATCCTTGAAAATCTTTCATGCATAAATGCACATCTGTAAAAATATCAACTTTAAGTAGGAATTAATACAGCACTGGTCTTATCTACATTAGAAATTAAAAAGCATAGCCATCCTATCAATCTTTGCTTCCATATTACTTAAAAATATATATAACTAAAAATTGGAGAATAGATTGATGTTGCTATGAAAAGCCAAAACAGGGGAAGGAATAAGAAGGAAATGGAAAGGCCAGTTGACGTAATTTCTCCATCAATATTCATGGTTAAATTGACCAGATTGCTGTAGCATAATTTTAGGAATTTGCCGTTTGGGGTTTCGTCTGTATGTGTTCAGGGTGTGCAGTTCCAAGAACAACTGTGACTTGACTTCAGAAGTATATATATTTATATATTTCCATCATCATCTTCTCTATCACCATCAAATGTCAGTTCTCTTCCACGAAGGCAGTGGGGCCCACGTGATTTGCTGAGCCCACAATTATTCACACTTGCTGGTGCCCAAGCCAAGTTTTTGCCAGCCCACATCCAAAGTACCATGTGGCCCGTTTCTGAGGTGGAAGAAGGTGGGGATCATCAAGGTCAGCTTGGGCCAGCATCTCTGAGTTGAAGCCACCAAGCAGAAAGGGCACCTATTTCCCTTTCTGAGGGTCCCCCTGATGTCAAGACCTACCATCATCATTTCCAATTATGGAAATTTGGCATTTGTTTCAGAAAATGCCAAATGTGTTTTCCTTGCATATCTGGGGCCACGAGTGATCTGTCCTTAGTTAGATCTCTTTTAGAAAAGGAAAGTCACCAAGAAGCAAGCAGATCTTTCTGCTTCTTGCTTGCTGGGTGATATTGGATGATTTAACTGTCTGAACATCAGTAAACTTAACAACTTAAGCATTAATACCCACTGAAAAGAATTACTATGAAGATTAAAGATAGCATCTGATACATAGTAGGTAATAATACTGTTATGACTACTGTTATTAATGTTATGTACTGAGTACTTACAATGTGATATTGGGTAATAATCGTTATTTTTTCCTTAAGTTGTCTGAACTACATCACTTCTTCAAAATTTACTTTTCTTATCCATGCAACAAGTCTAATAATATTTTACATGTTTGTTTTAAGGCAGCGGTTCTCAAACCAGAATGTGCATCCGAATCCCCTGGTGAACTTCTTAAACATTAGTTGCTGGACTCCACTGCCAGTGTTTTTGATTCAGTGGGTCCAGGTTGGAAACTGACAATTTTCAATTCTAACAATCTCCCCATTAATACTGATGATAATGGTCCAAGGTCACTACTTGGAGAACCCTTGCTCTAAGGATTATGTTTATTGAGCATCTATTCAACAAATATTTACTGAGTACCTAATGCGTGCTAGGAACGGGGCTAGGTATAGAAGGAAAAGCAGGGAAGGAAACAAAGTCTCTGAAGTCTTCATGAAGCTAACATTCTAGCAGGGGAAATAGACAAACCTAGAGACAAAATGTAACATACCACACATTGAAGAAAAGTAAAGAAGATTAAAGGAATAATGAGTGACTAGGTTTACTTGGAAACATTTTTTTCAGATATAGCAGTCAGGGAAGACATCTCTGAAGAGGTGATATTTGATCAAAAATAATAGGAAGGGAAGAAGATATCTGATCTAGGAGAACAACGTTCTAATAAGAGAGAAGAGCAAGTACAAAGATCCAAGATCCCAAAGAAGAAATAGATTTGAAGACTTTGAGGGACAGCCAAATGGCTAGCATGACCAGAGCACAGTGAGCAATGAAGGAGAATGGGAAAATGAAATCAAAGACATAGACAGTGGGGGGCAACATCGTGTCGAGCCTTCTAGACTGTCTCAAGCAGGTTGCATCTTATTTGAAGTGTGATGGAAGGTGCCTGGAGGATTTTCAGCCAGTGAGTGACATGATTTGACTTATATTTTTCAAAGAGCACTCTGGCTGCTGGGCAGGACAGGAGTGGAAGCAGGTGCAGTTAGGAAGCTGCTGAGATCCTCCAGGAAAGGCCGGGGGGGGGGGCGGGGCAGGGGCCTTGGCCTAAGGTGGTGGCAGAGGAGGCCTAAGGTGCTGAGCAATATTCAGGGTCACATTCTACTTTGTAAATCAAGCTGATGGGATGTGCTATTGAGCTGAGGTTAAGGTGAGAGCAGGAGGGGAATCAAGAATGACTCCTGAGATTCTTGGCCTCGTTTGGTAAAATAAGACCATCTGCGAGAAAGTACCTGGCACAAAGTAAGTGTTCACAATTCACCTATGTATTTGCAGTGGGGATATTTTCAGTTTGGAAATCTTAACCCTACCAAAAGTGACCTCGCAGCCTGTGCACTGCACAACTAGTATAGACTGTGGTATGAGTGGAGTTGTGTGAAGTAGTTGCTCTGGGAAAGCTCTGACATTCAGCATTCCACTTCTTTGTCAGTGCTGTTCCTTAGGTCATGGCATCTTTTCGAAAACAAATATAATCCCAATAAACTGAGTTGAATGTCCAGTGTGAAAACCACTGTGCCAGGGGCTGAGCATGTGTCACCCATTTCAGAGAAACAATCCTCTGAAGAAACAGACATGTAAAAATGGAAGTGATTCAGCCTCATGGCTACATTATTTGGAGACCTCAGTTTTTGAAAACACTAGGTCACGCATGGATAGAAAAAATAGATTTGGTACCTGGGTTTTGGTGGTGGTTAATGGTCCCCACCTACCCACCCAAAATCCACCGAAAATAGAGTTTAAGGGCCAGAAAAGCTAAAAAGCAATCAAATGAATTTTGCCCTTTAGAGTGTGTATCTGTGAGGTGTGGGGGTCGTCAAGGTATATATCAGGTCACCATAGCCTTAAGTGCTGGGTCAAGTAGGAGATCTACAAGGTCAGAGAACAATTCTGAGGGTTCATAAAGGTAGTTACAAAAGTAACACAATTTCCCCCAAGGATCACCAAGCGGAAAGAATGGCACCCATTTGGGAATATTCTAGAACTCAGGGGTCCCCTTTGTAGTGTGAGCCAGTACCGAGAAAAAGAGTCATCATGTTATTAGTGATCAGGATTAATGTTGGAGCCTTCTTTCCTGGCATTTCCCTAAGATTCTTTGCTCCAGGACTTTCGGCCATTTGCACCCCTTGATTATGCGGGTGGCTTAGAGTACTGACAGTGTGTAACCTAGTCAAGGACACCCAGCCTGGATGCCCACCCCCTCACCGAGCAGGGCTGGCAAGCATGCTGCAACACCAGCAGAGACAGAAACGCATGCATTCTGTGGGAGCTATCACGTCTGGACTCTAGATCTCTCCAAATATCATCAAGAAAGAAATATGACTCATTGAAATTCAGTTGTATTTTTTAAGAAGTTTGTTCTCATTGTTTATAGCTTAGGAGATTCAGCTTGTGTTGTTCATGCACTAGGACTGTGAAGAAGGCAAAGTGTGTCACCATCAGCTGCTGTAGCCTACCTTCTATAACTGCTTTTGGCATTTACTCCTGGACACTCACGATCCTCCTGGATGTCTACATCCATTTCCCATTCCTCTCCTCCCTGGACATACCCAGCTGCCCCTGCTTCAGTTGTGAATTTGTCAACATCTATCAACAGGTATTCATTCAGAAAGTATTCATAGGTCATGCTACAGGTGGCTTAGAAAGCACCCACTTTGGGCATTGTTCTTGCTTCTAATAGCCAGTATTTGTTGAGTACTTATCATCTGTCAGACACTATGCCAAGTGCTTTCACTAGATTATCTTACATAGAAACTCTATGATTTTGGTACCATGGTTTTGTCATCCCCATATACAAATGAGAAACCTGTGAAGAGGTGAATAATCAACCAGGAAGCTTACAGCAGTTTGGGACGCAAACCCAAACCTTCTTGATTCCCAACCATCACAATATTGCCTTTCAAGGCAGAAGAGGACTAGTAGTTATGGAGCACCTATAGTGTGACATGCCCTTTGCAATGCCATCTCATTTAATCCACACAGAAATTCTTCAGGGTAGACATTATTGTCAGCTAAAAGGAAGCAAGGGCCTCGGAAAGGTTAAGAGTGTTTTGCAAGACCCACAGTGACTTTAGAAGTCACTGATCCAGGACACAAAATCAGATTCCCTGGATGCCAATGTCCATGTGCTTTCTGCAGCACCAAATGGTCCAGCTTAAGAGCTTCATTGAAGAGTTATGGTATCTGAGGGGTTCTTTGAAGGCTGTAGGATTTCCACAGATGGAGATGAGGAAGAGCGTCTGGATATTAAGAACAGAAGGAGCAAACAGAGCAGCTTAGAAGAGCTAGGAGTACACATAGGAGCCATCAGTGGTCTAGTTTCCCTAGAGTGCTAAGTCAAGGAAAGAATAGTCTTACTTTCTTATCTCTATATATCTTGTCTCCCCACCCCTTTGTTTGAAGTCCTGCAATGACTTTCTGTTGAACAATGGCTTACATGACCTCTCTCCTGCCTGCTTCATGGAGTTGACCACTCTATTCCAACCTCACACTGGTCTCTTTTCTAATCCTCAAATTTATCAGCTCTTTTGCACTTTAGAGACTCCTGAAACTGCACTGTGCCCTACCGGTTACTTCCTTGTACCTCATGTTTCCATGACAAGGATTAGTTCAAACGTCACCTCCTTAGAGAAGACTTCTCAGTCCCCAGAGTTATTCTCATTATGACATTCTGCTAAAAAGGACCTTCAATAAACAAGCCCATGCATCCTTGAATGTTTGCAATTCGAGAGAAAAAATAAAGTACGGTGTTTGTTACAGAACTTTTTCTAAAATTGGCTTGTCTGTAGATATATTAGTCTTACCCAAGTCCCAAAATCAGTACTCAGCTGAATCTCCAGACACTCTCAAAGCAGCTTCTTGGCATATGAAGTTTAAAACTGAATGCAGGGGCGCCTGGGTGGCGCAGTCGGTTAAGCGTCCGACTTCAGCCAGGTCACGATCTCGCGCTCCGTGAGTTCGAGCCCCACTTCGGGCTCTGGGCTGATGGCTCGGAGCCTGGAGCCTGTTTCCGATTCTGTGTCTCCCTCTCTCTCTGCCCCTCCCCCATTCATGCTCTGTCTCTCTCTGTCCCAAAAATAAATAAACGTTGAAAAAAAAATGTTTAAAAAATAGAAACAAGCGTTGCTTTAAAAAATAAATAAATAAAAAATAAATAAAACTGAATGCAATTTTGATGAAAACCAAAAACCATGTAACAAACCCCATTAGAAGAAGGTGATTGTGAGAGTTTAGTCTCTTCAAAAACTTGTCTTGATAGATTAGAAAGACAAAAGAGCTATTTTCTCTTTAACCTAACTTAAATTTTAATTGTCCTGCTGACCTGAAATCATAGTCAATAATCACAGTGGTTTGGAATACACACCAGTGTTTCCAGGACATATCTCACAGATCATATATTTTTAAATAATTCTCATCATTAGTTTCTAATATGGTAAAAAATGATAAATATAACCTATATGAACAAAAGCTGTTTGAAAGTCATCAGTAGTTTTTAAATGTAAGAGGAACCAAAATATTTGTGAGCCACTGAGTTAAGCAAACCAATAAATTCCGTTTTTTGCTGAGTTCGTTTTTTGTTGGATATCTGTCACTTTCAAATGAAAGAGTCTTGAGGGGCATCTGAGTGGTTCAGTCCATTAAGCATCCGACTCTTGGTTTCAGCTCAGGTCATGGATCTCACGGCTTGTGAGTTCGTGCCCCACGTCTGTCTGTGCAGAGCCTGCTTGGGATTCTCTCTCTCTCTCCCTCTCTCTCTCTGTCCTGCCCCCACTCGAGCACGTGTGCTCTCTCTCTCAAAATAAATGAATTTTAAAAAGAAGAGTCTTGGTATTGTGTTTCATGTCATAGGGAGATAATATTGCTCTGAGAAGTTGAATATTACAGTGATTAGCCTATGGTAAGCATTTTGTGTTTTAGACCAAAAAAAAAAAAAAAACAAACAAACAAACAAAAACCCTCTCCCCCTTCCTCCCATGATCCAAAAATGAGGAGTCAGTTTATAGTAAATGAAAGAAGCCAGGGAATGTTAGAGCATGTTACAATGTAAACTACATATAGGAAAGAGACCTTTCTGTCTCCTAGCAAATAGATCCATGAAGCATCTATATATACAGCAGCAGTACATGCTAAACCAGACAGACCCAGTTGTATATAGTGACATAACTTGATAAAGATTTTTTGAAATGTTTGTTTTATTTATACCTTTAAAAGTTTTCAAAATGGGGACACCTGGGTGGCTCAGTCGGTTAAGTGTCTGACTCGATTTCGGCTCAGGTCATGATCTCAGAATGGTGAGATTGAGCCCAGCACAGGGCTCTGTGCTGAGCGTGGAGCCTGCTGAAACCAAAGGTCTTGACAAAAGGGTAGGCCAGGAAATAGAGGAATAAAATCCCAAGCAGTGGGCTGACTGGTTAAGTATTAAGCCAAATTTGGACTTTATACTAAAAGCAATGACAAGTCACTGAGCTCTTCTTAAAAATGTGATATGAGTTATGATCATGCAACTCAAGGGTACTATGAAAGCTCATGGCTACCTTTCTAAACTATGCCAGGAAACCGGAGAAAGTCTTGCAGGGGAAGTGACACTGAAGTTGAGAAGCAAAGGAAGAGAAGGGCTAACCAGGGAAGAAAAGGATAGTGAGTGTTCTAGGCAAAGAAGATGTAAGAGATCCACACATTTAAGAAACTGAACAAAATCCAGAAATGGCTGAAGCATGACTGGAGGTGTGGGAGGGTGATGTATCTAGAGAAGTAGGCCGTGTGTAGAGCGTGAAAGGCTTTGGAAGCAGCTTTCAGAGGTTAGACATAAGCACAAGAGCTTTGGAAATTCATTGAAGGGGACTGCCATGATCAGATTTATGTTTAAAAAAGATTATTCTGGGGCGCCTGGGTGGCGCAGTCGGTTAAGCGTCCAACTTCAGCCAGGTCACGATCTCGCGGTCCGTGAGTTCGAGCCCCGCGTCAGGCTCTGGGCTGATGGCTCAGAGCCTGGAGCCTGTTTCCGATTCTGTGTCTCCCTCTCTCTCTGCCCCTCCCCCGTTCATGCTCTGTCTCTCTCTGTCCCCAAAATAAATAAACGTTGAAAAAAAAAAAAGATTATTCTGCCTGCCCCTTGGGGAAAGGGGTGATACGTGCTGGTTGTGGTCCTTAGGGCAACAAATATATATTCCTTTGGAATATCTTATCTCTGCATAAACTTACATAATTGGAAAATAAATCTTCCTTTGTCCACTAAGATTTTTTTTTCTTGGTTGAGAAAGTGGAACATGGGATTAAAATAACAGGGGTCCCTCAAAACTTGCGAAGAAGAAAACAAGATTGCATATACTGAGAAGATTTAATTGTAAGATCTGTGCATGCTAGATCAGAACAGAGATTAGCAAAATTATCCAAAAATCAAAGGACTTGCGTTACAGCAAGCGTTTGTCTAAATGCAAAATTCTATCTAATTGTAACCTCAGACAAGTCAAATAATAAAGGCAAATCTTGGTGTTGTAGTTCCAACCAGCATCCAAGAGAGAAAGAGTCTTGCTCCTGGGAAATTTACACCACTGCAAAACCATATTGTGAAGACAAATGTGTGTCAGATCACTGGTCTCAACCCTGACAGACCAAGAGAATCACATGTAGAGTTTTTAAGAAAAAAATGCAAATGCCTGGCCATATCTTAGGTCTGAGATGGATCCCAAGCTTCTGAAAATTTTGTAAACTCCACTGGTTCCAGAGATATAGCCAGAATAGAGAATCACCATTGTGTCAGGTAATCTTAGCTTGACATCAGAAACAATTTAATCTCCTTTATACTGATTCCATGCTCACCATACAATCTTCTAATTATAATTTGGTTTCATTTATAGGTTTTTGTACAGAGTAAGAAAATACTGATTCTTGGGGCGCCTGGGTGGCGCAGTCGGTTAAGCGTCCGACTTCAACCAGGTCACGATCTCGCGGTCCGTGAGTTCGAGCCCCGCTTCGGGCTCTGGGCTGATGGCTCAGAGCCTGGAGCCTGTTTCCGATTCTGTGTCTCCCTCTCTCTCTGCCCCTCGCCCGTTCATGCTCTGTCTCTCTCTGTCCCAAAAATAAATAAACGTTGAAAAAAAAAAATACTGATTCTTGCCACACAAGTATTTGAATTCAAATGATTATGACATTCTTTTATGAACTGATAAACTGACACTGGCAATTTATACAACAATCTTAATACCTAGTTAATACAAGATTGTCTTTGAGAGAACGATACTTCTCTCTGGGTTATGACAAATCAGGTTTCAGAGGCAACAAGTCTTGAAGACCCTCTAACTTCACCAAGATAATGTTATCATTTGAGGCTTAGGAATCAGCTTGCAGGTGTTAATGAGTTATTAATTTTATGTAAATGGTTTATTCCCCCCACCCCCCAAGTATCAAATAACAATATTTTAAACTCAAGCACACATGTTAGTGGTTTAGAAGTGAGAATCCAGGTACTAGGACATTGAAGAGGTTCTGTAATGAGTCCCCTGGTTATAGTTAAACTAAAAGCCCCACTTACCTTAAAAATATTGTTTTCATCATCAAGGGAAAGTGTTCCCTGCAGTGTATTAAGCTGCTCTGGGTGAGAGGGGAAATATTAGAATTTAAATGTGGAAATGAATATAAAAGATGCATCATAACCTTCACAGACTCAGCAGCAGGTACTAAAAGAAGTCTTTATTTTATTAAAATATTAAATGACTATTGCGTTGAGTAAGTGGGACTGACGCAGGTATTGTTCTGGCTTTACAGCAGAGTTGCTACCCTTTTTCAAATGTAAATGGAGGGTATCTTTTGTCATCAACAAAAGTTACAAAGAACAGTGAAGAATGGAAGAAATGCCATAAAAGCAAATGGAAGAAAGCACAGAGGTGGATAATTCAGAGGCAACATCCTTGACAACATGCCAAAAATCCTTATCTACTGAGAGAGCAGCAGTGGGGAAAGAGAAAGGGTTTATCCCAGGAAGGAGGGCTCCTTGTTTTCCTATGCAGATGGCACGGGGCCAGGGTAGCCATCCAGAGGAAAATGGAAGAATAGGGTTTACTAGATGGAGGCCAGGCGAAAGCAAAGATTGAGTGAAAGGGAAGAAGACAATTGCTTGCTGTCTTCCCCAGCCTCCTAAGGAAGGACAACCCTGGAGGCAGGCTGGGCACCTGAGGGTCCCTGGGGCTTTTGTAGGAGACACCCCTGTTAGATAAAAGAAAAGCTGACGCCCCTGCTCTGGCTCAGATAGCAATGAGGACCAGGGCCTCTTAACATTCCAGGGATCCATGCACCTTACCACACAGTCCAAGTCTAAGCACAAGGGATATTCACCCTACAGCACCAAGTGTTATGCCCCTGCACTTTAACCTGGTGTTAGAAATACAGAAATGAGGTAAAGGAGAGGGCACAGCATTCTTTGCTCAAATTGCATCTCTCTGGCGATAGGGGCAGTGAATGAAGGGGTAGGCAAATGGATGTGGGAATTAGAAAGCCCTGGTTTTGTGTGCCAGTTCTATTACTTACTGGTCACATGATCTTGTACATGTTACTTAACCTCTCTGGGCTTCCTTTGCCTCACCTAGTAAGTCAGGGGCAACCTGACTTAGCACCTCTTCCGTGGGTTGCTATGAAAGTTAAAAAAGATGCCTGATTAAACAGTATTAGGGAAGAGAAAATTTTGTCTTCCCCATGCCCCTTCCACCTTCACTCCTCATTTCATTGCTTCACATGAACTCTGCGACCCTTCGGCTCTGGAAGCTATGCAGGAGCCAACTTTTGCCTAAAAGAACAGCATCAGCATAGAACCAGGGAAGAAAAGGGTAAAAGTATTTGGTTCTTGAATTTCAAGAACTATGACACAAATGTAAGCCAGAAAAGATTTATAAGAATGAATGTTTGGGGCACCTGGGTGGCTCAGTCAGTTAAGCATCTGACCTCGGCTCAGGTCACGATCTCACGGTTGGTGGGTACAAGTTTCTCCCACCCCGTTGGCCTCTGTGCTGACAGCTCAGAGCCTGGAGCCTGTTTGGATTCTGTGTCTCCCTTTCTCTCTCTCTCTGTCCCCCGCCCCCCAACCTCCCCGCTGCTCACACTCTGTCTCTCTTTCAAAAATAAACTTAAAAAAAATATATTTTTAATTAAAAAAAAAAAAAAAGAATGAATGATCAAGTGTTGTTTTCTCTCCAGACCAAGTAAAGATTCAGGTCTGAGAAAAAAGAGGGACTATTGAACAGACAGGGTTACAACAGAATAGGAACTTGCTTAGACAAAGTCCCATCAACGGTCAGCCCAAAAGAGCTGCCAGCCTTCATAGGTTCACTATCCATTGCTATAATCCATGTGAATCACCTGACCCGAGTAGCTATTTTGGTTTTCTTCTCATCTGATAAGGATCACCCAACAGTGGCAGCCAGCAGTCATCCAATGATCACCCAATGATTGTCTGAAAGTAATCCCCATTTAACTCCTTTAAACTGTTTATTCTTATCTAACCTGCTTTGTGACTTCCCTTCAGTGACCAGGATACTCATTAGCACAGACAACTTAAAAGGGTGATAGTGGCTCAAAAAGAAAATTGCTCCATTTCTAGAAAAGAAGTTACTTGGTAGAACCAGGTCAGTGTGACTTACCTGAACTTCCCATGTGACAATATCTGTTGTTATTTAATCTGCACCTATAAAATCCCGAAACAGATTTTGACCATGCTTCATACTTAATCTAATCTCAGAAAACAAAGTAAATCTCAGTATTCTGTGATTTCAGGGAACCTCTGTTAGCTAAAAAAAAAGGGGGGGGGGTTCCTACCTCCTGATTCCTTGAATCAGAGAGTTGGGTGAAAAAAGTCCCATTTCCACAGCAGCAAAGTACCAATGACTGTTCTAATCTATGCCCAAAATGAGCCTTAAAGGAACCCTACAGATTATCTCAGCTTCTCTACTAGGCAAGCCCCCTGTAATGGCCTCTTCACACCTTGAAGTGGCTGGAGAACTATCTACAGAGTAAGAAAGGAGAATCTATTGTCCCTAAATAAATACACTTTTATTTATTTATTTTTAATTTACTTACTTATTTTGAGGGAGGGAGGGGCAGAGAGAGAGAGAGAGACAGAGAGACAGAGAGACAGAGAGAGAGAGAGAGAGAAACCCAAGCAGGCTCCTCACTGTTAGTGCAGAGCCCCAAGTGGGGCTCAAACTCACAAACTGTGAGATCATGACCTTAGCCACAGTCAGACACTCAACCAATGGAGCCACCCAGGAGCCACAGTAAATTCACTTTTAAAACTTAGCCAGGAGACGAGCAAGAATTGGCCCAAGAATTTTCTGTGGGGACATGAAGGATAATTTTCAAAATTCAGAATTCAGGCGGCATGTGATATTCTTCAGGTTTGCTATACATAAGACATTGGATATGTGAACAAACTACAAAGAGCAGATAGATACTCAGGGAAATAAAGCAAAGAGCGAGGTGTGAATTTTCCATGCAAAATGTACCCTAAGAATAATGCTGGGCAAAGAAAGCAATTATGAGTCATGCCTGTGTGATAAGCAACTATCATGGCAGGTTTGGCTTCACTTCTATTTTCCTTCCCCTAATGGGACATTATAAAGCGAGTCCACAGGGCCAATTTCAGAACAAACCGCCTTTCTAGCCTTTCTAACCAAACTCCAGTATTGATGCCACTAATGGAGTACAAGGAATGTTAAAACCCTTGTAGCACATTATACATTAAAATCTCTATTCTTCCCTTTCTTTAACCACCATCTTATCACACCACTGTACCTTCCCCCACTTTTTCTTCACTCTCCATTTTCAACTGATCATAAAAGAAATTTGGGCTACATTTTAGAGAAAATGAGAATGCCAATAACCAGTATAGAGCATGAGTTATGAAAGCAGGAACCACGTCTACCCTGTTCACTGCTAAACCCACTGTGGTGATCCTAGTGTCTGATTCATAGTAGATCCCTATTCATTTATCCATTTATTCCATCAGTCAGTCAGCCAGGCAATCGTTTGACAAGTATTTATTGAGCACTAACTATATGCAAGATACTATTCCAGAAACTGTTGTATACAACAGGGAACAAAATAGATGAAGTCAATGCCCTCATTGAGCTGACATTTTGATGGAGCAATTCAAACAATAAATACAGATATAAAATGTTGATCGTTGATAAATACTTTAGAGGAAAATAAAGTAGAATAAGGTTACAGGAAACGTCAGGTGACTGTAGGCAGTAAAGATAAGGTGTATACTGTTCGATGGGGTCAAAGACCTCTGTGACAAAATGACATTTAACCAAAGAATTGAAAGAGTCAGGGAGTGAGCCATGTAGTTGTCTAAAGCAAGAGTGTCCAGGCAAAGAAACAGCAAGTCCAAAGGTACTGAAGAGAGACTATGCTTGACATGTTTAAGGAACTGTAAAGGAGACCAGTGAAGTCTGAACAAAGTGAGTGAGGGAGAGACTAGAAGGAGATATAGTCAGAAAGATACTGGGAACCCTGAGGAGGATGAAGATAATGTAGAGTCCTGCAGATCCTTTAAAGAGCAAGTCATATAATTGCTTTAAGAATATGGACTTTTGTGCCAAATGAGGTTGGAAGCTCCTGGAGAGTTTTAAGCAGAAAGGCAACTTGACTTCACTTCTATGCGAAAATGATCTTTCTGAGTCCTGTGCTGAGGGATACTGGAGACACATCATTGACATGGGCCAGGGTCGGAGAAGGCAGGCCAACTAAGAGGCTGATAAAATAACGTAGATGGAGGTAATGATAGTATAGACCAGGGGAATATGGGACAGTGATAGAAAGTTGTTGGATTCGGGTTACATTTCACAGATAAAGTGCTGACAGGATTCACTGATGGATTAGAAATGTCACATGAGAGAAAGAAAGAAGTTAGAGATGACACCAAGATTTTTCTCCCAAACAACTAGAAAAATCAAACTGTCATTGACAATGTGGGAAAAGCATATTTTGGAGGCAGGGGCAGGAATCTATAGTTCAGATTGGGACGTGTTAGATTTGAGTTGCTTATTAGATATCTAACTGTCTATCATGTCTATTCATGTGGGATATACATGTCCAGTGGAAGTATAAATTTTAGAGTCATACTACATAAAAATATTTAAAGACATGGGACTTAATAAATCAATTAAAAACTAGAGAAAAAACACCAAGAATTAAAACCAAGAACTGAACCCCATAATTTAGAAGTCTGGAAGTTGAGAAACAATCAGCAAAATGAGACCAAAAAGTGGCCAGTGAGATAAGAAAACCAATAGAGAGGACTCCAATAATTCATTTTTATCGAAAATGAGTGAATGGGATCAAGAGTTCTGAGGGAAACACCAAGTCTTGGTCATATTTGCATTCCTACTTACATGCGGTCTAAAAAGAGGTATGAAGGCAAGTAATATTAACATTTCAAAGTGGAATTTCCCAGGAAACCCAGAATATCAGTTGTGGGCCTCAATTTCTCATCTGAGGCTATAATGTACTTCACTTAAGAATGCAGAGACTGAGGCCTGACTGAGGTTCTCATCACAGCTTTATTACTTATTAGCTACATGACTTTGACCAAGTTACTTAGCCTTTCTCTGCCTCAGTTTCATCATCTGTAAAATGAGGATCATAACAGTGTCCATCTCACAGGACTGTTGATAAGATTAAATGTCAAGACGCATAAAATCTCTGAACAGACCATGGCACCCAGCACCTTAGTAGCTGTTATTATCTGATACACGATAGGTGATCATAGACTGATCCAAAATTTTTTAAACCCAAGAATTCCTTCAAAAGAGAAACAAACTAGAAAATAAAGTTATGGTGGGGTTGGGGGGGGGCATTCCAATGAGCTGCAAAACTTTCTGCTTAGTGATACGCATGTCTATTTTTTTTTTTTTACAAATGCCATACCTAGGGCCCCCTTTGCTAATGCAATATTTCTCTTTGCATTGTGTACATACATTCATCTTTTTTTTGAATTTTTTTAAATGTTTTTATTTTTATTTTTGAGACAGAGAGAGACAGAGTGTGAGCAAGGGAGGGGTAGAGAGAGAGAGAGACACAGATTCTGAAGCAGGCTCCAGGCTCTGAGCTGTCAGCACAGAGTCTGACACGGGGCTCAAACTCACGGACCACGGGATCATGACCTGTGCTGAAGTCGGACACTTAACTGACTGAGCCACCCAGGTGTCCCTCATCTTTTTTTTTTTTTTAATCTCTTATGGGTGCTGAGGAAAGTCCTTGTGTTTTTGAGCTGCTAGAAATGGATAGCATAGTCTGGGTGGTGACTTCTAAACACAAATTCATTTTTCATGGTTCTAGAAGCTGAGAAGTTCAAGATCAAGCCTCTGATATCGGTGTTGTCTGGTGTCTCGCTATATCCTTACATGGAGGAGCTCACATGAGGAGCTTTCCTAGGCTCCTTTTATAAGGGCACTAATCCCATTCTTGAGAGCTCCACCCTCATGACTTAATAATCTCCCAAATGTCACACCTCCAAATACCAGCACATGGGGGATTAGGTTTCAATATATTAATTTGAGGAGGACACAGCATTTGTTCTATAGTAACTTGTTAAATTGAAATGCCTTACTTCAAAAAATACCCTATGTTTTGCTAGCGTATTAAAGATTAGACTTCCCTAAGGAAACTAATCTAACAGGAATTAGGCTTTTTTTTTTTTCAATCAGAGAAGAAAAGGAAAAATGAATATGTTTTTTCTATATCAAGTGGAGGGGAAAAGAAATTCATATAGTAATTTCAGTTTCCATATTGTTTTCGTTCACTCCAATTGAGTGCTTTAGTTTTGTTTCTTTACTCTGAATTGTTTTTCCCTAAAAAAAAAAAAAAAAAAAAAAGCAATCCTTTTTCCTTGTTTTGATTCATCTCATACTCCAGTGAAGGCAATTGAAATTAAACCCTATTTTTCTTCTTAGGTATACAAAGAAAATTCAATACACAGTTGATCTCATCAAAAAGATCAATCAGAGGATAATGATTTGCTTCCAAAGTGATTCTTTGCTTTTCAAAAGAAAGTCCCAATAGGATTTCCTAAAATAGTTTTCATTTGCAGGGTATTGCTACTACAATCTATTGTTGAGAACTTGATTCAGCATATAGTAAATACTTAAGGAATATCTATTTTTGTTGATGATATGATCTACCTGCTACCATACATATTTGTGTATATATCTGTCCCTCCCCTAGAGTCAGGATGGCAAATGGACTTTATTGCTTGTTCCGACTCAGATTGATTGGAAAGAGCTGCCGAGAGCATTGAGTTTAAAAGGATTTTGAGACTGAATCCAGGTTCAGACAGAAAGAGCACCATGATCGATTAGAAATGTCTGATGTGGGAACCAAAAGGGGTAGTGGCTGCATATGTGCTTACCAACCTGCACTAGCAGTAAACATCTTCTGGGAAAGACAGTATGTATCTTTGAATCCCTCAGAGAACATAGCACAGTTTATAGCATGCGTAGATGCGATGTGTATTTATTGAATTCAATTAAATGGAAGGATAGTGACTTTCAAGACTATTTGCAATAAACCAAGTAACTTCCTTATATGTGTCTGGTACTTCTGTCACCCAACCAACATATTTACTAAGCGTTTGTCAGTTGCAAGAAGTTCCTCTATAAATGAATTGTCAAATCTCTCGTTGAAGAGATCAAAGTGGTCATACACACACACACACTCCGCTCAATCATAAACCCATGATAACAGAGATTTGGAGTTTGCTTTGCCTGTGGAAGCTGCATGTGTCTAGGACTCTGCCTACAGTTACCTGTTCTAAGTTCATGATCATCCATGAGCACTGTTGCCTACTTCTCTTTGCGAAAGTCATGAAAGTAGGCAAATAAAACATAGGCCAACACAGATCTGGCTTAGAAGTTGTATAAATACCACGACACATGTCTGCCTTCAGTCTCCTAAATAAAAGGGTAAAATGTTGGCAGTCCCTTAACTACACCGGATCATAATCACTGAAAAAGTCTATAACCTGAAGGCTTTCTGACATCAATAAAATGGTCACAAGATTAGGAGAACTTTGACAAACCATAATAATGCTGATAAATTTAACGTTATGAAGACACTTTGGCCTTTTAGCTGGAAGCTTCCTGTCTTGGGTGACATGGCTAAGCACTGCATAAAACTCTGGGGCAAGGTCAATAATCATGTGGGAACTCTTACAAGTAGCACATGGCATGTTTTATGTAGCAACTTAAGTGTTTTCTCAGTTCCACCCAAATATACAGTTACAAAGCTGGGTTGCATGGAGGGGCTTTGGTAGGTCTGTAAATACTCTAAAATTCCAAGCAAAGTTTGGAAAGTGGGTACATTTTTCTAAGAAGAGATTCCAGAACAAGTCCAAAAATAGTTAGGAGCATCTATAGAAACTTTACTTTGTAATTCATGACCACCCCCCCTTTTCCTCTCTTCCATGGCCCATCTTCATTCATCTTAATTCCAGGTACAATTTGTGAAATTGTTAGATTTTTCCAAGATATATTCTATCCATGTCAAGGAAGAGAAGGGTAACAGGGTCATATCCAGTATAGCAATCTTTTCATCACCCATGCTAAACCAAAGAAAGTGCTCAGTAAACATTTAGTGATGGAAGGAATGAACCGTCTATTTATAACAGCAGAGTCATTGAGCTGTTAAGTAAGATTATTATAGGCCTAGAGTTAGGGTTTGATTTGGTGTCGATGTGTTCACAACTTGACTTTTTTAAGAGCTTCAGATGAAGGAAGGAACTCATTTTAATTCTGAATTTAAATATTACAATAGATAGCAATTAGCACAGACATCAAAGGAGTGGAGAAAATTTCATCATTAAGAGGATAAGGATGTTATTATAACCAAAGAAAGATGATCAGATGCAAACCTATTAAAGCAGCTGCTAATAAAATAAACCTTCATAAAATGGGTTAAATTACCCCTTTAATATTAAACAAATGATTTTATAGAGGTGTCTTGCTGGAACTGAATATGAGGGCAGGTCATGGCACATTAGTCCCTTGTTTCTGCATTCCATGATGAAAACAGAAAATAAACAGACACATGTAACGATGATCATGGCAATATTTATAGAGCCATCTCACTTTCCAACACCTTTCACTTGTTCTTACTCCTTTATTAGATTGAAAGGTGTATCAGGTCTGGCTCAGGATGTTTAAGGCTCAAATGTATAACCAACTGGAATCTATGGTTGTTTTATTAGCAAGGTAACACATGTGGCCCCTGGCAGTTTTTAGTCAAGACTGTGTCTTTATAAGAAGAGGAATTCAAATTCTCTTTGCATTCATTCTGCTCCCATATCACACATGAATCAATCACTGTGATAGAATCTTCATGTCTCAGTGTCATTCTTTAGCACTGGAGGACAAATAATAAGGTTCTAAAATAGTTCTGAAATAGTAAGTGGGAACAGCCTTTCACCCTTTGGAATCACCTGAAATCATACAATGTCTTAACTGGTCACAATTATTATTAAGCTTCGGCAAAAGTACACAGTCCTTCAAAAGAAAAGTGCAAAATGGCTTACAAATGAGGTGACATCTCTGTTTAACAGCCAAGGACAGCAGTGCAAAATAATTTGGGATGGGAAGCAAAGCCTACCTTATCCAATTGAAGAGTGCAGGGGAACTCGAAATTGTCAGAATGCAATTATCCCTGCTGGAATTTGGGCAGGCCAGCATCTGACACTTCCAAGCAATGCCGTAGGCCTTTTTAATGAACATGAAGCCTCCAGATTGGATTTCACCTCAATTCAAGGTATAAAACCTGCAGTCTGAGAATATAGAGTGCAGAGATGTTAATTAGTTCACTGCTGTCAGGTTCAGAATTGCCCTCCTAGAGATCAATATGTCTAATGCCTTCATCTCACAGAAGGAAACTGAGGCCTGTAGAACATCACATAGTAAAGACATGATTTAGTGACTTTGATTTTTTTGTGCTCTTTTTTGTGCCACTGAGTCCACAGTTTCCTCAATTCAATTTAACTCAACAACTATTATCTCTTGCTCTGTGTCAGATCTTTCACTGGAGTCCTGGGAATTTCTAGAGATGAAGGATATCTGCTTTCTAAAAAGCTGCCACTCTGGATGGAAGGACAGATACGGATGCAAGTAATTCTACCAGAAGGCAGAACTGCCATGGGCTAGACTTGTGGACCAACAGGGCCATGGGGGCATGCCAGGGCAGAGTTCCTTCCAGGGAGGAATCTGGGAGAAGTAGTTCCTGAAGGAGGCCTGCCTTCCTGTGCTTCCCAGACTCCACCCTAACTTCCCACTGGGTTTGCCCTCCTAATCAGAGTTTCTGTGCTGCCATTCCTCAGACCCAACTTTTATTCAAAACTTGTCTGGAATTGAATTCCAGACTTACCTGAATTTTGGCTTGGGGATGAGTATGGATTCAGATTTGTGGGACCTGCAATGTATACAATTTGGGGGACTCTCTTTAAGAAAGACCACAATGTTGCAAACACACCCTGAGGCCCCCAAAGGGAATGTTTATTTAGAATAAAAAAAAAAATACCACAAACAAATTATTGCAGTCTTGGGGGTTGGGTGTTTTTCTTCTTAGGTCTCTGTCAATTTGCGGGAAATGCTCACATAGGAATGCTTCCTAATTGCTACCCCACTTCCATGCCCCACCATTCCACCTCCAGCCTTCTACAACTCCAGCTCCGGGAAATTCTTGTCTCTCTCCAAGGGTCTGTGCAAGTGAAGTGCTTCATTAGGCTTCACGTTAAACCTGACTTTGCCTAGGGAAATGACTGCCTCAAGGTCACACAGTGAGGAAACTGGCCAGTCCAGAACTAGAACCAGGTTGCTTGAGTGGAATGAGCACAGACTTTGAAGTCACACAGACCTGGTTCCAATCTTGTCTCAGGCACTAACTGGCTGTGTGTTTTTTTGCAAGTCACTTCTCAGTTTCACTTTTCCCCTCTCTTAAACGGAAATGAGAAGATTAAGCACATAGGGCAGGTAAGTATTCTAATTGCCTAGCACTATTCCTGACTTGAAACAATGCTCAGTAAATAGTAACTGTTAGAAAGACTATTTCTTTTCCTTGTCAATGGCCTCTTCTTCCATGGTAATAGAATTCCTAGATTTTAGCTGGGCACATGGATGTCATTACTCAAGCCTACATTCCCCAGCCTGTGTAGCATATAGTTTGGCCACGTGACTAAGTTTTGGCCAATGGGATACAAGCAAAACTTGTGTCCATCTTCTGGGAAGTGTCCTTAAAGCCATAGGGTATGCCCTTCTACAACCATTTCTTCTTTCCTGATGGTACAGAAAACAGAAAGAGCCTGGATACCTGACACCATGGAACGTCACTATGGCACAAGGCTGCCTACTTGGACTTTCACATGGAGGTCAAATTTCTAATATATTTAATCTACTGTTTTGGGGGTGTTAAGCCACTGCTAGCCAAAATTTATTCTAGAATACGTCAAGTCCTACGCTCTTTACGCTTTGCTACATGGCCTTTATTTAGTTTGCAATGTCATTGCATACATTAATCTCGCCATGTAGAACTACAACTTTATGGGGTATTGAGTCCTTACGTTGAAATGCCACAACAGCAAGGAGTCAATGGTGGGATTTTGGTCTCATGGCACACTAGTGAGAGCTGCTTGTTTGGAAGGTGCATCTCACCGAACTCCACTGACAGCTATAAGCAGGATGATTTCATTATCAAAATCAGCTGCATAACTTTCCTATTGCAGTAATAGTGGTTACCATTTGTAGTATGCTCCCTATCTGCCTAACAATATGATGTCCAATTAACACATTAAATTTTCTCAAGGCCACACAGCAGGGTGATTATCTTTATTTTACAGATGAGGAAACTGAGATCAGAGATGTCAAGTGACTGAAACAAAACAAGTGACCTGTCAATGGCAGAGTTTATCAGAACTCAAATCTCAATCTAAAGACTAAAAACTGCACCTCACTTGTTCCTACAAAGTGAGACCTGGTAGGAAGAGACTTGTATAGAATTAATATAAGAATAAGCATCCAGTAAATCTGTTTAGAAATGTTTATTACATTGTTGTAACAAACTATGCCCCTGACCTCAGTGGCTTACCTACACCAGCAATCATATTATATCTGATGATTTAGTGAGATAGGAATTCAAGCAGAGCTTGGCTAAGCAATTCTTTCATTCCACATAGCATTGACCAGAAACACTTGATGGCCTTCAGCTGGGCCTGGTCTGGTCTGAAGGTTCCTGGACGGTTTCACTCACATACACAGCATCTTGGGAGGGCAAACGGGAAAGATGAACTCACTAGGGCTCTTTTCCCTCTCCATCTAGTCTCATGGATTTCACATGGTTTCCCCAGCAGGGTAGTTGGACCTCTGACATGGTGGTGCAGAGCTCCAAGAGCAAGTGCTTCAAGAGACAGGAAGAGGAAGCTAAGAATCTCATAAGGCGTGAACCCAGAAACTGTCACAGTGTCTTTTTGCCATATTCTATTGGTCAAAGCCATCACAGAGCCCACCATGATTTGAGAGAAGAGCACACAGATCCCATCTCTTGATGAGTTACTGTCAAAGAATGTGCAGGCAACTTCAGTCAGTTCCAATACTGAACCTAGTGAAGGAAATTCCACAGAAACAGGAAGGCAGATAATTGGACTTTTTGAAATATGTATTAGTTTGCTATGTTTGCCATAACAAAATACCACAGACTGTGTGGCTTTGACAATAGAAATTTATTTTCTCCCAGTGCTAAAGGCTGGAAGTCCAAGATCAAAATACTAGTGGGATTGGTTTCTTCAGAAACCTCTCTCTTTGGCTTGCTGATGGCCACCCTCTTGCTTTGTCCTCATATGGTCTTACCTCTGTGAACACACATTACTGGAGTCTCTCTCTTCTTATGAGGACCCCAGTCATATTGGATTAGAGCCCTATCCATGCATCCTCATTTTAACTTAATCACTTCTTTTTTTTTTTAACATTTTTAAAAATGTTTATTTATTTTTGTGAGACAGAGAGAGAGAGAGAGACAGCACAAGCAGGTGAGGGGCAGACAGAGAGGGAGATACAGAATCCAAAACAGTCTCCAGCCTCTGAGCTATTAGCACAGAGCCTGATGCGGGGCTCCAACTCACGAACCATGAGATCATGACCTGAGCCAAAGTCAAATGCCTCACCAACTGAGCCCCCCAGGCGTCCCTTAACTTAATCACTTCTTTAAAAACCCTATCTCTAAATACGGTTGCATTCTGAGATACTGAAGATTAGCATTTCAATATATGAATTTGGGGGGAATACAATTCAGCCCATGACAAACACCAAATCTAATGCCATTATATAAGTGAAAAAGCTGGGGTCCAGAAAAAGATTACGATCTGCCCAGGTCAGACAATACCATTAATAATGGAGTCAGAATAAGAGTTCTTTCCTGTGCCGCCCTTTTCCCAACATGTCAGTTGATTCCAAGATTTCTATCCTGCCTTACAGGAGGCAGGAAACAGAGACAGAGAAAAATGGAGAAAGGCCCAGTGTGGGGGCCAGAGATTTCTCCTTTCTCTTGAAATTTCAGCCTTTTCACAGTTGTATCTATTCCAAGTCATTGGGTTTGTGGGCCTCTCAGCAGACCTAGATCCCTGGACTGTACATTCCTTTTCCCATTTCTTGGCTGACATTCCTGATGTTCAGGTCACTATTTAGATTCTGAATCACAGTAATATTAGAGAATATGACATCCTTGTTTCTGCCTTAACATAGATCTGTCAAGACTTCAGGAACATCTCTTCAGCGATTTGCAACCTCAGACCCATTCTGGGACTCTGAGTCATCACATTAGTGCCCCCTAATTTGCAGTGTATACCCCATCTTTGATTTCTAGCTCTTGGATTTCAAGAATAACCTGCATCTTAGAAACGAGTTGGTCTATATTCTGTCTAGGTTTTTTCTAGGATGCATGTGCTACCTTCTAGGTTGGAGGTGAAGGAAGGGGAGACTCCAGATGTGGTTTAAGACTTCCCAGAACATAAGACAATTGGTACTCAATGCTCTTCTTCCAGTCTCACTTATATTCCAATCTGTGTTTTTATATTGCACAAGGTTAGAAAACAAGTGTTCCCAGGGATAAAAGGAGAAGTTTAATTCCAAGTCATGTAACAAAATTACATTAAGCTTCTATTATCTGCCAGCTATGGTGTAGGGGGTGGGGGGGGCAGTATAGTTCATTGAGACTAGCTTTTTGCAATACTCAAACACACAGTAGACAGCAAAAAATCAATGACAGATGTATTAAGGGAGGGAGAAGAAAAGGAGGGATAAATGCAACCTTAAAATCATGAGCTTTGGAATCTGAAAATCTTGAGTTTTCATCCTTACCCTACCACTTACATGCTGTTTGACTTTGGGAAAGTTAGTTCACCTCTTCATAACTTGGTTATAATAGTCACATTATTGAAAGGATTAAACAGAAAGATGTAGGTAATGTCCTAAACACAGGGTCTGGCTAAGATAGTCCCCAATAGATGGTAGCTATCATTTTAACTGGTCTCCCAATGTGGTTCTTGATCCTCCCCATCCCTCCCTTACATTATACATCTGCTTTTCCTCCAGTGTTCTTCACTCAGTAAATGATTTCTTCAACCATGCCATTGCTTATGCCAGAAACTTTTGTCATTCTCATTCAACATGAACCCATCACCAGGTCCTTTGATTTACCTTCCAAACAGATCTCATATCCGCCTTTCTAAGTGTAAGCCTCTAGTTGTAATTGACTCTTACCTGGACTCTATACCTAGACCCTCCTAATACGGTCTTCACAGGGCATCCAGAGTAATCATTTAAAAATACAAAGTTAATCATGTAACTTCTTCCATTTAATGGGTTCCCAAAGCCCTGAGGATAAAAATCCAAAATGTTCCATAGGCCCTGCATGGTCTAATCCACATGCTCACTTCTCCAGCCTCATCTTGTACTCTTCTCTCCCTCTTTCACTATGCCCCAGTTGCGTTGCTCTTTTTGGTGCCAAGTTAGACAGTTTAACATTTTCCCCACCTGTGGTAGTTTTAAAATACATTATAAATTTCTTTGACAATCCTCCATTTCATAGGTGAGTTCCAATTTTCTTCTCTTTGCATGTAGGCCAGACGTAGTGACTCACTTCTAACACAGAGAATGCGGCAGAAGTGAAGCTATATGATTTCTGAGACTAGGTTATAAAAAGGTTGGTTTCTGCCTGCTTCTCTATTTCTTGGATTGTGTGCTCTAGGGGAAGCCAGCTGTCATATTATAAGGACATTCAAGCAGCTTTTGGGGAGGTCAATGTGGGGAGGAATTGCACCAACAAATAGCAGCAATTTTCTGTTTATGTGAATAGCTGGGAAATGGATCAACCCCCCCCCCTGCATCTGCACCCTGTTTCTATCAAGTCTTCAGATGATTGCAGGCCTAGCTGAAATCTTGACTGCAACATCACAAGAGACCTTCCCTGTACTGCCCCCCAAGCCAGAGCCTCCCAGCTAAGTATCCCAGACTCACAGAAAATATGGATGTAATAAATGTTTATTTTCATTTTAAGCTACTAAATTTTGGAGTGATTTGTTACACAGCAGTAACTAACTAAAGCATCACCTCAGGAGCTTCACAGAGGCTACTTTTTCTTCTTGCAACACTCATTCCTCTTCTGTTCCTCAGGTTAACCCTTACAGAGGATTCAGGGGAGGGCAGAGTAGTATGAAAGTGAGGATAGGCAACCCTTTGCTGTCTTGATGGAGGGAGAGGCAGTTAGAGATAACAGCATACATATGAGCATCATACAGCTCTGAGGGGAAGCTAGAGAGAAGTGCCTCCTTCTCTTACCTGCTTCCCTGAATTATTGACCACTCACAGCAGCCTGAGACCACTTAAAGCAGTGGACCTAGAGCAATTCCTGCCAAAGTCTGTCTAATCAAAAAGACATAGACCTGAAAATGAATTTTGACAGAAAACTAGAGTTCTGAGTTAACTCATGGTATGACTGATATTTTCCAGATAGTTCACTGGGGAATTTTCAAAGTTTCTGGAAAGTATATATTCTCTAATACCAAATGGACAAAACTACATGATTATCCACTCTAAAAGCTGTATATTTTCCTGCTGTAAAATGATGGCGTTGACTAGAGTGACGTACGAGTCCTTCCATCTTCAAGCTTCAGGTATCAGATGAAGACGTTAAGATCTCATATGCAAAGTCATGGACAACGCTTTTTCTATGAACTAAAAAAGAAAAAGAAAGAAAGAAAGAAAGAAAGAAGAAAGAAAGAAAGAAAGAAAGAAAGAAAGAAAGAAAGAGGAAGGGAGGGAGGGAAGGAAGGAAGGAAGGAAGGAAGGAAGGAAGGAAGGAAGGAAGAAAGAAAGAAAGAAAGAAAGAAAGAAAGAAAGAAAGTTTTCCAGGATTGATGAAGAGGAAAAAAGAAACTTAGAGGAAGAGTCCTGTGTGTTGTAACTGCTTATTTACATTTCTTTGCTGAACTGATGGAAAAAGTACCATTTTGGGGTTGAAGAGCAAGCAGAAATGTGATGTGTTACAGAAGCGGAGTCCTTGAGCCTGGGGAATGTTGGTAAAGTTCACTGTGTGCTATGAGTGCAGGACTTCCACAGGATTAATAAATGCCTGTTTTAGAATGTTCTCAATGAAGAAATAGATAAGGTCCTCCCTGTGTCTTCATTTTATGTCTCTCACTTATTTCCTGATCAAAATCCATTGTTCACCCCTCCTTTTTTGACTACTTAAATTTTGCCAGTAGGAACACTGCTAACCGAGGGCCTTTAGAAAAGCTACAGCCATTCTTCTGGCCTTCATTCTGTGCCAGAATCTTTCTACTCTTGTTTCCATAAGGCACTCTTGTCGCATCCTATTACTTCCACTACTTTTAGAATGATATCACCTCAGTGAGGTACCATCTTTTCTCTCCTTACAAAAGAAAACAGACCTAGTTTCTTTAACCTTTCAGCAGAAGCAAATTCCCCAAATCCCTCTGTCATTCTGGTTGCCTTCTGCTATGCCTTCTCTAGTTCCAAAATATCCTATTTATAGAAAGAAACCCAGAATGAGCTCAGGACTTATAATATGACCTAACCAATCCTCTTTACATGACTAGAATAATTTTCCTGACTTCTTTTCAGTTTTGCAATGTGCCCAATATATTCCAAGCCAATTCATTTTCCTTTTATTTCAATACATATAAAAAGACTAACATTTAAACTATGGCCAATGTTATTTATAATAAAAAGCTGATGTTCATTGTGTTCAGGAACTTTCTACAAGCAAGTTCAAGTTTGTGGTTTGTGTAACATTAGGGTTAAAAGAAGAGGTCTATTACTTGAATTATTTCTTGTTATTTGGCAATCACTTCAGTAAGTAAAGTGATTAGCTAGTTTTCAACAAAGACCATAATCCAAATGATACCATGGGTTGGAGGAGTATGTGCAACGTGTGGTCCAACCCCATCACCTGGGAATTTGTTAAAAATCCCAAATCTTAGGCGCCTGGGTGGCTCAGGCAGTTGAGCGTCCAACTCTTGGTTTCAGTTCACGTCATGATCTAGTTCATGGGTTCAAGTCCCATGTCGGGCCCTATACTGGCAGCACAGAGCCTGCTTGGGATTCTTTGTCGACCTCTCTCTCTGCTCCTCCCTGCTTGCTCTGTATCTCTCTGTCTCAAAATAAATAAATAAAACTTAAAAACAAAAACAAAAAGCCAAATCTTGGTCCTCACCCTGGATACAGAATCAAAGCTACCCAGGTCAGGTGCCTGGCTGGCCCAGTTGGTAGAGCAGGGTTGTGAGTTCAAGCTCCACAATGGGGATAGAGTTTACTGAAGAAAAGAAAGAAAGAAAGAAAGAAAGAAAGAAAGAAAGAAAGAAAGAAA
>NW_024412418.1:23745053-23771185 GCF_014898765.1 Herpailurus yagouaroundi
AAAGAAAGAAAGAAAGAAAGAAAGAAAGAAAGAAAGAAAGAAAGAAAACTATGCAGGAAATTCATGTGCCCATTAAACTATTTGGGGGAAAAAAAGCAGGTTTAGCACCTGTGAAAGTGTCCCTCCAGATGTTTTAGGCAGATTAAACCTCAAACATACCCTGTTAGGCCCCACCATGATACAGAATCTATTACTTTTACTAGTTTTCATTTGCCTTTTCATGATCCTAAGTTGTTTGACTCCTTGGGGATTTGCTCTCTCATTTTATTCAATTTCTAATATCTTACATTCAGCTAAGTATATTTTCTTACAAGCCCTGACCTGACATGTTCTTGACCTGTCTTAATCTCCTATCAGTTTTTCATATTAACAACGTCACTTCTCCCCTACTTGCCACCCATACTTCCTCTTATTCATCTCTTGTCTGTTTAGAAAAAGTCATTCAGTTCTTCCTCAATATTCCACGTGGTCTTGCTTCAGTCTCATTATGGGGTTGTCTGGTTTTCCTGAAATTGAGTTAAGTCATGATCAGATCTTCTGTCTCATGCTTACTTGTCAGGCTCAAGAATGCACAGGGGTAACCGCAACTAAACCATAATGTTTCCAAGGCTTTCTCTTGCTTGATTCTTTCTGATGCTCTGATTGTTTCTTTACTAACTAAACTAGGTTTGTAACTGGAAGATTCCTTGGGTTCTTTTTAAATATGAGCTCAACATCAGGTTCTTGGCAATCATTGCCTATTCTTGTTTTCAGAAAGCTTTCCAAATTGTGCATCGTGATTCTTTGCCTCTCCTTCTATTGCCTGTGGAGAACCATTAAAGATCAGGAAGTGACTAAGGGAGCCAATCTTTCTTCCTACCTGGTCAGAATCACTTCTTATATCATAAACAGAACTTTTTGCTGTTTTTTTCTTTTTCTTTTTTTTTTTTTCCTCCAAGACAGCAATTATGCCACCATCTGAAGCTTCTCTATGAACACTGTTCTTCATTGGTTATAACAAGTGATCCTGATGTAATGACTGGGGAAAGGCAGGGTTGGCATCTTGGCAATGATTAGCAAACACTCTTCCACTGTGTCATCTTCACCTAACTCTCCAACTCTTCATGGAATAGATCTTGGGTTTGTGAGACTCTGAGACTCTTTAGGGTGGGGAATTATTAATCTGTGGATAACCAGTCCCTATGAAGTTCTTAGCATAGGGTAAATACTGAAAGGGAAGAAGTAGAAGCAGGAGTAAGAGAGAAGAAAGGAACTAATCTATCCAACACAAGGTGAGATGGAGCACTTGGCAATCAATTACAATCAAATAGATTTGAAAAAAAAAGTTGGAAAGAAAGAATGGAAGTATTGTCTCATCACTTCTGCCTTGATATGGGGGACAGAGGACCCAAACCATTCTTTTTAATGTGCTATGCTGAATTTCCTCCTAGAAATAAGGAGAAAAGAAGGTCTCAAGAGATATTCCAAGTGTCTGTTAATTCCTAAGAAAAAGGAATACTCTTTCATTTCTGATTGGGGAGACTCCTATTTTGTTACTCTTTTCCACTAATTCTAAGACGTATCACACATCTTTTTAATGATATTCTTCTGCCTCCTAGTCCAGATAAGTCCCTTCTTCTTAATTTTTACACTCATCTTCACAAAGGTACAGGCAGAGAATAGATTTTACAACTATGGCTTTGGCAGAAAACCACATGTGAACATGAAACAATTCACCTATAAGGAACACAATGTTCATGGTTTGAAAGCAAAAATCCTTTCTTCTGGGTTATATTAATACACTTGGCTTTAAATCTGGCTACCTTGTGAAGTAGTGATTAATTTACTGTTGAGTTTGAAATGATCTTACCATTACTAAAAATGAATGGGGTCAGATGAACGTCGAGAAGTGTGATATTCATATCACAGCTGACTAGGGTTGTACAGGGAAAATGAGGTGACCTCAGGAATAAGATTAACACTATGGCAGGTATGGTGCTTGGCATATGTCTTAACAAATGACATTACTGCCATCTTTGCTAATATTAGAAACTGGATTTTTGCAGATGGAAGAAAAAGGAAAATACGTGAGTGGAAGGAGACAAAAAGGTAGAGAGCTGATAATGCACCAAAAGAAGAGAATTCTCCATCAGATCACTGAGAAATCAAGGGAAGAAGAAAAATAGTATGTATTAAATCTACTTCTCTTCAATCTACTCTACCATCTCTTCACTCCTCGCCCCAACTCTCTATAATAACTCACATTATATAGCAACTCTTGTTTCTCACCTTGGTCCATGACTTGTAGGTTTTAGTAATGACTCTGAGAAAGAAAGGCAATGGCCAAAAATATTCCTTGGAAAATATCTTCAGTACAATTATGTGTTGTCTAAATCACTTCAAACGACTTAATCATTCATGTTTTGAATCCCCGGGCACCCAAGCTAACAATTCAGGGTACCCTACTATAAAATATGGCATTTGTTTTCAGAATGAAGATCCATCAGGCAAATATCTGATAGTCTACAAACTACAAACTGCTGACAAAGAAGTCAAATAAATATATCACATGGATGACAACGGGAATAATTATGCTCCTATAGTGATCATCTCCTTGTGTTATTTCAAGATTTGAGCTCTGTACTAGAGCCACTGAATAGGCAGGGGAACTTAATCATAGCATTATGAATTGCATTCTCAGGAAACCAGTTTTGTCCACAAAACCTGTACCCCCAGACCTCTGAGGATGGTCTGTGCCAGCTGTTCCAGTCTTAGGGCAGCATCTGCTGGCTAATTCATGGATCGACAAAAAGTGGCAGTTTGTGGTCAATCTGAGCAGTCCTTTCAGTTGGAGGGAACTGATGCATTGATGATTGTGAGGGTGTCTGGCATCCTTTAATCATGACCTACCTCAGGTGTCCAGAAGCCTGTTAAGTCTAGAACTGTCCCTAATGAGGTCTAGCCAGCGTCTGTATGTTTGTACCTTGGCTGGAGCCTAGGATAAACTGGGTTGGCTCTGAAAGCATCTCTAGAGTGATATCAACTCAACACTGGACTTACTTATAGTAATAATAATCCGGTACCAATGGGGATTCCAATGAGTACAAGTCCATATACAGAATTAGAAATTAAAGCCTATTTTCCAAAAGGAAGGCATTTCTGGGATGGGAGGGGGAGGGGAGTAGAACCTTGAATGAAGCAGCCACTAAATGCTAATGTTCTGTTGCCTCTAATTCTATCGTGTCACTGAGGCTTTTACACATAAGAAAGCACGAATGACAGTCAAATGCAGCACTTTTGATTGGCATACAGAAAGTGGGGACTGGAAAGAGCTGGGTGGTCTGAGACTTAAGAGCCACCCACCATCTTCTGCAGCACCTCTCTTGCCTCACCCCTGCAGTCAATAGCGCCGCGGCCAGGGCCTGTGACGCCGTTGATGGGCTCCCCTTCGTGGGAACTCTGGGTGGAAAGTAAAATCGTGGTGTTGGTGCCAAAACGACGAAACCTGAAATCCTTCTGGGGACTTCCCGGGGCACATGCGCTCCTCAAAGCGACCGACATCTCCATAACAACTGGTTTACATTCCTCCTCGGTTCTTCAGCTCTGCTGGCAGGCACCGGCTGGGGGAAGGCAAAGGGCAGCTTCAGTGGAAAGATACCTTGGGTTAGAGCCTCCCTTAGTTGGGGGACGTCGCCAAAGATCGAGTTATAGCTTGTTGCCCGAGATTTCCCGAGTTCAATCCCAGTCTTCAGAAGAGAGCGGTGCCCCGTCTCCCACCTCTCCCTTTATTTTACACCCGGTTCGGGGAGGCGGGGGTAAGGGAGTGGGAAGGTGGTTTGTTTTATTGTGCTTTTTTTTTTTTTCCTCCTTTTTCTTCTCCTTGAAGTTCATCCTTTCCTTTCTAAGTTACTTTCCGCCGACACGTGACCTCTCCACTTCCCTGCCTGCGCAGCCACCGGTGAGGAAGCGCGGGTCTAAACCGCGGGGCTTCCTGGGAGAGACCCCTCCCACTGCTCGCAATCCAAGCCCAGGCTCCCCCGGCGCGCGGCTCCGCTCCCCCGCCGCGCTCACTCTAGCACCCTGCGGGCGCAGGCCCCCCCCCCCCCCCCCCCCGGATGGCGGAAGCGGCTCCGGGGAAGAAGCACCAAGCGGCCGCAGAGCGCCGAGCCGCGGAGGTGGCACCCTTCTCTGCCTTTGCCCGCGGCTCCACACTCCGCTGCGCGCCATGCCTACCTAGCTGCGCACCGGGGCTCTTAACTCACATTTGAGAAGCCATAACCTATTAGAGCAAACGCAGTTATAACTTCATTCAACTCAGCCGCTCGAGAGCCCGGTTTACACAGGCTCCTGTGGGCAACTAGTGGCTCGCCCCGGTGCCTCTCGCCTAGTCATCAGTCCCTGAGAGGGAAAGGAAAAGTTGTCGGGCTGATGCGCGCTTCGACGCATGCAGACGTTCCCAAGGACAAGTCACTCGCCCACACCTCCCGCCGCCTAGCCCCCAACCCCCCGCGTGATCATCACTCACGACCTCATCAGCTGGAGACCCTTAGTCATGATGGGGAAGGGGGAGGGGCACGAACTTTTCTAAGAAGTTTCCTTTCCACCAAGGGAGTCACAGCGAGTTGGTCACGTAAACAGCACGGATAGTCGTTGCTGCCGCCCCCTCCCCCTCCCCCTGCGCTCTTCTGGTATTATTATTAAAGCGGTAGCTTGCTGGCGCTGCTGATAAGCAACAAGTTCCCCAGCGGTCTTCCCGCCCTAGCCTGACAAGGCGAAGGTTTTCTTACCTGGCGACCGAGAAATCTTCCGAGCCGAGCTCAGCTTTGCCAGAGCTCCAGGTGTGACCCGAGCAGTGGGCAAGGGAGCGGTGTGCAAGCTGGGTTATTTTTATGAGGGTACCCTGAAACTCCTCACTTTCCCCGGGAACTTTCTGTGCGAGGACTCAGTGACGGGCGGTTGGAAGGCAGCCCCAGGAACCACCCGATATATAGCAGGGCAGTTGGGCAGTCATTGGTAACCTCGCTCATTCATTAGAATCACGTTAGAACTCTAGAGAAAACGTGTCTCTCGGAGTGAGGGCGTTTGCGTAAATCTATAGGTTTTTCAACATCGATGCCAGTTGCTTTGTCTTCTGTAGTCGCCAAGGTGGTTGAGAGTTTAAGCTTGCGGATATTGCAAAGGGTTATTAGATTCATAAGTCACACCAAGTGGTGGGCGATCCACTGAGCAAAGCCGAACTTCTCACATGATGACTTCAAACAAGACACATTACCTTCCAGCATCTGTTGGGGAGACGGGATTTTAAGACACTTGAGTCTCCAGGACAGCAAAGGCACAATGGTGAGTAGCAATAAACCCTGCATTATAATTGAAAAATCTTGACATGTTGCTTAACAACGGGCATATCACAGCTCTTCCTGGCACTTCACACGCCAAAGAACAGCAGCTACTCAGGCCAGGAGAATCGGGTTTTTACATAGTGCAACTTTAATTGGAATCATTTGAGATTTAACACAGCAATGTGGAACTGCGTGGAACAAACTTGGAGCTGGGGGGGGGGGGTGTGTTATATTGGCCGTTCAAGGCTGATGCTTTTCTCCCAGCCTTCTTGCATTCCATTCTTTTCCTCTATGTGTGTGGTGTATGAGCGTATTCTATGATTTATACGTGGGCATGTAATTGACATTCACTAAGGGGTTAATTTTCATCTAAAAACAATAATGCTACTAGAGGTTGGGGTTAGGGGGTGGAGGGGGGTAAGGATGGGTTAGAGACTGGGAGTTTGGGTGCGGATGGGGGTGGGGTTGGTGGGGGAGAAATAAGTCAGAAGTGCATATCACCAGTAATGAAATGGGTAATCCTCTCATAGAAGAAAAGGGTCTCATCAACATGTGATCAACTATTAACAGGATGGCTTTGGCAAAGCCATCCACACGTGACAAAACGTAAGGAAGTGGAAGAAACCGTCTAGAGCAATATCAAGTATCACTGAATTAGAGATTTTTTAGCCTTTTCCTCCTGCTGCGCCGGGTGTGTAATTGGGAGAGCGGAGTCCATTCAGCACCTTGGACAGCGCCAACGGATGTGTCCGAGGTGGTGGTACCCTAGGTAGCCGTCTTAGCCCCGCAGTAAAGCCAGCTCCGTGTCGCCCTTAAGAAGCGTCTTTTCTGAGGTTCGGCTCACACCGAGATCGGCTGGAGAGAGTCAGATTTTGGAGCGGAGCGTTTGGAAAGCGAGCCCCAGTTTGGTCCCCTCATTGAGCTCGCTGAAGTTGGCTTCCTAGCGGTGTAGGCTGGAATAGACTCTTGGCAAGCTCCGGGTTGGTATACTGGGTTAACTTTGGGAAATGCAAGTGTTTATCTCCAGGATCTAGCCACCGGGGTGGTGTAAGCCGCAAAGAAGGTAAGCATCGGGGCGGGGACCCCCTGCAACCCCAATTCTTGAGCTATTTTGATACTCGATCTTCCCGAGAGGACTCGTGGTGAAGGGGAGGAGGTAGAAGGAGAGCATGAGAGGGGGGTTGTTTCCTGGTATTTGCCCAGTTTGGATTGCCCTAGGTGAGAGCCTTGGGGTAAAGCGAAAAGGAAAAAAAAAAAAAAAAAAAAAAAAAAAAAGAAAAAAGAAAAAGAAAGAAAGAAAGAAAGAAAAGAAAAGAAAGAAAGAAAAAAAATGCCCAGTCCTCCTGCGGATATAATGAGTTTAGTTAACTTAGACCTGCAAATGTCTGATTCAAATGTAAGATTTCTCTTTTTCTCCCCTTCACCTCCTTCTTTTCGGTTTTCTTTGCCGGTGTGTGTGTGTGTGTGTGTGTGTGTGTGTGTGTGTGTGTACAGTAGATTCATTACTAATTATGAAGCTTTTACACAACATTCGATTTCCCAAATTTTGACTATGTATCATTTAGAATCAGGCGGTGGAGGTGTTGTACTGTGAGGAAAGGGGAGGTGGAGGTTGGGAAGAGGTTAGGAGGTAACGCTAAATCTCCAACACAAAATGAATCAAGGTAATTTCAGCTCTTCTAGTGAGGATTCATTCTCTATGTATCTCACCCCCCTCCCTCCCTCTCTCTCCCCCTCCCTCCCTCCTTCCCGCCCCCCCATCCTTCTACCCCGCCCCCTCCTCCTGCCTCCATCCCTCCCTCATTCTATCTCTTCCCCTCCGTCGCCCTCGCGCCTCGCTGGATGTTTCTTTCTTTTTTCTTCCCCCCCCCCCCCCCAACGAGTTTCGGGCGCTGGCTTAGAGGGCTCCCGCTTTCTCAAGGGAAGGGGAGCCTCCGAGACCGCGCTCCGCTCCCCCGCCGGGCCGGATGCCTCACTGAGCCCAGGTCCGAGTCAGTCGGGGTAACTAAGGAAAGGGGGGCCTCTGCTTGGGAGGAGAAGGTCCTTTCTGGGCCGAAGAGCCAGGGAGCGGGCCGGGGGAGGGGGCCTGGGCGGCTGGAGTGGTGGAGAAGAACACTCGCGGATCCGTGCGGCGGCTGGACAGAGCCACCAATCAGCTGGGGCTGACTGCCTAACCTCCGCGAGGTTGCACCCTGAGGCGCGGGTGGAGGGCGGCCGGCTTGCCGCGGGGCTGCGGCCGCCGCCGGGGTGGGCCGGGAGGAGGGGGAAGATCGACGCTGCTCAGAGCCTCCCAGCCTTCCGTTCCACCTCCCCCGCCTCCGCCCTGGGGGGACCCCGAGCGGCCAGAGCCGGCGGCAACACTGTCCTCCTGCCTCTCCTCTAGGAGTCCAGGGAGTTGCGCGCCCCTGCGCGGGGGCCACCACCCTTTCCACACTCCTACAAACCTCAACCCACCCCCTTCCTGGACCCTTTGTTCCGGCCGCGGAGCCAAACCCAATGGCAGTTTTCGCCCCAGGGCTTGGGCGTTCTGGACTCCTCCTTCCTGGATCTGCCCTTCTTAATTAAGAGTCTAGGGCTTGGGGTGGGGGCGGGGGTAGCGTAGGGGAAAACCTATTTCCGAAACTCAACACTTGACTGTTCTAGCGAACGAAAGGATCCCCACTCTGCTCAGGTGGAAGGGATGGATTCATAGGCAACGCGAGGATATTGTGGAGATTTAGAAGAAAAAAAAAAAAACAACAGGCACTAGGATCAGATGACGGTGATAGGCTGCTCCGCACACAAAGGGAGCGTAGGGCAGGGTTTACGGAGCAAGTCTGCAGCAGCGAATGGGGCACAGATTGTTCCGAGATCCAGTCGTTTTCTCAGTCAGATCTACGCGAAAGGAGGAGAGGGGAGGGGCTGGGAGGGGAGCGAGGCGGGAGGGGCTGGTCTTGGGGGCGGGGGGATTTCTGATCAGTCTGATGCAATTCCAAGCGTGCTGCAAAGGAACTCCAAGGAGTCCGCATCACCATCGCCACCCACCCTTCCCAGATGGTGCTGTTTTAAATACGGATCTGCAGGGCTGAACGCAGAACTGGGAGATTTATTGCAAAATCCCGAGAAGGGAGGGGGGAACGGGAATGGATGGGCAGAATTTAAAGGTGCAACGCTTGCTTTTCCCCAATCAAGCGGCAACCGGTCGGATTTTTTTTTTCCCCCTGTCTGCCTGTCTGGATTCTAATTCACCAAGGAAGAGGTGTAAATATTGTGACATTTTGAGGCGGCTTGATGGATGAGAAAAAAATCATCTGTCACTCTAAATTGCAGAGTTCCCTTTCCGCGAGATGTCTTGCTAGCGAATACTCACTGCTGCCTAATACAGTTGCTAGGGCTTCAGATGAAGGCATCGTTAAGGGAATATTATCCTTTTAGTCGACTTGCCAATTTATCTGACAGTCGATTCGAGAAAATTGTAGATTTCACGTCTCTGGGAGACAAGGTGGGAAAACGCTTAACAGTCTAATTCTTGTAACCTCGAGATCTTTAACCACTTAAACCTGCAAAGTGTCACGTCATCCTCTCTCGCATACACATCCTGGACTTAAGAGATAGAATGGTTTCGCCTTAAGTGCCGTGGAAATGTCACTTTAAGAATGGTGCACCTGATATTCACTGTTTATGTGTATTTACATAGAGTTTCTCAGCAGGAAGGCAAGAAATTTCAGTTGTCCTGTTTGAAATCAGGCGGAAGATTAGAAGGTGATAAAGAGAGGTGAAGAAAGGAGGGGTATTTTTAATCTTAAAAATTAACAATATTCTAGCCTACTTTTGTATCCCCAGTCTTGCATATTAATATTTCTGTGTGTGAGATTTTTAGCTTGGTCTAGCTCCCCCAATGGAATATATCAGTATTGATTCAGATGAAAATATATTCATCCTGCCTGTAGCTTTTTCAGTGTCATTGATAGTAAGACCTACAACACAGCAATTTTTGCAGGATAGGGGGAAAAAAATGTCTGAAAGCGTTTTGCAAACTGGGAAGCAGACTCTCCATAAATGGGAGCTATCACTATGACATTCTTTTTGCATACAGCATTTTAATTTAATGGAACCACGGTACTAGTTATTTTCAGATAATCATCTAATCTGTATGGTCAAGGCAATAAGTGGGGGTTTTAAAAGCAAGTTTTTTGCTGGCTTACAAAATATTATTTGTTAATTGCCTATTAATGTAAATTGGAAAGGAGGCCTTTAAGCTATCTAAAATCAACCTACATAAACGTCTTCATTTATTTGCCAGACTCTTTTCCTATCAAGTCTCTAATCTAAATTTTTAATAAGAGAATCTAGTGAATTAGTTTCTTTTCTTTTCCTGGCCTGTCCTCTAGGGGAAGCATTAGTAAGAAACAACATCCCCAAATCAGGCAATGTGAGAGGCAAGGCCTGGATGACCACAAAATAGATAATCAGCCAAAACAACCAGCAAATAGAAATGAAGAAAAATCAGCAGTGAGGCATGACTTAAAAAGGATTTTTATTTTTAATTATATGACTTGGGGACCAGGCTCCAACTTGCTCAGATAACATTCACCCAATCAAATTGCCTACAATCTGTCAGTTAGAATGATGTCTAACTGAACATTTTTTTTTTATTAAATACACTTATACCAAAGGCCAGTAAAGCTATTCTTTTCTTTTAATTAGGACAAACTAATGTAACCATTTAAGTGATTCTAATGAATATGAACTGATATCATCTGATTTTAAAATTCTGCTTAAAACTAAATTTTTTTCTGAAAAGCACTGACTTGCCAGAAAAATATCTATTTTTGTGGCTTTCTTTTCACTCTATGGATAATTTAATGAGTTGCCTATTTTAATTTTACAACTGCTACCTCAGAAGTATCTCAAATTATCTTTCTTTGGCTCGTGTCTTTCTCTGCTGATCTGCTACTGCTGTGTGTGTACGTGTGTGTGCGTGCTTCTGTGTGTGTGTGTGTGTGTGTGTGTGTGCGCGCGCGCGCGCACGCGCACCCGCACGCATGCGCGCGTGTGTTTGTCTCTGTTTTCTGGTGAATTTAACAAGCAATGAATTTCTTAAATTTACATGCCATAATCCATGTAAAGAACAGAGTGTGGCACTTAATAAAAATAAATATTAACGTTTACTGAGAGCTTGCTATTATTGAATCCTATGGAAAGGGGGGGGACAGTGCCTTTAAGAAGACAAAGATTACATTCTTAACCAATAAAAAGAAAGTTTTCTCTCCCTTTTGACTTAAGAATGGTTATACTTTCAAAAATAGGAGATATTTCTTTCTTTCTTTTTTTTTTCACTTTGGAAGTTAAAGCTACTGCCTAAACAAGTGTGTCTTGAGGAGGACACAATGTTCCATGAAGACTAGTACTCCAAAACAGCGTGGTGCAGAGATCAAAATGTTAAATTCTTTATCCCTGTCTCCATTTTCATTTGGCAATTTTTGGAGTGTTAATTCTGAGTTTTAAAAGTTTAGGCAGGCTTTTTTTTTTTTTTTTTTTTTTTTACTTTTTTTCTTTCTTCCTAGTATTCTAAAGGAGTCTTATAAATAATTCTGCTATAATGCAGACTTTATTTACATTTCCTAGTAATAGTATTTTGTATGCATATAGTGCTTTGATAGCTTTTTACAGGTTTCCTTATTTGGTCTCTTCAGCAATTGTGTAGGGTAGAAGTTATCAGTCACCTTTTTACAGATGAGGAAATTCAGATTCAGAGTTTCCCAAGACCATATTGACAGTAAGATGTGAAGACTGACTCTCTATTTCTTCAAATTTCAAGGATTGTGCTTTTTCCTCTCCAGATCATCCTGCCTCAAATCCCACTTAGGGACTGCATGCATTATTTCCTCCTATTTTGATTTCTTTGATTAAAAAAATTATCTACAAACAGTTTCCAAAATTCTGCTATGATCTTTTCCTAAGCCATTTCACTCTCCCATAATTGTAGGATCAAAGAAGGCAGGAATCTTCATATAGCTGACATACCATCTAAGTCCCCCCAAAACCAACACAGATAATAGGAAGAGCCAACGCCAAGAAGCACTTTACTTTTACTTGTGAGTCATACAATCTGAGGTCTGGGAATGTTCTCGGAGGTCACTTAAGCCCAGCCTATATCTGATGCATGAATTCATGCTGGCTTATTTTCTTCTAAGCCTCTAGAATTTCATCCCAGTCTTGGATTTCCTGGGATCTTGCTTGTCTTGGTAGATATTCTGATACTTATGGGAATCATGAGCTTGACTGGCCATTTCCTACTTAGCCCAAAAGGTGTACTTTCTATAGAAACTGTAGTAATTTTATGCTATAATTTTATGCTGACAACCTATTATGTTTAAACTCTGCTGGAGTCTGGAGATTCAGCAATAAGGAAGACTAAAGGGTACCTATCTTGGTGGAGCTTATAGTTTAGAGACATGACTAGTTCTTTAATTTGCTCTAATCCCTGGAAGGGAACAAACTGCCGGATTCTTACCTTTTCCAAGAAAACACAGTGAACCAAATTAAAAGCCTGAGTTCAAGCTTCACTCCCAACTAGTTGTCAGCTGAAAAAATCAACTAGTCCTTGATCTCTATTTTCTCACACATAAAACAAGGAGGATGTTCTCAGGATAAACTCTAAATTCCAAATTAGCTCCACGTTTGAGTGATCTAATGGATAACTCTTTTTTTGTGGAAGGTGTGGCCTAAGTCACCCTAACATTTGGCGACTTACAATTTTGGGTGCCAACAGGTTTTTTACCTTGTTTGTTAAGTACATTATGAGAAATCAAGGCAACTTATTTAAACCTAGCATAGAAAGAATCTACATATTGAACCTATTATTTTCTGAGAAATGATGACTTGGAGAATTTGAACAATAATCTCAAACTCCTACAGATTGTTTTTCAAAGATAGGGGATGATGAGAGAGACTCACTATCAAATTAAATACTTACTTTCTTTGTGCAAGAAGTTCTAATTTTTTAGGTCATTTCCTTTTAAAATCAAAGATATTACGTCCTGAAATTGTTTGGGCCTCATGAATAATGCATTCTATACACATGATAATAGATAATTAGATGGACCAGCTAGGAAAAACATGAAAGGGAGCTGGTAGCCCAAGGATTGCAGAAGGTGTGTGGGCATTTTGACATCCAGGAAATGCTATAGATCTGTCCTTAGCTAACTCAGCCTGGTGGAGATAATTAAGAAAAAATGTGGGTGTAGAAAGGCTGCAAGCCATTCCCTGGGATTGGCTAGCTTGCTGCAGTAGTTCAAAAACAATTGGCACAGCCACCCACACTGGACATGATTGCCCTTTGATGAGGCAGCTATTGACTTTTATAAAGATGCCATATTTAAAATAACTTCTGATGCACTAGGGATGACAGATATCATTCTTGAATTCTATTTTCGACAAATGGCAAAATATATTCCAAAGTATTAATTTAAAAATTAAAAAAAAAAAGGAAACTTTAAAATCTAGTTTCGAAGACCCAACAGTTTAGCAACATGTGACCTCTGAATTTAACAGTTCATTCTGAAGCGAGGAGGAAACATGTGGCCTGTATGAGACATTGTGGTCAGTTGTAAGCATTTTCTGGACCACCACAGGAGTTCGAAAGTACTTTGCTGATGTTTTTAACCTTTGAGTAAACGTTAAATGCACTGATTAAAAAAAAAAAAAAAAAAAAATCCCCACACTGGGAAAAAGAAATCCATTCAATTGCCCTAAACAGCAGAAGAAACTGCTCTGAGATCTTTGTGCTCAGACTGCATGTTATAATGTTATGAAATCTAGAAATTCCTTCAGAATATGCCCAGTCCCATACTTACCAGCACTAAAAGGAGTTGGAATTGATTTATCTCATATACAGCTTTAAGGAAAATATCAACTCTACCTACTCCCTAGGTAATAAGGTGACCGTGGGCAGAAATACCTTTATAGAAAGGCTTCATAAAGGTCTAAAGCCTTGGGACAGGACACTGCAGGTGAGTGAATAGAAAGGAGAAGCATGAAGAAAATTGAGCCAGAAGGGGAAGCCAAAACAGGGTTAGTATCAAATAGGGATCTAGAAGTATCCCTCTGTGAGTGTTCCTTAAGGCCATTTGTCCAGTGAGACTGATCTCCACCATCCATGCTCATTATTCTGGTTACTTTGGTAGGAAACCATTTCTTCTGCTTTTACCTTCCTCCTTCAGGGAGGGCTTCTTTCTCCCCAGCAACTTCCATTATCAATGTTGGAAAATGGCCTTGTTATTGTTTCTCCTTAGAATATGTTGGATTAACATGAGCTTTGTAACCACTTTTGTGCCATGGACTCCACTCCTGACAGTCTGGCCAAGCCTATGTAAATAAAATAATGTTCTAAATAAATAAAATTGCAAAAAAATATATAATATTACAAAGGAAGCCAATTACATTTAATACAGTTATAAAAATATATTAAGAAACAGTATATTGTGTGATACAGTAATGTGTTTTTTTTAATGCACTAGATGAGATCTAACAGTATGTAGATGCTAAAATTTTGTAGTGATGAGCATCATGTCTGTAGCAACTGACCAGTGAAATGGAGGTATCTGTGATTTCTTTTGGTGACAAAGTCTGCAAGCACTACTGTGTAGCATTTCACAAACATATTTGACAACACAACACTTGTTGGGGGTTGCTTATTAGGTTAGCATAGATTCAGAAATGCTAATCTAGTCTCTTGCTCTCTTACAGTATTAGCCATTAAGTTTTTCTCCTTGGCAAAAGGAAACAGGCCTTTGGGGGAAACTTTTAAAATATACTTTTGCCATTAGACAAGTTGCCAAGTGGAGGAAGAGCCAACTGATGAGATTGTTAGGGTCTAATGACACATTTCTATGGACTGAGTTTGCTATTACTCTAAAGTTCATCCTTAGTACCACTCTAGAAATCCATCCCTAATTGAAAAAGAGAAAAAGTTCAGACTCGGGTCACTAACTCAGTGAGCATTGCCTTGGACACCTGGTGTGACTTTACTAACCTCAACAAACTATAGAACTTCCATTTTTTGTCACTACCACACTATGGGAAACTACACGCAAATTATGATGGGCTGAGATAACATTTACTTTTCATTTATTCAGTGCTAAATTCTTTGCTTTGCATTTGGTGATACTATTTAACCCTCAAAGCAACTCTGAGTTGGGTTATATTCTAATGGTACAAATAAGGACAGTGGAGCTCACGGATCTTAAGTGATTCACCCAAAATTATATAGCAGATCTTAAGTGGAAAAGCTAAAATTCAAACCTAAAGTTTTCTGGTTCCAAAATCCATTATAAAATTATGTCTCCCTACCTAATAGCTACCACCCAGATTTGATTTGGGTCTCCCATTTTCAGGTTTGCACATACATTTTGTTAAGAGATCTTCACCACATCCTTTGAGATGGCTGAGAATCTCAAAATTAGTGGCCACAAGTGCTGGTCTAGATTTTATTAATATTTGCTAACTAATGACAGACTTTCAAACCACTCATTGACACCTATTCTTTTTGACGCCCCGTTTTTACAATCACAAAATGGAGACAGTGATCATACTTAGAGTTTTGTGGGGATCAAATAAATTAATGCAATCGAAATTTATTTTCACTGTAGTGAGTACTCTACATTCCCATAGTTAATTGAATCCTCACAACAATCTTTCTAGGCAAAGGTTATTATTATTCGTATTTTAAAGGTAAGGAAACTGAGGCATCAGTTCATTAATTAGCTGTCCCAAATTAGCAGAGACAATAAGTGGCAACGCTTGACTCAAAGACAGGTCAGTCTCATCCCAAAGTCCTTTCTTTCACTCAGTAAACTAATCTGCAAATCCCTTAGCTGTTATTATTACAGTTGTTGTCATGTTTAAAACACTAGCAAGAAAGAGAATTTCCAGAAATAAGTATATAGTCACAGAAGAGAAAGAAGAGTATCTGGAACTCTTCACCTGCCTGTTCTTCCTTCCACTTACTTTAGTTTATTAACTCAGTGGATGATGTCTAACTCCTTTCTTAACTTATTCAGGGCAGCTCCAACTTAGCCGACTTGCAAGAGTTATTGAGTAAGAAATTTATAAATTGTTTAGATTAGGACTTAGCGTGTTTAGAAGCCATTTCATAAATTTGCCTTTTCGAACTATTAGTGGCTATAGCACTGCAGATGCTGTGATGAGGCATGCCCTCTCCAAAAACACAGTGGATGACAAATATCCAAAGCTAACATGTTGTTTACAGATATGGAGAAGAAAAGGATGGACAGGCACAATCCTGAGTGTAATTACAAGGCTTACAGCCCCTGTTAGGGACTAAAATGTTTATTGGCTTTCCTTGTGCAATTCAATATTCTTCCTCCAAAGGCTCCACTCCAAACTTGGAATTTCTCTGGAAATAGCATCTCATTTGGAAGAATGCCAAAAATTGGTGTCTGGGTCCTTTGTGTCTTTGCACCAACTCAGAATTCAGAACACCAGCTCTAGAAATTGGCTGGAAGGTAGTCCAAGTAAGGCAGTTATACATGTACTTGGGCATCTTCCTGATAAAATTCATTCATCTTCCTCTTGAAAAGCAACTCCTAGAAAGGTGTGGCTTTTTTTTTTTTTAATGTTTATTTATTTATTTTGAGAGACAGAAAGAGAGGGATGGGGGGAAGGACAGAAAGAGGGAGAGAGAGAATCCCAAGCAGGCTCCACACTGCAAATGCAGAGCCTGACTTGGTGCTCAAACTCATGAACTATGAGATCATGACCTGAGCTGAAACCAAGAGTCAGATCCTTAACCAACTGAGCCACCCAGTCACCTCGAAAGATGTGGCTTTAAATGAGGGATTGGATACATACTGGTAAGGCTTAGCATGAGTCAGTGATATCTGCAGAACTGTCAAAATTATGTAAAGAATCAAAGACGGGGAGACCTCATCCTGCCTCTACTCTGATTTATGCAAGAAAGTATGGCCTGAACTCATAATGTATTTGTTTTGTCCCTGAGCTCAGAAACCATTCCAGCAGGAAAGGATGCTATTAAAGGGCATTTTAATGTGTGAAAAAGTCCACCTAAAGCCTTGTCAGAGGTAACTATATGCTATAAGAGTATGAATCCTTACCTTGGTTCAGGGCTCTAACCTGAGGGGAAATAATTAGATGAGTTTCAAGTTTAGTTTATCAAATGATATACAGTTCCTGAAAGAAGTCTGAATATAGAAGGAAAAAAAGTACCTTAAAGATCTAGTTCAGTAGTTACCTCTAGAGCACTGAAACCACCCTTTTATGCTCTTTCTGAGCTAAAGTCTGAATGTGCTGCCAGGCCTGACAGCCATGACTTACAGCCCACTGCCCTTGTTTTATTTATCAGGCAAGGGAGGTGTACCTAGTGAAGATCTCTTGCTCAACAAACGTTTCTATGAAACTTAGAGTATCCATTTGGGCTAGTGAAGTGACTTACCCAAGTTACATGGCCAGAATGTGATGAAGTTTAAACTAGGACCCAAAATCTCTTGACTATTATATGGGCCTTAAAATTATATCATGTGGCAATGATATTTCTTCTATTTTCCAATAATAAAAACATAAGAAAACAATGGATAGTCTGTGTAAAATTTTAATTACCTTGGTTTTCAAAATGAAGTGTTTCATATATAACTTAGATTAATTGCCAAAATATAAGCATAATTAACAAGATTGATAGCATGCCAATAAGTCCTTATTAATTTTAAGTGGATAGGACAAAAATAATTATTATTTTAAACTTCTTCAACACTCCACAGTTATTTTATGATTATTGAGACACTAGCTAAGACAAGATGAATGGAAAGTTCAAGCTTTCATTGATTTCTATATTATTCCCTGAGTTTTCATTACTTCATTTGGTTCTAAATTCTTATCTGAGATTTGACCACAGCTTTATTTGGTTTTCAGTGACAGAATTTTTGTAGCTTTCTCCCTCTTCCCCCTAGGAAAACAAAACAAAACAAAAAATTGATTATCTCCCTTAAGTGATCAAAAATAAGAGGGGACTTCTAATATTAATTGTATTTATCAAAATCCTTAATCTTAAAAATGTTAGGAAATGTTTACTAATTTAAATTTTATATTTTTAACCCACATCATTTTCCAAAGAAATAATCTTTGTTGTTGTTGTTGTTGTTGTTGTTGTTGTTGTTTTTGGTAAGCGCTATGCCCAACATGGGGCTTGAACTCATGACCCTGAGATGAAGATTTGCATGCTCCACTGAATAAGACAGCCAGGCACCCCTTAAATAAATACTCTTTAAGGCTGTTTCTTTGTTCTTCATATGACATCCATATACATAATTCCACTTTTGTGATTAATTTCTATTATTAAGTACTGTTCTGCAGTTGTGTTCTTATAAAACTTAATTAATTGAAGGGTAAATTAGATATTTATAAATTCTTCCTAAAATGAAAAATGCAATTACATAAATAACAATAATATGAATTATCAAAAACACAATAACAAAAAGTAATATTAAAAATGCTAATTAGTCAAGCAAATAGTCAAGAATATGTCAAACTTCTATATATTTTTTTGAGACAAATTGGCATCATGTAGGTTAGCATGATTCTTTTTTATGGAATTCAACTTATTTTTACTCACTTTAATTAGTTTTTGTGTGCAGATAAAATGGAAGGCAATGGAAATTTGGCTTGCAAAGTAGTTCTAAGATGATCTACATCCACAATCTGGTTGTAATGCCATAAGAATATGTTTATTATGTGAGAATGGTAATTCAAATTAGCATTCAGTATAGACATAAAGCAATGAGCAATGCAAGCTAACTCCAGTTATTTATCCTGGGAACTTTTTCTTTTTTTAAATTAAAAAGGTCAGAATATATAATAGTATTGGCTCATTCTTCCCAAGTACTCCAGGAAAACATGTCTATGAAATAAAAGATCCTCAATGCTACACATTTTACTGCATTTGGGAGAGGCATGGAATTTGGTATTAAAGTTCTGGGTCTTCATTTTTCTAATTCAGCAGAGAGGCTATCTTGAGGAAAGCTGACTGTGGTCTGAATTTGCATCCCAGAAGTATATTTAATTTGTATCATGGAATCAATGTCTGACTTCCACAATTGTATATGTAGCCATATACTCCCTTACATCACATACACTACCCACTTTTCCCAGGTCATAACTACTGTCCAGGCAGAGAAAAATGGGTTTCTTTGAGCGTACATATAGCAATGACTGACGAAAAAAAAAAAAAAATCAATTAAGGCATCTTGGAATTTAAATGTGTGCCTCTACTTTCCCCCATTCTTTCCCCATTCTATTCCATCTCCCTGTACTCAATGTTTATGAAACATTATATTTGTCCTGTCCATCTGCATCAGATCCAACTAGACTTATCACTTTCTTAGATCCAACTAGACTTATCACTTCTTGGTGCCCTGCAATGATAGACCAAGGCTTAAGAAGTGCCTACTTACAGCAAACATTCTTAGCAGTCTTCATTTGGTCACAGAGTCCCTTAACAACTTCTCAAAATTATATTATGAAGGGGAAATAAATGTTCTCCTCTCCCCTTCAGTTTCTTTTTCGAGTGTTGACTTCATCCCATGTCTGGCCTAATTTCTTCTTGGGACTACTAGATTGATGTTGTAGTCACCATTGAATGCCCTAAGCATGACCTAAAGAGACAGCCGTGAGTAGTGGGAATGGTATTTCTGCTGATCCCATGCTCTTCATTTGATCTATAAAGAATGGGAAGGCCCAAAATATTTGGTCACACTGAATTGTGAGATCATAACGGAGATAGAAACGACAAGTGAATAATCAGTTAAACTTTATTCTAGGTGTCATGTAGGTTAACATGATTCTTTTTTATGGACTTCAATTTCATTTTACTCTATTCTAATTAGGCTTTATATACAGACAAAATGAAAAGATATGGTTCAAATTAGGAGAAAGTTGAAGCTTTAAAAGTAGTGTAGTGTTTCATAGTCCTTACCCTTTGAGAGAAATTTTATCAAAATAAACATTTGAGAGTATGCAAGCACTATCCCACTTTAACAGATAAAGGCCCATAACATGGGGGTATTAAGTGGAGTACAGAAAAATCACTTGTTCTTAAACAATTTTGTTGAGAAGAAAAGAAGTAAAAACTAAAGGCCCTGTTCAAGATCTGTTTCTTTTGAGAAGTGCTTCATCTGAAAACGAAGGATAGAAGATACAGCTTTGACATGAAGGCTCATCTTTTTATGAAACACACCACTTCTATCTCTAAGTTGCAAGGGAAGGATTTGTCAATCTAATTGAATCTCCCCTTTAGTTTTTTCCCAACAGCTGTGTTCAGATAATTCACGACTCCCATGTTTCCTGAGCCCTGGATAATTTCACACACATGTCTAGTTTGGGGCTCCACATTTTCAGAAGAATATGGAGATCTTGGAGGAGGTCCAGGGTAGACCGAGGGAAATGATTAATGGATTGGAAGTTGGAGTTTATGAAGAAAGGTTGTGAGATCTGATTTCTTGCTATGAGAAAAGTCCGAGTGGTGACTTAATAACACAAGGAGGTTAGTAAGCAGCTGTTCTCCATCTTCACTAAGGTTGGATGAAATGAAATAAGATATAAATTGCAACAAGAACCGTAATGTGTTATAAATGGGGACTTCCAAGCACTAGAATTTTTGGATCCTTAGAAAGGTCCTCAGAAGAGAGATGTGGAAGCTCCTTTATTGGTCTGTAATGGTAGGCCTATGAGCAGTGAGGAAGACAAGATAGTCTCTTAAGATTTGATAAATCTGCCTAATCATATTTAGAAAAATTATTTGCCTGAACTATGCCTCATTTGCTTCCTACCACTACTTACATCCATGACCCCTTACCCTTTTTCTACCTTTTGTAAAATGCTGCCAACCAAGAGTAGATAGGGCACCGATCAATCATGGTGGGTCCTCCCCAGCTGCTAGGTGCTCTTCCAGTTTTGGGAACAAGTTTCTTGTCCATCACTACTATCACCTGGCCACTGGCAGCCTGCTGATGTCATCTTTCCATACACCAAACCCATGACAAGGGAAAACAAAACCAAACATAATTTCCTACCCTTAACTAATTCTCAAGTGACCCAATGGATTAAAAGACAAATCTTACATTCCAGAATTTGAGCATCTTAAAGAGCTGAAATATGTTTTATTCATCTTCCTTTAACATAGTTCATAGAGTTGGGGCACGTGACTGTCTCAGTCAGTGGAACATGCGACTCTTGAACTCACGGTGGTGAGTTTGAGCCCCATGTTGGATGTAGAGATTACTGAAAAAAATAAAATCTTAAAACAAAACAAAACATAGTCCATACAGCAATGTCTGGCAGTAGGTATTCAGCAAGTTTTCATCAACTGAATGAATGTAACCATGATGTGAAGATAATAAACTGAAGATGAACTAAAAGTTGAGAAAAGTCAAGAGTTTCTTAGGTTTCCAAATGATTCTGTATGCTAGACAAATCAAAAGCCTAACCCTTGGCTGCCACATGTGTAGCCCTGAGGATTGTATTCTTACCATGCCTACACTATCCTGGAGGATTTTGACAAAAGAGCCACTTGCACATCCTGCTCTGGTCCTTTGTCAAAGAGACCATTCAAGATAGGCACTGTGTAGACTCCGAATCACACAAAAACAGGCCAAATTCTTAGTGTGATTTTTTTTTATGTGACTTTAGGAAGTTCAGTGATTTTTTTTTTAAATTATCTTTTTGTATATGTTTCTGACTTTCTCCATGAAGAATATGAAATTTAGCAGTAGAAAATCTCTCACCCCCATCATCTCACACAGCCTAAATAGTTAGGTGTCCAAAATAAGGTAATCTGTTTCTTACAATTTGATTCAACGTCCTGAAACCCTTTGGTTTAAATTTGCTAATTCTTCTCATGGCACTTCTCCCAATAAAACTAACAAAATACCACAGGCAGCTATCACTGTCAGTTCTAACTTGTTCTAAGTCTACAATCGCATCCTTTTTGACCATGCTTACAGAAACGTTACAATGAGTAAACCGATTTATTCTTCACTACTCAGTTTTAAATGTTCTCCAGGAAAATCTGGTAACTCATAGGGTTACGAGTTGATGACTCTCATATGTTTAGGGGTCAGTCTCAGTTATTTCACAATGGTTTTGGTGCCGTTTTTCTTGATCCAACTAAATATTATTCCCAGATGGGATTGGTTTTTGACCTTCTTGCTCTATTCTCCTAATTTTTGCCCTTCTAACATTTTCACACTGTGGTTCCTTTCTTTTGTTTGTTTGCCACTAACGGCCATGCCTGGTTACATAATTCTTTTAACAGGTGTCGGCCAATTTGGACACATCTGTTCATAAAAAGCTTACAGAGAAGAAGTATACCTCATATAAAGGTACCATCTAATGAACAGGCATATTATTTCTTCTGCAAGATTTTTCTCAGGACAGGTCTTACTCAATAATTTGTAGGATTATTTGTGACATAGTTCAATGCTGGATTGGGCCTTTGAAAGTCATGCAGCATGACTTTGAAAATACCTTTGCCACTCTGCTAAGCAGGAGAGTTTTCTGTTTACTTATTATTTTCCCTATGCTAATTACTAAGATTTTCAGCAGTTTTTGAGGTCAATTCATTTGATTCTAGACAACTATTTTTTTTTTCGCAAGGAGGATTGAAGGCAGGAGTAACTAGGAAACTTAAATAAACATAATTAAACATAAAATGCTTGTAATGATAGTGGAATTGACCTCAGCCAATTAAAATTATTAATAGAAAAAATATGTTGATGTCAAATCTGAGCCTACTGCCTCTGTTCCCACTTGAGTAATGAGGATTAGTTTATATTTCCTGACAAGAGTAGATGGGAATTCACATTTCTTCCTGACCTTTGTCTTTCTAGAACATTGGGTTAGAATAGAATTAGCCCATAACCAAAAATAAATAAAGATTTTAACTAATTCAAAATTAATTTTGAAGTCCCCCCCCAAATTAAATAGGGAGCATTTTCTTTTCAAGCTCTAGTTTTTCCTCCTTTGGGTGATTGAGAAAATGTTCAGCTCATAAACTTGGGAACTTTGTTTCTAACCTATCAATCATGTGAGAGACTAACGCTCTATATTCTCAGCATCGTCTCTGATCACAATAGGGAAATAATTTTGTAAAAAGTTTGGTCTTAGATTTCTAATACTGTCTCCATATGCTACCTGAACTAAACAAATAAAAAAAATTATTCAGAATTCCATGCAACGTACCAGTACAACTTTAGTTTATCTTAGCTTCATTGTTTCTGAATGTAAGGTGTATCTTTAAGGCAAATAAGCTAGTATCATAAGTCTGATCTTTTACTTTTTCTGTAATACTGTAATCACAAATCAGAAAGTTTCAAAATGCTCAGAAATGTCAAGAGGTCTGATTCATCAAAGGGTTTATCTGAATTGGCATTTGATCTTCTTCTATTTTGAAATATTCCTGCCATTGCCATTTCTGACTCCTCTGCCTTTTCCTCAGTAAAACTGCACCACACACTGGAAAGGAGAGATACAAACATTTATTTATTCAAGGGAGAGTAGAAATAAGAAGACTGGCCACAGACACAATCAGAGTCTGTCTCGTAAAGGAGAACACTTTTTCCTTCAGCAAAATGCTGATTTGGCAATGTGAATTTAGCAGGTAGAAGATTTGCCATAATCTCTGAGCACCACTGAGAATGGTTAAGATTCTTGACTCTCACTTGGTAGGTATTTTTCCCCCCCGAAGGAAGCAATTTACAATTGAGCTTTAAAAGCTAAGGAAATAACTCATTTTTGAGCAAATTTACAGTTGGAAACAAAGCATGGGTTTGAAGTTAGCATAAAGCTATTTAGAAAAAAAAAAAAGTTTAGAGTAGAGCTCTTCCAGTGCTTTATAAAATAGTACAAGGTTTCGTTTGTATGTTTTTAAATTTATAAATCTAGCCTCTGAAATGGTTTTGCAGTATTAAAATAAATTTTATCTGCGTTCAGACTACACCCCTGGGTTATCAATACAGAGGTACTTTGAGGTGGCCAAGCCCAGCTTCATGCCCTGGGTCCTTTATTGCTGCGGGCTAGCCTGCATGTTTCAAATGCATTAAATATTCCACAATAAACTTCAACCTCTGTGCTCTAGGGTAGTTTACATCGGTCTTGTGTTCTGTCAGGTTGATAGAGGTGCAAGCTAAATGTGTGACACTCAAAGAATATGCACATTTTTGAACAATTTGACTATTCAGCCCAGCAATTTGCAAAATACTTCCGGATAACACTTCCAAAGAACAGATAGCTTTATTTATATTGAGGTGGGGGGAGGCAGGGATATTTCTAGCTAGAGTTCCTGAGTTCATTCAAGTTTTGTCTTTGGCATTTAGCTGTGTGAATTTGGGCGAATTATTTCGTGGCACTGAGTCTCAGGTTCTTTATATGTAAAATAATAATAGTTTCTGTCACTAGTCTTTACAAGCTCTAAAACAGCTAATATAAGTGAACTCATTTTGTTAACTCTAAACCCTTAGATAAACTGAACCGAGTATATAACTCAGTTCAACCAGCACATTCTTGATAACCACAAGAGGGTCCAGGAAAGGAAACTGTTTATAAATCTTTCCCTTTCCCCAAATTAATGTTGGAGTGTTTAAGGAAATTCTTACAGCAATGAGTCTTAGCAATTATTAGGTCAACCCCTATGAGATTACAGAAAAATGTACATACACATAAAACTGCCCACCAAATTTGTTGGGGGGGGGGGGGGCCGATGGGAGATTCCTCTGACACCCATTTATACAGCCCTTAAGAAAGTGTTTCTCAGAGTGTGACCTCAGATTTTCTGCATCCGAATTGCCTGAGGGGCTTGTTAAAATGCTAATCCCTGGACCCTGCCCCACCCCTACTAAATCACAAATTCCGGAGGAGAAATCTGCTTTTTAGTAGGCACCCAAGATGATATTTGTACACTTGCGGGAGGTCCAAGGCTTACAAATTAGGTACTGCTGTCTTGTTCCTTATTCTGTATTTTAAGGTCTTTCCCAGTAGCGTAAGAATCGTTTGAACTAATGGGAAGAAAAATCAGCTTTAAAGCAGGAACCTAGGTAGACGGTTAACAGCGTTCTTCCAATGGCAAATTGAAAATAGTCCTCAGGACCCTACCCACTTCGGTTCTCTCCAAGGGTCTTGGCTACCCGCACCCGAAAGTCTGTTTGCTCTTCGCTGGGTGGGGGAGGGGCGCGAGGAGAGGATTAACTGAGCCAATTGCCCCCTCACCCCCACCCCCACCCCCACACGTAGGTAAAAAACAGAAGGCTTTTTATTTATCTTTGCTGCCCAGGTTCATTATTAAAAGGATTGGCTTATGTGTGAAGTTTGCTAGGGAGGGAAGTGAAAACATCTGCAAAACCATGCAATGCCCTGGAACGGAACTCTTCTAATAAAAGATGTATCATTTTAAATGCGCTGAATTTTGATTCTGGTAATTCGTGCACTAGAGTGTCTATTTCGAGGCAGCGGAGGTATCATATGACACCGCACGTCAAGGCACCGTGGAGCCCTCTCGTGGACTCCCACCCACTTTCCCATTCACCGCGGAGAGGGCTGCTCGCGCTGCCGCTCCCCCTGGCGAGCTAGCATGAAATCTCCCTGCCCCTGCCGAGATCAAATGGAGCTCCTCGCTCAGGGGGTGCGAGTATTACCTCCGCCATGCAATTTCCACTATCAATAATTTAACTTCTTTGCTGCAGAACAGAAGGAGTACATACCGGGCACCAAAGACTCGCACCCCCCACTTCTTTTTAACCAAAGGGAACGTGAAAAAAATAATAGAGTCTGGGAGTTTTGGGGCCGAAGTCTTCCCCAGAGCAGCTGCCTTGATGTTTACTTTGACAAGTAGTGACTGAAAAGGTGGGTTTCTTTTCTTTCTTTCTCTTTCCGTTTTTCTCTGTTTGGTCGGCTGGAAAGCGTGTGGCTTTAGTGAGGTCTGTCATTGCCTCGGCTTCCTGGCTGGAGCAAGTAACTTGGTGTAACGTTATCTGGGGGCGTTCATTAATAAAAAATGCCGTTATTATCTTGATTGAATTCCTATTAGGCAAACTCTGGAGAGGTCAGTGCACGAACTCTGTTTAAGCCGGAGTGTTTAAGACAGCGGAGTAAACCAATAGCCCCCATGCTCCGTGCGATTTCATTGTGTGCTCGCGTTTGCAGCTCCGTCGTGCGGGAAGGTGCGGGAAGGTGTGTCTTGTGGCCGGGGAAACGCACGCCTTCTCCTGCAGAACTTGGGTGCTGGGATGGGGCGGAGGGAGTTGCCAGGGAGGGGAGCAAGACCCCGGGGACGCCCGATTTCCACTGGCTCCTTCCCGCCCCGGCGCGGACAGCCCGGGTTTCCGCGGAGGGCGCGGACGCGGGGTTCCCCCGGGCGGGGGTAGGTCGCCCCTCGAAGCGGCGGGCGCGGCGCGTGCGTCCTGCCCAGGCGACCCGGACGGGCGCGAGGTTCGCGGGGCCACGTCGCGGGACCGCAGGGACTGGGAGCGAGGGGCGCGCGGGCCCGGGGAGTCCCGGGAGTCCCGGGGGCTGAGCGGAGTGAGGAAAAGGCGCGGCGTTCCCTTTAAGCGGCCGCCCCGCACGGGTATCGGTGGCGCGGGCGAGCCGGGGGCGGGGGGCGGGGGGCGGCGCCGTTTGACCAATCGAAGCTCAACCGAAGAGCTAAATAATGTCTGACCCGAGCTCGAGGCGCAGGCTGGAGCTCCCGGTCCCCGCCGCCGCTGCCGCCGCCGCGCCCGGGCGCACCCGCCCGCTCGCCGTCCCGCGTCCCCC
>NW_024412418.1:23771585-23806057 GCF_014898765.1 Herpailurus yagouaroundi
GCGCACCCGCCCGCTCGCCGTCCCGCGTCCCCCGTCGCGCCGCGGGCTCCCGGGCGGGGCCGAGGAGCCGGCCCGGCGCGCCCCCCGCCTCCTCCTCCTCGGGAAGCTTTGATGAGACGCTTGAATTGCAGTTGCCACCGCTGCTGTGGGGCCGGCGGCCAGCGGCTCCGCGACGGGGATCGGGGCTGGGCACAGGGGCCAGGAGCGACATAACGATGTGACTCCTCCGCAAGGGACCCGTGAGCTTTGTGTGGACCCGGAGGTAGGCGAGCAGCAGGCTTAGGGCTTGGCGCGGGAGCCGCCCGTCCGCGGGGGAAAGTTGGCTGGGGGGGCCCCGAAGTTGTGGGAAGAGGTCGAAACGCCTTTCCTCCCCTCCTGGAGAAGGGGGACTTGGAGTTGCCCTGGCGGAGCTTTCTCCTCGCATCCCTTGGTCCATAGGGCAGCCAGGACCTCCGAGGGAGAGGGACCCTGGGCAGCCCTTAAGTGGGGGAGAAAAAGCCTAGAGAAGACGCGGAGCTGCGCGGTGGGAACGGAGACGGCGCCCTGGCGATCCCCCGAAACCCTCCCCTAGCAGAGGCGGGGTCGTGGGAGAGATTTAGGGCGCCAGCTGTCGGGGGCCCTGACTGCGGTGCCTGTATCCGAGCTGGGATAGGAATCTTTCCTCTGAGCTGGGCGGTCCCCGCGCAGATTTGGGGGGGGGGGGGGGCTCTTGCTCCTTCAGCCCACGCCACCGCACCCCCGGGGTTCCAGCCGGGCTGCACTCGGTCACCTGCGGACTCAACACAGGTCCAGTGCCAATATATCTTGGAAAGCTTGAGACACTCCTGCAGCTCGGACCTGAAAGGGGCTGCAGGACTCCGGAGCTAGCTGCGCCCACACGTCTCCCCATCCCGCGCCCCTCCCTTGGGGCACCTTCTAGGGAAGTACAGAAGTTTTAACTTTCGGGGGCAGCGTGGGGTGTCCTGACTCGCGTGGGTCTCTGGGGATGCAAAGCCGGGGAAAAAGAATGGGTGAGCTGTGCCTGGAAAGAAAGAGTTGAGGCTTGGGGGGTTTATGCCCGACGGGCTGATTAGGGAAATTGCAGAGTGGGGGCACCCCCAGGGGAGATAAGCCTCGGGGCTGCTGGAGTAAACTGGAGTCGCGGTCGGAGGATGCAGTGTTTGTGTGGGGGTGGAGCGGGGTGGAGGGCCAGGGGTTGGGGGCGAGGAGGAGTGGGGCAGGGAGATTGGTGCTAGGGAAGGTAGAGGGTGCCCTCTGCCGGCCCAGCTACCCAGAGCAGCTGCTGGGGCCGAGAGGCTGGGGGTGGGGAAGTGGTAAGGGATGGCTTTTCGGGATCCCTTTGGGAGCTGGTAGGAGGGACTTGTTGACTTGTTGAATGATGCTCAGACTCCCGATTCGGATGTATTTTGACTGGTTGCCTCTCTTTGGCTCCAGTGCAAGTTTTCCTCGCGCTGGGGGAGTTATGATGGGCTACGGTTGGTGTGTTAATGCTTCCTCGATCTAATTTTAGGGTCCTTCAGGTATCTTAACACTCTTCGGTGTCAGCAGTAGCTAGTGAATATTTTTTGACAAGAATGCAATAATGTTCTTGGCCAGAAGCAAAGAAAATCGTATTTCTGACTGTCTATTAATTCCAGTACAGTTATCTTTTAAAGCAAACTAGTATCTAATTGGGACTTTTTAAAAAAACTATATAAAACGTGTTATGCTATGAAATAAGACTTTCAAACTGGTTCGACTTCCTGGAATATATCTCTTCTCTATTTTTATCCAAAAATATGTTTGTATATGTGTCATTTTAGTCTTAAAATTGTATACATTTTTTGCACTTTTATTTATTGAGGTGTAGTTACGGATTAATTCTTCTAAACACAGGAATCCTCAGTGTTTACTTCCTGCAACATTATCATTTTTAAGATGAAGTTTCTGACCATGTAGTGCTCCATGTTGTCACATGTAATAGATCACATCACACATTGCACTTAGAGATTGCAAAATTTTGGCCCTGGGACCAGGCTCCCTTTAAAACAGTCACTAACTCCTATTGCCTGATTTTGCAGACACCTTGCTTAACATTCTTCTTTTGTAAGTTTACCTCTGGACTACCAGCAGAGGTAAGAGAAAGGAAGGAGACACTTGTTGAAATGTAACCGTAACTTTTACTGGAATTTAAAACACGTGGGTCACCATTACTGGAATTCCGGGGCCATAAAGTCATTATCTTTTTTCTTCTACCTTATTTTGCAAAATGTGATACATGTTGGTAAATACAGACCGGTAATAAGTATCTTGAAAGGAGAATTGTTATCTAGGTAGGGCTATTTTAAGTTATTACAGAACGTTTTCTATTTATAAATGATATGAGCAGAAAGAAATGATTTCCAGATAAACAAGACTTACGTACATGTTTTGAAGCATTAGAACATTGCATACACACTTAGACATCACATTTTTTAAAAAGCAAAATAGCAGCATAATTTTTCACATACCTTTGGAGCCATTCATAGCCCATTCAGGACTGAATTAGTAACTGGAAATCTTGTTTATTTTAAGGTGATATTAAGGTCATTTAAGGTATAAATTAGGTCAACATTTGAGTATCCACAAAATAAAGCACCAGGGAAATCTGTTTTAGGATGTCTTCTCAGTAAGTGTAACTTTTAGTTTCGATCAAGAGGAACCAAGAAAATGATCATTTGCCTAAAAAGCAAATGATTCATTTGTACTAGGTGAATTAATAGTCTAAATCTCACAATGGCCAAAGTGGGGTGGGGAGATGCTGTAATATTGCTGGTTCATTTTGAATGACCAGGAGGGGGGAAATCCTGTAAATGCAAATTTCTGAAATCCTGGCTTAAAGTCTTTTCGGTTCCCTTTTTAATAGGGGCACCATGAGAATATAAGCTATTCCCTTCTTCCAGGAATCTTACTCTTCCTTCAGTAGTCAAAATGCAGATGATTGATAATCTCATTTCTTTCAAACATAAATAGCTCTGGTTTGTAGCTCAGCACACACAGCAAGCTGGGCACACCTACCTGATAATAGCAAAGAGCTCTGTTACATTTTTTTTAACCTTTGTCTTTAAAACATTCTGTAAATATCCACCCCCACTCGCATCCCACCCCCCACCCCCTTTCACAAGCACAGAGCACACAGAGCTCTATATTCTCTATCCAGGTAGTGAACTTGTGGAATGTAACAGCCAGCAGCTTTGGGTCTCAATCATGGACTTAATCTTCTACTAAGCTTCAAGAATATTGAAGATGTACACAATGGAAAGGTCATACGCATGCAGTTCATTAACATTTTAAGATTTAGGAAGTTAGTCCCATAGTAGAACAATTTTAGACTTTGTGAATGGAAACAGAGAGCATGGGAAGTGTATGATAGCTAAACTCTGAATATCTTCTAAAATGAAAGGCACTCTCATTTCGATGTCCATAATACCGAATTTATTTTAATGGTTGAAACAATTTTCAACTGGCATCTCCTTGTATGGAAGATTGTAATTTGTGCGAGGGGGCCAGCCCAGCCAAATGCAAGTGAATATGTCTCTTTAATAGGGTAATTGCTAACTTTTCTCAACTTGTTTTCAAACGATTGTTATGGAGCACTCAGTTTCCACTAATTGCAAAATTGCTGCTTAATTGAAGGACTCTCAGCCTTCTAGAGCAGCCATTCAGCCCCTGGCAGGCACTGTAATCTCAAGCTGTGAATTGCATTTTAAAGAGGAATGGAGAAGAGAATTCAGGGGAATTTTAGGTTTAAATGCTGGCTGTTCAGTGGAGGAAGAAATCATTTGAACAAGAATCACATTAAGTTGGGTTGTGATAAATTTTCTCTACTAGGGTAAATAACATATCCAGATGGGCTTCAAAGGTGATTGAGCAAACTTACTGGTTACCCTCTGCGTGCGTTCACTCTCTTCAGTGTGGAGTAATGTTAAGCAATAAATGATGTTGGCAAATGAAATCCGTATGTCATTTGTATGTGGGGTTTAACCCTAGGAAACAGAGGAAAGCTTTGGTATTTTTAAGCTTAGGCATATGTGTCCTCATAGTCCCTTTAAACTTCCACATAAGGTGTAGAATTGTTCAGTCCTAAACAATTTTATACTTAAACGCACCTCTGGTTTTCCAGAACACTTAAACTAAAGTTTTAGAAAAGTCATGGACCCAATTATATAATATACGGAATCATTCTTGATGACAGACATGAAACAATGAAGCTCGCTAATATATTGACTTTGAAAAACTTTTTGAGGTATGGGAATGGTAAATGGGTGTGTTCCCTAAGTGGAACAGGAAGGTGTTCTTATTTCCATAGAAAAGCCTGTGTATGTGGTCCGCCAAGAAGCGTGGAAGCTTTCATTTAAATGCGCGTACTCAAATTCAAGTTCAAACTCTGGGACACTTACGCTCTTGGTGAAACAAATCTAACCAAATAGGCTCGTTGCCCTGATGTCTCATTCATACATTGTCTGAAGTTTGAGGATGGGTTCCATTAAATGAATTGAGGGGCCGGGTATGGGACCAGGAGAGTGGCTAGACGGAAGCAGAGTAAATTTACAAGCTTCAGTGACAGCCATAATAAAGCACAAGTTTATTTCCAGAGCCCAGAGAGTAACAAATGTTATGCAGTTTTCCCCAAAGGTTCACTTGAAAGAACTTTTCATTGGTTGTCATGGTAGTAACGTCCTGATTTTGAAAGCTCGCAGAACCTAGTAGCTCTTAAATGTGCTTTCATCTTCATTCCTTTGGTCTGACTGAAGCTTTATGACCACCTTCTGTGTTTTTGACATGCCTTTGCGTATTTAGAGGGAGGAGGGCCGGCAAAGGAGGATTCCTTAATTCCAAGACAATATAACTAGGAAATATAAAATTCTATGATAAAAAGCCACTTAACTTCAAACTGACTTATTAAAATAAAACTAGAAGACAACCTGTCGTTTAATTACAACTAGTGTGTGATAAAATTAAGATTTATATAATGGAAATTTAAAAAAAAAAAGTATTTTCAAGAAACTTAAGCAGCTCATCAAAAATTGAAGTAATAGTGCCACCTAGAGAACAAAATCACCAGCTTTACCAAGCCAAATGGCTTATTTGCCATATGAGTCATTTCTTTTAAGGCTACAGTTACTAGGATTTCCTTGCCACCCTATTCAGATTTGGTGAGTGTGGGGGCTGGGGGCGGGATGTGTAGGGGGGTTATTAGGCAATTGGGATTGGAAGTGAGGTTTTAAAACTGGAAGATCCACAACTCAACACAGACACGAAGTCATTTTAGCATTTTAATATAGTGGCCAAATGTAGACTAGCCTGCCAAGAATAAAGACTGGCTTTTTTTTTTTTTCCAACTATTATTTTCAAGATTATGTATTAAAACATTGGGTACAAAGGTTCTGATTTTATTCATTTGCTACAGGCCATTCATTGCACTTTCTGAGATACAGTAACACCAAATAAATTGAATGGAGAGATCTTAAGAATGTCTTTGATCCAAGATCCAATTTTAACTTTAATGATTTGAGAAGAATTAAGAATAAAATAAAGGGTCATATATGTACCAAGACTTTAAACACCAAAAAAGTAAGGGGGAGAAATAGACAAGGAGAAGGAAATTAAAAGAACTGCTTCAGCCTTAGAATAGATAAAAGTCTACATCTGAGCCAGCTCCAAAAAAATAGTAACGGAGCCAGAAACCAATAATTACAAATTAGGTTAAAATTCTTTGATGACAAAATCTGTGTTCAGTTCATTTTTGCATGCTCCCACAAGAGCATCCAAAACAGTGCTGGTAGCCGAGGACACACTTTGACAAATAATGTTGAATTAACAAATAGATTCATTAATAGTTGCTTCACATTCTGCCGAGGCATGTAGACAATGAAGATACTTTATAATTACAGAAAAATGCTTATTTGTTTTGTTGGCAGAGAAGCAGAAGTTGGAAGAAATGAGTGTAATGCTACTTTTTTTCTAGGACCTATCATTGATGTCTTTTAGTTGGCTTAGTTTTGAAATTTCTTATGCACAATTTGATTCAGTCATAAAATTATCATGTTTGGAATGTACAAAATATTAAGAGTCGATTTAGATGGTACCAACTATAAACTTAACTGGTGGATTTTTGTTTAAATGTTTTCCAAGTTTTGGATGGCAGTTATTGTGCTTCAGGGGTGGAAAATAATATATTGTTTGGTGTTTTCTTTTGCTTTTTTGGGGGGGGGGGCAGCACATGTTAAGTTAGTGTCAATTTCTGGTAAGCAGATAACCCAAGAAGTCATTACATTGCCTGTACTTTCTGTCATCCATAGGAACAATTGGGCGCAGACAACTTTATTTTTCAGGAAATAAAAAAAGTACTAAAGAAAGAGACAGGAGGAGGAAAAAGGAAACTCACTGAATACAATTTTTGCCACATGAGATTTAGTCTAATCAGTTGGTTTTAGAGCTGCTGGCTTCAGCATTGCCGCCTTTTCTGATGTTCTTTCTGCCTTCCTGTGTTTTTGAAAACTGAAGCTATGCCCAAATTGAAACAAGTTTCTCTCTCTTTTCACATGTTTCTTTCTTGAATTATGGGGAGTGTTTTCAAACACAGATAAATTTCTTTTTACATCATGCAGAATCTGAAGGTCAAGAAATTTGCTTCACGCTGCTGGAAGGGATGCTTGGCAGAGTCCCAGGCCACATTCCTAGACCAGACTGTCAAAGGTGTTCCCTCTTATGCAACACTGGGAAAGTACATCCAGCATTAACATGTTGGCTGATAATGTATCTAAAGGCACAGATGATATGTTTATCATATTGAAACATAAAGCCAGCAGACATTCTGTTGAATCATAGAATCTGGATCATTTACATTTACTTAGATGTGAACTAGTATGATTCGGTTAAAATCAATTGTATAAAAATGTTAGAATAGGGAGTTATGAAAGGTTTTGGGGGATGACTTACCAGACACTAGAAAGGAAACCTAGATGTTTTAAGTAACCACAGGTTCAGTGTGAACCAGTACTGTGACTACAGGCAGTGAACATAGCTACTGAAATTTTGGTCTGCACTCATACAAGTGTAATACCAAATGGGGAAGCTAATAATTGTCCACTTTTTCGATAGACTATATATAGAATATTATCTTCAAGGAACTGAAATTGCTTATTTATTTATTTATTTATTTATTTAGAATTTATTTATTTTGAGAGAGTGAGAGAGAGAGAGTGCAGGAGCACGCAAGTATGCACAAGCAGGGGAGGGACCGAGAGAGGGAAAGAGAGAGAATCCCAAGGAGGCTCTGAAGTGTCAGTGCAGAGCTCAAAGTGGAGCTCGATCCCACGAACCGTGAGATCATGACCTGAACCGAAATCAAGAGTCAGACGCTTAACCTACTGAACTACCCAGGAGCCCCCTGAAATTGCTTTAGTAAGTTGAAATCATTTTGATACAGATACACAGGGCATTTGAAATCCTTCCATGTGAGGGATGGTTGAGGGTATTTGGAATGGGTGGCTGGGGACAGAAAAACTTAGGCCTGAATGGCAAATGGTTTTTGGTCTCTCCTAGCAACTCCCATCACATGATTCCAGCTACCTGGAATGCTGGCTTAAGAGGAATTCTGAAGCCATCCAGGCTCTAAGAGGAGGAATGTTCTAACCTCTAATGCCCGCCATGGCTGGGGGATTGGTGGCGGCACGTGTGATAATGTTTTTGCCATCCTCATTTACAGGGCAGTCTTCACATGTGGAGCAGGGAGTGGGTTTGTTTTGCGTTGCCCCAGAGCAGATCTAGGACCAGTGATACAAATGTTGGAACCATATGTGGTATCTAGAAGTATTTTCAGTTCTATTTAATTTAGCAAATATTGAATGCTGACTGCATACAAAGCACTTCATCAGGGAGACTTACAATCTAACAAAAGAAGAGGCTTTTTATGGATGTGGTCGGTTTCCTGTTACAGATGTTTAAGCAGAGGCTGAAAACCTTTTAGAAAGGATGCCTGGTAATGTGGGAGGTTGGAGTTGGGTATATGGGATCTGAAGTACCTTTGTGCTCCGAAGTTTTTCGGATACATTGATTGTATCATGAAGTGCGGCTCCCTATTTTTGGTTTACATACAATCCTAATAATGACAATTATATATCTTTGTGTTTGAGTTCTCTGCCTTTGCAGCTTTGTAAATTGAGTATCAGAAGTGCTGCACTTCTACTTTTTCCATACTTACATATGGATTCCCAAAAGTAGTTACTTTCCTTTGGATCCGACTCAGCAGAATGTTTCTAAAAAGAGGCCTGATCAGATTCAGATACCCAAAATGCTTAAGAAATTAACTTCTAACGTTTGATTTTCTAGAGAGTTTAGCAGCTGAACTAAAAAACCCTTCTCAGCATTCACCTTCCCCTTCTGGAAACCATGAGATCTTCAGATATGACAGTTACCAGAGTTTCTCTTTTTAAATGTGAAGTGTTGAAGAAATGGACTGCTTCCCCAACCCCATCAGGTTTCCACGTAAATTACTTTTTTATTTTTCATTATTAACTTATTTTGCTCTTGTGTAGAGTAATTGGAGATTAACCAACATGGATACGTCATTATAATGCAAGTTTGGACCATGGGGGTGCACAGCCCACTCCAGTACTCGTGAATATTTATTTATTTTTATTTTTATTAAAAACAAATTTTTAATGTTTATTTTTGAGAGAGAGAGACAGAGCACAAGTGGGGGAGGGGCAGAGAGAGAGGGAGACACAGAATCTGAAGCAGCCTCCAGGCTCCGAGCTGTCAGCACAGAGCCCAATGTGGGGCTTGAACCCACAAACCATGAGATCATGAGCTGAGTAGAAGTAAGACGCTTAACCAACTGAGCCACCCAGGTGCCCTGTGAATATTTATTTTTATGACTGAGCTCTCGGACTGCTTTCAAGTATTCATATTGTCAGTCAGTGTATCAGACAGTTTACTATTTACATCCCCTTTAGGATATCACGTATTTTATGGTTTATGTTGCTGCATGTATGTCTTCTGTTTCAAAGCTCTTCTTTGAAAGAAGAAAAATGTGTTATATACAGGGAATGATTATTTTCCTCATTAATTCACCAAGCATTATTGAGTGCCTGGTGGGTGCGAGGCACTGGGCTAGATAGGGTTTCTTTTCCCTGTATGGATCCATCTATCTTTAGGTACTACCTGAGAGGGAACTCCATTGATTTTCCCACGTGAGCCTTCCATCACCTCTTCATATACTTGCTTCCAAAGAGGCCTGGCCTTTAGAAAGAAAAAGTTTGTTGGGCAACTTCTCTGATTTTCTGTCTGTACTGTATTTTCAGCCATGGTTGTAACATGTTGCACGGACTTGTTTCTCTTTTAAGAGTTGATCATTTTGGGGGCGCCTGGGTGGCTCAATCGGTTAAGCATCTCACTCTTGATCTTGGCTCAGGTCATGATCTCATGGGTCGTGAGTTCGAGCCCTGCATCAGGTTGGGCTCTGCCCTGGCAGGGAGGAGAGTGCTTGGAATTCTCTCTCCCTCTCTCCCTGCCCCTACCCCACTAGTGTGCTCGCTCGCTATCAGTAAATATATACACTTAAAAAAATTTTTTTTTAATAATTTGTCTTTTTTATTACTGGATTTTTTTTAGGTGTCATTTTGTATAAAAATGTTTGTACATATTGTCTGAAACATTTTGCTGTTTGAGGGTATTTCACGAGGAGCTCTTTGTGCTTGATGCTTGTAGAAGCCACAGTGGAAGAACTTCTGAACCGAAGATGTGGGTTCATTTCCACTGACTTTATGACGGATTTTTTCCCCTTACATATGAGGACATGTTTGGGCCTCTTCGTATTCAGGAATGTGTCTTTCATTTGACAGTGTTTATAAATGCTGTGTGTTTTCCCCCTGAAGAAACTTCAGTTTTTGAGAATGCTTCCATTTACTAGAAGCTGGTTTCATGATTATGCTGAGCAAGGAAAAGACAGAAAAATGAGTTTAGTGAACACGATCTTGCCTTTAAACATTAGTCAGTAACAAATTTAGTAATGTCTCTCTTTAGAGTTTACTAAAAACCACTTTTTAATCCATTGGATCTCCTTTCCTGGTGGAGTTACAAGTGTTTTTGCTCAAATATGTGGTGTTCGTGGATCATGGAAATATGCCAATATAAGAGCAGTGTGGTGTCATCAACTCAGAAAGAAATGTTTTTAACCTCTTGATAGATAACAGGGAGGCAAATTTTCACACAGTTCTTCTGTGGCTCTCATTAAAATTAGGAAATGGATCAAAAAGTGGTAGTAGGTCTCATTTGCTTGGAGTATCAAAGGTATAGCCACGTCCCCAGCCTTCTTTTTCACTCCTGAGGAGGGCAGGGAGAATAAGCAGTGAACAAATATTGCCAGAGCACACTCCATTCTTTGTGTTTTGAGACAAACTCAGAGAGATAGGCACATGCCACTAACCTCAAAATTTGTGGTATAAACATAAATAAGTAAATTGTAGGACTGGTTTTCCCCCCTAACAAAATCATATACAGAACCCAAACATATAAAACAAAAACCAGTAGGGCTGTTCTAGTTGAACATCCTGTAGGAGCATCAGTGTCCTGTCCCTTTGACCTCAGTTTTGTCCCTTGCAAGAGGTCCCTTGACACTCTGCTCTGCAAAGCCCAGTTAGAAAATTATGGGCTTTTTTTCTCAATAAAAGTCAACAAGTAGAAATGCCAAAGTCCTAAACCTTCCTTCTTCATGAAAATGACTGCCCTCTTTCTCATCCCTCAGCCATTCTTTTGCGTTGCCAGTTATATTCACCTGCTGGTTCCGAGTATTCACAAATGAAATTTGGTAAAGGAGATACTTCTACATGAGATTTTTCCTATTGCATAATTTTTAGAAATAATCATAGATGTATAACAGGTGAGAAGCAATGAGGGATGACCTTAACTTAAACATTTTAGTAGTCATTAGAATTTATCATTTTATAATTAAAAAAAATTTTTATGTTTATTTCTGAGAGAGAGAGAGGCAGGGTGTAAGCAGGGGAGGGGCAGAGAGAGAGGGAGGCACAGAATCTGAAGCAGGCACCAGGCTCTGAGCTGTCAGCACAGAGCCTGACGTGGGGCTCAAACCCATGAACCATGAGATCATGACCTAGGCTGAAGTCAGAGGCTTAACCAACTGAGCCACCCAAGTGACCCCAGAATTTATCGTTATTAACAAAATTTATTTTAAACTGCTTTTCCTATAAAATTCCAATGTAATTTTTGCTGATTTTCACATTCCTGACGATGACTTTCTTAAAACTTGGAAGGCTCTCTTATTCCAGAGCCTCTGATCGTTTCTTCAGAGTCAGTCTCATGTAAAAATCTAGGGGAACCCTCACCATCACTATTCCAAGTAGTATCGGAGGCTATGAAAACTTGCCCTAGAGCTGTAAGCACTGGTACTAGAACCAAAATTCTGTTGGTTTGTCATCACTAACGTTCCTATGTGATTTTCTTGGCTAAAGTCATAGGTAGACAAGGCTGCACACTTCACTGATAATCTGGTCCAAAATCTTGTTTCATGCTTTAAAAATGAGCTCACATATCTCATTCCATTTGATCCTACAAATAACCCTTTGAAAAAGATTGAGCAGATATTATTCCCATATAACAGATGAGGAAACTGAAGCTCAGAGTAGCTAAATAACTTTGATCCAAGATGCACAGCTATAGAACCAGAGCATGGATTACAGCTCTGTGACTTCTCCTAACCTAGCCCTCTTACTATCACTGGCTGTTCACAACCATAACCTACAGTATTCAGGTAAGAAGCCATATTTCACCCTTGACATATTAATATGAATGTCTGGCACAGGTGTAGGCCAATATTGTCACCCTGGCCTGGTGTCCACTCTCTACAGAGCAGAGATTGGTGACCCTCTGTGTGCCAAGGAGGAAAATGGTGATGGGAAGATTAAAAAATGTTTATTTTAAAGAGTTTTTAAATTCAGTTGCCTTTTTTTTAAAGAAAAAAAAAAACTCTTAAAAAGAGAGAAACAGAATATATGATTTTTGATGTCTTGTTCTTTGAGCTTGTTCGTTAAAATTTTACTTAAAGCTGAGGTTCCTGGTAAGTGAACCATTGGAGAACATAATGTACAGCCAGCTTCCCAAACATGGTGATCAAAATTACCTTTGAAACTGGAGAAAAGCAAACAACAACAACAAAAAACAGGTATCAGGTGCTAGTCCCTGAGATTTGTAGGTTTGGAACAGAACCCAGACATATATTATGTTTAGAAACTCCCACAGGTGGTTCCTGTGTGCAGGAAAGTTTAAGAATTGCTGAACTAAAAGGCAAATAAATTGAATATCCTGTGATTTAGAGAGACTTATCATTTACTTCGTTGTCCAAATACGTGGATTAGTCCATGGTTAGAAGGGATTTGAGGCCTTGTAAATAATCAGAAGTTCAGAGGCTTTGAGATGGGAGGCCTGTTGAAGATATTTTCTGACTTGAAAGATATTTTCTCAGAAACGTCCATAGGAGAGCAGAAGACCTGGAACAGTATTCCCCAGCTCAATGATCAAGTTGGATTCCACTTACTAGAAGTGTGACCTTGTATGCATTATTTCAGCTGCCTGTGCCTCAGCCTCTTAACAGGGTAGTGGTAGGGATTAAATGTGTTAACACTCGTAAAGTGCTTAGAACAGTGTTTGGCATAGTAAGTGCTTAATGAATTTCAGTCACTGTGTTACTGTTGGCACTTTCCAACCCTAAATAGCACCGTTGATGACTTATTTAAAACCTTGTTAACATGCTTCCTGCCTAAATTTGCTTCACTTTGTACCAAACTTGATGAGACCAAGACTGTTTTGCTGTAATCTTTGGAGTCTAATTTGTTTATTCATGACTCTCTTCCATCTAAATCTTACTCATTCTTCAAGACATAGCTTGAGAGATGGAGTTGGATTCCAGGTCCACCACTGACTAGAGCTATGATCGTGGACAAGTGGCTTAAATTCTTCATGCCTTGAGTAATATTGAGGGAGATATTATGTCTCACTCTGTGATTCCACAAGCATGTCTGCTTTCTAAAATGCACAAGAGAAGGGTTCAGATCGGAGGATCATTCTGGGTCCTACTCTTGTCCCCTTACTTGCTCCTTTCTGTGAGAAGCAATTAATCTGATTGATGGGACCTTACTGAATCTGTTCTCTACTGGAGTGTCTCCAGTGTATAAATCAAAGCAATGGACTGCTGCAGTGAAATTGAGCCCACTGCTCCCTTGTGGGACCTCCTGCTCCTCTGTGGAACCACCACATCCGAATTTGTAGGTTCTTAGGGTTCTAGCCATCATGCAGTAAGCAATATTTGGAAGGCTAGCTTCTTGCAGGCTCTGCCCAAACCTCTGCCCTCTCGGTTCTCATTTTCCTGCCTTTATTTGAGATAATAGGAAATAGACCCCACCATGTTTTCTAACCCGGCTTTGCTAACCTGACTGTATTTTGATTCCCACTTGGCAGCGTGTTTCTATTCTGTTCTCAATTCAGAATCCCGAAGGGAGGACGTATGATTACCCCGAATATGAACTGATAAGTAATAAGTTGGATAAATGGTAATGTTTTTCAGAGTTGAATGAGATAGGGTCCTTTTCCCAAAACAGCTGTCTTATAAGTTAGATTTTTTTCCCTCATGTATTTTAGTCTTTAAAAATTTTTATTTTAATTCTGGTTAGTTAATTCTACAGTTAAAATTGTAAACCCTTTGAAAGCAAAAACTGTGTGTCCTACATTGTCTTAGTTCCCACAGCACATGGCTGATTGATGGGCATAAACATTGTAGGTGGTGCCAGAGGCACTTACTAAATAAGTCAACATTTCTTTCCCACATGGAAAAGATAAAGGCTTCGCCATTGTCATGTTCAGCTAGGCAAGCACTGGGAATGGGAAATCATTTCTAGGTAAGTAGCCATAAATGAGTCTTGATTTCCAGCTTACATGCTCCAAAGGCTCACCACCATTGAACTCTTCTTGGGTACTTTTCTTGCTTTGTGGCTTGTAGGTAATAAGAAGTTAAGCATATCAGATAACATAATCTTTTTGTTCTACACGATATGGTCTATAATGAACAAAAACCTGGGCCAATAGCCTCCTCTTCTCTGTCCCCCTCCTCCCTCCCCTGTTCATTCCCTCTTTCGGGACTGCCCTTGGGCTTATGTCAATGACAGCATATTCTACATTGAACTATAGTTGTTGATTTAATATGGGTCTAGTCTATTCCCCATTCCCTCTCTAGCAGTGAAGTCCCCAAAGGCAAGGATTCTATCTCATTCATCTTGGTGTCCCTGGTGTCTGTGCTCAGAGACTGTTAGGTAACAAAAGGTTAAAAAGCAAATTTTAGGAGAAGGCTAAGTCACAGTTCTCCTAAGCTGTGAGTTTGACATGTTGACCCCATGAAAGGCTTTCAAGGATAACCCAACCACAGAAGGGAGGATGACCTGGTGGCTCTGAAGGGAGAAAAGGCAGACATGGAGCTTTAAAAATATTTGTGGGTTTTTTTCCTCATGGAATAATCATGGTCTACCACTGAGTTTTCTTCACGTGAGGGATGACAGAAACGCAGCTGGTTATGACCTTTCGCTTCAATGATATGACCAGAGCTCGGCGGATGAAACGTGAGCTTGAATCCCTGACCCTGAATGTATACCTTGGAGGTGTCAGCTCATTAACATTTTTTAAGAACTGTTTTTGATCTTGTGAACCTCTAAGTGATTAGAGTGTGAAATTGACCGTTGGGGTAACACTGAAACACTTCCTTGAAAGCTACTGACCACTGAGAGTGCACCCACCTCTGGTCCATAGATCTCTGATTTTCTTGTTTTACATAAAAGTCAGTGAGTTTAAAGTTAGCATTCAGTCACTTGAAGACTCCATTAAGAGTTACCAAGTTGCGGGGCTCCTGGCTGGCTCAGTGAGTAGAGCATTTGACTCTTGATCTTGAGGTCATGAGTTCAAGCCCTACATTGGGCGTAGAACTTACTTACAAAAAGTAAGAGTTGCTAAGTTGATCATTTCCACTTTACATGAAGCAGCCTTGAAAATTATTTTCCTTAAGCAAAATATGTCTAAAGTCAGTGAGTTTTTAATAACCTTTGCCGAATAAATAAATGAATCATTAAAATGTATATAATGTATTCTTACTCAGAGATAGTTTAAGGTTCTTATGCAAGAAGAGACTCTGACTTGAAATAATATAGGTTAGTAAGCCTACTAGAGAAATTTCTCTAAAGAATCATGGACTGCTGTGAAATGAAGCTGGAGGTGGAAGGACATTGTATTCGACTCAAAGAGGCATTGCAACTCCTCAGAATGGCCTAAAGTTGAGATCCATTTCATTAAGAGGTGGTCCCAGAATGCATTGCACCATTTAAACTGCTGAGACCCAGCTGGAGCCAGGCATCCTGCACAGGGTCTGCCTTAACCAAAAATAGAAAAGAATTCTTTACTTTCTTCTTTCTGAGTTCCATATAGCCTTCTGGTGTTTCACCATGTCTCTAGGTAGCTGTACCAAGTACAGCACCTCCAATGAACTTCCTGTGGTTATTTTCTGCCTCTGGGAATGTTGCACTTCAGGAGGGTGTGGAAAGCCACCCTTGGATTTTCCTGATTAGTTTAGCATTGTGATGCAGCTTTGACCATCCGTTTAATGGGAGATCTGCTTTCCAGATGACTGCACATATGGAGATGAGAAGCTTTTTTTTTTTTTCCTTATTTTTTTTTTTTTTTTTTTGCCTTTATAAAGCATGGTTTTTCATTCAGTTTCTAAATTTGGGGTAAAAGGTCTCTTAGGGAGTATTTTCAGAAGTGTTTGAAGTTTGCATCTGATTTTGGGAGAAAGTTGGAGGCCTAATTTCACCTGTGGTGACAGGCACCTGTGTCCCAACAACTATACTGATCACTATGGATAAGGGCCATCCTTTTGGATCATTCATTCAACACTGATCTGTCATTCATATATTCAAGCCTGTATCCTTAAAGTTTGCCCTCAGATATGTCATGTCTCCCTAATTTCCCTGTTAGGTTTATGGAATTTGCAGTATATGTATTTGCAGATGACCACATATGGAGTCATTTAACCACATGCCTTCCTCTTCAAGTCTGTCTTTGTCAGCCTGCTCTTGTTTTCTGTTTACATCTTGACTTTTTTTGGAGATTTCCTCTCCCCTCCACCATCTCAGTGTCTCAGAGACTCTTGGCAATGGGTCTTGTTCCCCTCCTATGTTTGTCTATGGTCACCCCTCCGGCTGGTGGTGTGTTTAACAACATTTCTTTGTACAATTGCTCTTTACGGTTTATAAAACTCTTTTCCTTGTGTTGATGATCCTTGGCATGACGCTGTGAGTCAGGCAGGGTGAGATTCCTTATCCTCCTCGTTACCACAGAGCTGAGGCAACAGGGTCCTTCAAGGTTCATGGGAATTCAGGGACCTTCAAGGTCCATGAAGATTTCCCCATGAATTAGCCCAATTTGTTGGTTAAAGAGTGGCCAATTATCAGCCATTTCATGGGGTCAATTTAATAACAGGTGGGAAGGCAGGCCCAGAACTCAGGTCTTCATTCCTTAGCCCTAGAGACTATCCTCTATAACTAACTGTCCCATCTTGTACTGGTTTCTTCCAGGAAATGTCCCAGAAATTGAGATGGCATTTAACGGACTTCTTGATTTTAGTCACTACTGGGACATAGCAAAGGAACTTGTGTAAATTTCTTGAGTGTCTGTTGCACCCAGGCAGTGTAGGAGAGTCATTTGTGTCAAAAGTGAAGACTAGGTTAAACTTTTTTAAAAATTTGGTTAGTTTTAATTTTATTTTAAAAAAATATTTGTCTATGTATTTTGAGAGAGAGAGAAAGCATGCGGGAGAAGGGCAGAGAGAGAAAGAGAGGGAGAAAATACCAGGTAGACTCCATGCCACCTGCACTGAGTCCAACATCCCAGAAACTGTGAAATCATGACCTGAGCTGAAATCAAGAGTTGGTCCAACTGACCAAAATGCCCAGGTGCCCCAAATTTAATTTTTTGATAGTTAATTTACTTACATGATTCAAAATCAAACTAATATTAAATAAGTCTACATTGAAGTGTCTTGTTCACCTCAGGCTCCTCATCCAACACATACCATCTATAGATCAGCATTTGTACTGGTCTCAGGTGAATTCTTCATAGTATGTTTTATGGAAATATAAGTAAATATGAATGTATTGTTATTTCCCCCCATTTTTTAAAGTATTTAAGTAATTTCTGCATCCTATTTGGGGGACTCAAACTCATGACCCCAAGGTCGAGAGTCACATGCTCTTCTGACTGAGCCAGCCAGGTGCCCCTATTTTCCCTCATTTTTTGAACAAAAAGTAGTATGCCATATGTACACTGTTCTGCACCTTGCTTTTATCACTTATCAATATATTTCACAGAGCTTTATATTTCAGTATGTAGGCAGCTAACTTGTTCTTTACAGTTGTGTGGATTCTCTTGTAAGTATCCAGTATAGTTTATCTGTTTTACTGTAACTGGAAATTTCTCAACCTCTCGTATTTTTGCTATTATATGCCTTTTTGCAGTTACCAACCTTGGCTATTCATTTTGTACATGTGCACCTACCTGTATATGTACGTTTATTCTCAGAAATGAAATTGCTGGATCAGCAGGAAAATCCATTTATAGTTTTGATAGATAACGCCTAAGTGCCCTGCAAAGGGCTTGAACTTTTTCTATTCCCACCATCAATGTATGAGAATGGCTGTTTCTTTATAGCCTCACCGGCAGAGTGTCAATCTGAAAGATGCAAAATGGAATGTGAACTTCTAAGTGAGGTCTCTGCCTCTGACCTTGCCCCTGGTTTGTGGCAGGAGTATTGCACAGTTCCAAGATGTGGTGCAGACAGTGGAAATAACACTTCACCATGGCCATGGGCTTATGCCAGCTCTGGTGGCACACACACACAGAACTGACCCACATTGCCACCAGCAGAAATTCTTGCAATGGAATTTTGAGCACGTGGTCATTATTCACCTAACTGGCAATGGTAGATCTAAAGACCACAATAGTGTTTACTGGAACAGAAAAGGAGATTGTTCCAACACAACACACTGTGCACCAGGCTTTCCATGCTCATTTTGCAGCTGCTAGCCTTATCTCAAGGTACGGAGTTCCAGAGATACATCCCAAATCACAGTCTTGCTGAACCTGGAACTTTCACACCCAAGGGGATGCACTTTTGAGTAATGATTTTGCACTTTCCTGAAGATTTATAATTGAGTAATTAGTACTCTGTAAGAGAAATTCAAACTGGTGGAGTACAATGTACATGTCGAACTATGATGCAGCATTGCTAGACTTATGTAAAGTGAAGTTTCCAGGCAGTTTCCTGCATCATACAAATAGGGCATCATGTGAAAACACAGGCTTTATAGCTTAGATAACATCTCCACATTCCAGGTCATGTTCACATGACTCTACCATTCTCATTGGAAACACTGATTCTTAGTCTTCTTTTTCTTGGCGGACAGTGTGCTATATTTAGAAAAAGAAAATTCCCGTTAGTTCCACTGCACAAAAATGTGTGGTAAAAGGAGCCTGGCAGAATGGTTAGTCCATTCAAACAGGTATTCTGCTTTTTCATGGAATTTTTTGGGGGATACTTTCAAAGGGAAAGCCACTCCTCTTCCTCTCTCTGGCCTAGTTGCACTTGGAGAGTTGCAGGGATGACTCTATCTGGCCTACCCAAGAAACCTTTTCTGGGCACAAGGGGGGCGTGCCAGAAGCTAGCTGACACACCACTGACAAATACACGTTTTCTGTTGTTAATACCCAAAAGCTTCCACAAGAGGCATTTCCAGTTTTGTTCTCAGGCTCCTTGCAGCTGCTTCTCTAGAAGCCTGTTGTCATCCAGGGGCTGACTACGGTCAGAAGCATCTTCTGTTTTATTGTGCCATCATCATCCACCCTGCCACACACACTCGGGATGTCATCTTAGGCGTATGTTTTCTGTCAACTCAGTGTGCTTCTTGGGTCCACTTTGCCATTGTTGTTGATGCCAAGGGCCCCTGGGCACTATTTGGAGGCAAGGAACTTGTGTGGGTTCTCCACCCCATGACCTTTGTTCCTTTGGCCGTTTTGACTTGATTGCTCTTGTGGGTACACTCTCAGAGGCTGCTTCTCTGTCCATGTTGGACCATCTGTTCTGTTGTCTTTTTGACCATAACTCGTATGAACTACTTGACAATAAATTTGAGATTGTCCTGCCATACCTTTTTTTCACTCCCATCTCAGACCCTCAGCTCTGTTCTTGAGTATCATGGTCTTGAGGACCAGGGCATGAGTCACAAGTAGGGTGGCCTAAGGAGAGGCTTCTAGACTTTGAGGGGATTAGGTTGGGGTACTAAAAAGAAAGATTTTATGTCACAAGGGGTTTTTTTTTTGTTTTTATTTTAGAGAGAGCAAGAGAGCATGAGAGGGGAAGAAGGGCAGAGAGAGAGAGGGAGAGAGAGACAGAGACAGAGAATCCTAAGCTGGCTCCGTGCTCAGCATGGAACCCAATGCGGGGCCAGATCCCACAACTTTGAGATCACGACCTGAGCCAAAATCAAGAGTCAGACACGTAACCAACTGAGCCACCAAGCGCCCCTGTTTTTTGTTTTAAGACACATTGGCACTTAAGTCTTGATTGAAATCATTTTTACTCAATGAAGTTGACCCAGGAGTGTTTGGCAGTGGCAGTTACTGATCTGCAAAGCGTGTGGTTCTGTTCCAGGCCCAGTGAGATCTTCTCAGGGGGAAATGTTCTGACATTTCAAACAAATTACCTCTGTGCATAGTATTGACCCTGTGCCCTGTAAATGATGCATGTATGGTTGACACCTGAGGAAATTATTCAATATGGGAAAGAGATAGGAAAGAAGAAACATTACAGTTATAGTCAACGTTTGTGGAATCAGTGTGTGAATAAACTGCTTATCAGGAATGATCATAGAGGGCTTTGCTTAAATAAGTGAGAAATTGATGCTTCAGGTCTGCACGCCAACTCTGCCAAGTAGACCTCCCTCAAAATATAAGACACCACATCCACATTTGACCCCATATGGAAAGAAGCATGCAAGCCAGTTCTGGTTCACATTCCATTTCTACCACATGCTGGGCATGTGGCTTTAGGCAATTTATTGAACTTCTCTGAGACTCCGTTTTCTTAGCTGTAAGCTATGGATAACTCAGTTATCTACCTTGCAGCTCGTAAATGTTAGCTATTATTTTTAATCATTTTTATACAAAGAGAAGATTGATATTACTTATTCATCTGCCCACAGCTTCTTCCAAAATCCCCTCCCTCTCTCCATACGCACCACTACCACCAATACTGTGTTTACCTATATATATAGTACATATATATATTATATATATGTATGTATGTATATAATACATACATATAATATACAATACTGTGTTTACATATATATAGTACATATATATTATATGTATGTATATATATTATACATATTATAAATATATATAATATATATAATTTATATATATATAATATATATGATTTTATTTATTTATTTATTTATTTGAGAGAGGGAGAGACAGAGTGTGAGCAGGGCAGGGGCAGAGAGAGAGGGAGACACGGAATCTGAAGCAGGATCCAGGCTCTGAGCCTTCAGCACAGAGCCTGACGCAGGGCTTGAACTCATGAACCTCGAGATCATGACCTGAGCCAAAGTAGGATGCTTAACCGACTGAGCCACCCAGGCGCTCCAGTGTTTACTTATAGATACGATGTAAAAACATCCCTCGTCCTCTTGCTTAGATTAAATATATTGGTGTCTGAGTTTGCATGTATTCTGTTGGAATCAATGTTTAGTGAAAAGGAATGGAGACAAACAGATGTTCTCACAGTCCTGATGCTCATGGAACAGAATTGAATGTTTCCATATAGGTACACTCTATTGGCTTAAGCAATGTGGATATTTTCTGACCAGCCATATGGATCTTTTGTCATCTGAGATGTTAATATTTTCCTTGTATTTTATAGTAGCTCTGGAACATGGCCAGTTTCTTGAATAGGGTCCACATGGCTCATTATGCGCAGGACCCAGAAACTGGCTTGCTTGTGCAATTCAAATGAACAGGGACACTTAGAAGAGTTGGGGGCTGGGGTAGGGCAGTGGGCAGGGGAACGTACACAATAATTTTTGCTCCTGCATTAACCTACAAATAATGAGCACTTTCTTGTGCTTTACAATAAGTAATTAAAAGAAATTGTAGAGTTAGATGCAAAAATAACCTGAAGGACAGCTGAATGTGTGGACCCACCAGTTTTCTCCTCGTGTGCAAAAGGTTAATCCTTGTTAATGCTTGGAACGTTGAGTTTCTACAGAAAGGGCTGCGTGTCCACACATGTTTTGGCATCTGCCCACACACTTCTGTATGGTATGACTCAGCAACCTAGAAGAAGGGCTGCGGTGTGTACATTTGCGCTTCAGTGGAATTTAACAAACTGATTCCTGAAAATGGTCTCATAAAGGTGAGCAACAGAGAGCTAATGGCATTCTCTTGCTAATTTCATCTTTCCCTTAGGATCTCCTGATAGTGGTTTTAAAGGGAATGCTATCCTTTTGTTCTAGGGGCACCTTATCTGTCCAGTTTCTTCCTCCACCTATTTTTCACCTCTTGCTTTTTAAAAATTAATGTTCTCTGTCGTAGCTCAGAGGATAGGATCTAATCTAGAGTGAGAGGCTCTTCATCAGGTGAGACTCATCTGTCGTGTTCCCATTTTACCCCTTCTGAAGTAATGACATTGAAGGCTTCTAGTTTGGACCTAAGATGGCTCTAATTATGAACAGATATTCTGTGATGGAATTCACTCAGATAACTAATTAACCACAGGAATACATTGGCTGTGGAAAATTTCAGGAGCACCATCTGTGGAAAAACTGAGAAGGGCATGCCTTTACCACAGCTCTGGGGTCCATTACGAGTGTGTGTGTGTCTAGTGGGCGTTGACTCACAGCTGTCAAAATCGCCATAATGTCTCATTGTAGGAACTCCACAAAGTGTCCAGCAGCACCTTACAAGCAACCTGTTGATTTGAAGTTTCCAATTCTGGGGAAAGAGACTGAAATAGAACAGACTGGTCTTAACTTTCTTTCTCTCTCTCTCTCTCTCTTTCTTTTTTTTTTTTTTAATTGTAATTGTTCTGGCTTGTGCTCAATTTCCACATTATGGCACATTTCTTTCTTTAAAAAAAAATTTTTTTTTAATGTTTATTTATTTTTGAGACAGAGGGAGACAGAGCGTGAGTTGGGGAGGGGGAGAGAGAGAGGGAGACACAGAATCTGAAGCAGGCTCCAGGCTCTGAGCTGTCAGCACATAGCCCGATGCAGGGCTCCAACCCACGAACCATGAGATCATGACCTGAGCCGAAGTCGGATGCTTAACTGACTGAGCCACCCAGGTGTCCCTGGCACACTTCTTTCTTAAAAGGGGATTCCTTTTATCCTCTGGCTTGAGAGCATTACCACTGCATGCTCTCCCCTTAGGGACAAAGACTACCATTACATCACCCTTGCACTTTCTTTAAGCCCAGGGCATGTTTATTCCTGGGTCCAGGAACTTAGAAGACAGTGCTCTGCTGTGCTTTCACAACATCCCCTGTTAGCAGGTGCACCATGTTTGTAATTTGGAGGAGGCTGTCCCTCAGCTATGTTCACATCTGTACTGTGTGGGGCTCAAGATGGAACCCAATAATACTTAGGATTCTGCCTGGGGAAAGAGGGTTCTGTGACATCTCAGCCCCACTCAGCATCAGATGATTTAACAGCAACACTATCAGCATTCCCAGTATGAGTCATGTGTGTCCGTACTGGTGACTTGGTGACTTGGTGTTTGGGAACTAGCTGTCTTTGCAATCCTTTGTAAAAAACCTAAACAGTGAAGCTGTCTCCAGTTCTATTTATGAAACCACCCTATCAACTCCCTGATGATGATGTCCTTGTAACTCAAAAAAATGTTTATACTGTTCTTTAGAAAGCTAACTTTTTGTTTTGTTTTCTTTTCTTTTCTTTTTGGTCATTTTGGCTCCTTTAGTCTTGAGGCAAATGATCCCAATGGTTGGAACCCAACTGAGAAATTGAGTTGCCTGCTGGGTACCTTACTGAGGTAGAGATGGATTAGGGTTGAACAGGGGTTTGGATGCTTGATACAATCATATGTTTTAAGGTTTTGTTGTTGCTGCCACTGCTGCTGTGTTTTTTTTGTGTGTGGGGAGATTTATTTAGGAGTTAGGTGGTAGGAGTTAGCTAGATCTGTTAGCTTTAGGACAGGCCTAGAAATAAATCTTCATTGAGTGAGTGAATCAGTTTTCCCTGCCTCTGTCTCTGTTTCACCATCAGAAACCTGGATGAAAGGAATATTAATGTGTGTTGAAATCTATCACCTGCTAGTGCTGTTTGTATCATTTCCAGTTTGATTCTGATTGAGTGATGTTAGCCTTTGTAAGTGATCAGGGAGGCCAATTATGCTTGTACTTGCTTTGTAGCATTGAGATAAAAATTAGTGATTGAGTGGGAGTTCAGATTTAGATCGGTAGTACAATATAAATTCTCATTCAGTCAATCATGTTTATAGGTATCCTGTGCTTTATTGTACAAACACAATAGTGGAAAAGCAAGTTGACATGAAGGGAACCCAGATTTATTTAATACCATTACAAAAGCAAAAATATTTTCCTACATAATAAATGTTCCAATAAAACAAGTTGAGCCAAGGAGGAGAGATGGTGAGTAAGCCCATGGCATGCTCAGAATGTACCACAATACTTAAGTTGACTTTAACCCTTTCATTTCCTTGTCATAAGTAGCTTCCTCTCTCTTTATCAGAGTCCAGTGTTTCTCAACTTTAATGAACCGCCTTGAAGTATATGAATCTTGTCAATGTGCATATTCTGTTTTAGTCAACAGGGTGGAAGGGATGGAGGAAGGGAAGCTGAGATTCTTCATTTCTTTGAAGTGCCTTGGTGATGCTAATGCTACTGGCCCATCCATCTCACTTTGAGAAGCAAGGTTTCGTTTAATTTTTTCATGTCCTTCCTTGCAAAGTGGGTCACTGAAACTTAGCAGAACCTGTTAGATAATATCATAATGAACATTACTGTCTACCATGTATGGGAATTTGATAATGTGTTATTTTTCGCAATTTAATAGTTAGAAGAATATTATTCAGAGAAAGACAAAAGCATATGGTTTCACTCATGTGGAATTTAAGAAACAGAACAAATAAAGGGAAAAAAAAAGGGAGAGAGAGACAAATCAAGGAACAGACTCTTAATTACAGAAAACAAACTGACAGTCACCAGAGGGGAGAGAGGTAGGGGGATGGGTTAAATAAGTGATGGGGATTAAGGAGTGCACTTGTCGTGGTGAGCACTGGGTGAGGTATGGAATTGTTGAACTACTATGTTGTACACTTGAAACTAATACAACACTGTATGTTAACTAACTGGCATTAAAATAAAAAACTTAAAAAGCAAAAAATAATAGGTAGAATATTGTTAAATCTGAACTTCAGTTTATTATAAACAAATCTCACCTGAAAATCTAAAGAAAACAATCCTGGGGCGCTTGGGTGGCTCAGTCAGTTGAGTGTCCGACCTCAGCTCAGGTCATGATCTCAGGGTTTGTGAGTTCAAGCCCTGCCTCAGGCTTTCACTGACAGCGGTGGGGCCTATTCAGATTCTCTTGTCTCACTCTCTTTTGCCCCTCCCCCAGAGATACATATTTTTTTTTTCTTAATTTCTTTTTTAGAGAGAGAGTGAGAGTGTGAGTAGGGGAGGGGGCAGAGGGAGACAGAATCCCAAGCAGGCTCCATGCTCAGTGTGAAGCCCCACGCAGGGCTCGATCCCACAAACCATGAGATCATGACCTGAGCCAAATCAAGAGTCCAGTGCTCAACCAACTGAGCCACCCAGGCGCCCCATTGAACATTTGAAGGAAGGAAGGAGGGAAGGAAGGAAGGAAGGAAGGAAGGAAGGAAGGAAGGAAGGAAGGAGGGAGGGAGGGAAGGAAGTGGGGAAAGGAGGGAGGGGAGAAGGATTAAAGAGGTTAGGCTTTTTAATTGAATGTTGCCTGCCATTTGGTTCTTAGAATTTAAAAAACAGTTTGAAAACATATTTTAAAAAGCAAAATTTTTGGCCATCTATTCATTTGATAGGCAAGTGGCTTGTGTATGTTTGAGACTTTATTATAGAGATGTGCACTGTGTGGGCGATATTACTCTGTGGCGGTGAAGGAAGAGGGCAGGCATGGATAGGACTGCCAGCTGTGGGTGGCTCTGGCTTTCAGGGAGTCTTCCTTGGTTACAGTCGAACAGTAGGTTTCTTGGGGCAGCAGTGTTGGAGGCACTTAAAAACCTTTGGATCGTGGGCGCCTGGGTGGCTCAGTCGGTTAAGCGTCCGGCTTTGGCTCAGGTCATGATCTCGCAGCCAGTGAGTTTGGGTCCCGCATCAGGCTCTGTGCTGACAGCTCAGAGCCTGGAGCCTGCTTCGGATTCTGTGTCTCCCTCTCTCTCTGCTCCTCTCTCTCTCTCTCTCTCTCTCTCTCTCTCTCTCTCTCAAAGATGAATAAATGTTAAAAAAACAAAACAAAACAAAAAAACAAAAACCTTTGGATCGTGGTGGCAGCTGTGCCTGGTACTGGAACGGCAAATGGGGTGTTTTCTGCCCAGACCTGGTCCTTGTTCTATCCCTTATTCCAAAATTCATTCCAGCTCATTTTAAGACTTACTGTTCTTACTTTAATTTCACCTCCCTAAATACTATGCAAATATTACCAGCACAAAGGGAATAGAGTCATTCAGCATGTGTGGGAACCTAGTTGGTACAAGGTCTTGTACAAATTGTGGTAATTCGGAGGAGAATACCCATCCCTATCCTTCCTAATGGAGAATATGGTCTAGTTTTACTCCTGGGTGAAGGAGATCTCTGACCAGTAGAAGTGTGTTTGCTTTTTCAAGGATAGGGTATGGAATAGAGGAGGTTAATAGAGGACCAGAGATATTTTGCTTTGTATCAAAGATGTATATAAATTTATCTATCAAGTTAATAATTCGGAGGAATATACTTTTTGTCATGATAATTACATGTATTGTATTTTTCTGGGTCTCTAAGAACCAGCAATTTCTCTGGTGCCTAACACCAGGTTCAATCCCATGAACCATGAGATCATGACCTGAGCCAAGATCAGAATCTGACATTTAACCAGCTGAGCCACCCAGGAGCCCCAAAACCTACATTTTTTTAATAAAAAAATTTTTAATGTTTATTTTTTGATATAGAGAGACAGAAGAGTGTGAGCGGGGAGGGGCAGAGAGAGAGAGAAAGAGAACCAGAATCCGAAGCAGGCTCCAGACTCTGAGCTGTCAGCACAGAGCCTGACGCGGGGCTTGAACCCACAAACCACAAGATCATGACCTGAGCCAAAGTTGGACGCTTAACTGACTGAGCTCCCCCCACCCAAGACCTAAGGCAGTTCCTTCAAAGCTTAGGAAAATCTGCATTATCAGATTTCATTTACTAAAATATTTGTTAGTTTCAGTTGATTGGTCTTTCAGGCAAGTAGGTGAGCATCTGTCATGATCATTAGCCCCAGCCCCCATCCTTATTTTATTTATGGATTCCAACTGCCAATTATTTTCCTTGAGGAATGTGAAGTTTTATTGTTGTTGTTTGTTTGTTTATTTGTTTTTAATTCTTCTCAGCTAAGCAGTGTATACCTAATGGGAAAATAATGCAGAGGGATGAAAGAAACTAGTCTCTGTAGTTGAAGGCCTAGTTTTCCTTTGGAATCTGAGGTTCTAACCTTGTTCTATCAGGGGAATCACAGTGAGTGGATGAGTTGATTAAAAACTCTGGTCCTCTTTCCTCCTGTACGAAAGGTGGATAATTATAGTTACCTGTACCTCTAGGGTCCTATGAGTCTTAATTAGTTAACATTTGCAAAGTGTTTGGAGATCTTTGAATTAAAAGTGCTGAGCAGTGGAATCCAAGTTCAGTGTAATTATAATTGGAATGAGTTTCGATTCCCGCCTTCTCTCCACCTTCTTCCATGGTGTTCTTTCAGCCAAACCAGACATGACCCCATGGTTAGCACTCATTTCTGCACACTTCTCTCTAACCCCTTCTTTAGTAACTCCCTTCAGCCTAAAAATAAATAAATAGAAAATAGAAATAAATGAATTAAGTTAAAAGATATACCCAAGCCCTTAACCCCAATCTCACACTTAAGTAACTACTCAGTATTTATTTTTAGAGCTCAATGGCCACTAAGAAAATCAATGAATTGTCTCTTCCAGTCTATCGTTCTTTTAGGCCCTCCTGTATCTGGTGATAAACGGGGCTTCTGGAAGCATTTCCCTGCTCAGAAACTCTCACTGGCTCTTTCATGCCTATAAGGCAGGGTCTGAACTCTCTAGCATCACCCTCAGAGCTTTCTGGAATCTGAGAGTCACTCACTCTTCTTTCTCACTATTCCTTTCCAGGGTTCTTCTCTCCAGAAATGTACTCTGTGCCTTTAACCAAGACTCCATCCATCCATTGGTGTCTTTTCTGAACATGTCTAAATCTTCCCTATCCTTTGCCTTCCTCTTCACAAAGCATACTTCCTTCTCTAACTGGAAGTAACCTCTTTCTCTTTATAGAATTTTTTCTTTTCCTGGGTTGTTTCTACTTTTCTGTTTTAGTTACTTACATACATATCCTACTTTTCTCCTAGACTATAAGATTTGAAAGTAGATTCCATGTGTGATGAATGAACAAAGGCTAATAAATGCATGTAGTGAAACTGGATACAAATTGAAGATTATTTATATTGATTTGAAAGATTGCATTAAGGTGGTCTCTTAATAGGTTTGCATCATATATGTTAGGAATTAAATATTAATTGATAATTTCTTCAACATTACCATCATCCTTGTTGCTTCTACGACTAAGATGAGCAACCATATCTTTAAACTATTTTCTTTGATTACATGTCATAGACATAACCCTAAGGGACTGGGGAATAGGGAACACTTTGCATTTTTTTCTCCTCTTTGCCTGAATTACCCATTTTACTGTTTGGTTTTCCTTCTTAACTTTGGCCATAGAAACCTCATTCTATCATGCCTATATTTTTGCATAGCTTTCCTTTAGAGGAAGACCATGTTGTCTGATATTTCATCTACTGAAATAATCAGGCCTTAAAGTTGAAGGGACTTTTAGGTCATGATTAGTCCAGAACTGCAAAGTAGTATCTCACTGGTGCTGCCTTTAGAAAGCTGGGCTCCAGGATACACACAGCTACAGAAAATTATGGCTGTGTTGTATAAGCTCCTTCTTTGACCACCCTTTGTAGCATAGCCTGTCTTCTCCCTGCAGTTAAATATCCTAAAACTGGCAGCACGTCCTGATAGTAAAAACTTGGGTGAAGAGGTAACCTGTTAACCTCTCTGAACCATAGTGGTCTCATCTGTGAAATGTGGATAATAATACCTGTCTTATCTCCTTGTAACAATCAAATTAGATCATGCTTGTGAATGCTCTATCGTCTTTTAGACAAATGTTAAGTTATTACTATAGCATGCTGTCATGGATATTCATCTAGTTGAATGTTTAAGACTCATGAGTCATACTTAAAACTAAACTTTACTTCTATTTTGTCAATTTTCTTTTTAGCCCTGTGTACTATATTTAATTTTTTGAGAATGGGGCTACAAACAATCCTTCCTAGCATTTTATAGATGTGATTGGGCTGATTGTTGTGAGCCTTGGAGCAGAATTAGACAGCACCAGTGAATTTATTATGTAGAAACAGATATATAGACTAACAATCTACTTAGGAGTATTACACAGCCTCTTTATCTTTTGTGTAATAAAGACACATCCGAAGGGCTAAAATGTTAGGAATTGTCATGGAAGCTCTTACTTATTGTTACGATTTCCTAATATAGTATATAAAATTACTCATTGAAGAGGTTAACAGCCAAAAAGGCAGTTGAAATACTAAAAATCCAAGTTTCACTGTGATTATTATTATCACTGGCTACTTTTCTAAGTCTTCTGTTAGGAACAGGGCTACACAAGTGACAGGAGGAATTTGTATGATATAGTGTTATTTTCTTTTTAGAAATTAGTCAAGTAAGGCTTTACCCTGTTAGAGAAGCTAAAGAGATTCTTCATGACTGATAATTGCCATTTATCAGATCCCTTCGAGCTTTTAATTTGGGTTTAGCATGGCCTGCACTTGACCAAATAATTCCAGTGAGTTCACTTGTGCTTTCCAAATGGAAAGCCTTCCCATGAAAGGTTATTACTGCCTTTTCTAATGGTTTAGTAAGCCCATCAGTAAGTTTTTACTGAGAACTATTATATTATTCTATGTTGACCATTAATTGCAGAGGTGAGGTAGTCAGACATGATTCATTCCCTCAGAGAGCCTATCATCTAACTGAAGGCTGACCATGGTTAGCAAACACTGTTAGTTAACAAGCAAGTAGGGATATGAGAATACTCAATGAGCTATAAGATGCAAATTTTAGAAGAGAAGGAGGACATTAGAGAAGGTGGCATGTATGATCTGATGCTTGAACTGTGCTATGAAGGATGATAAGTGAGATTTAATCAGACAGAAAAAAGTTTGCCAGAAGAATGGAACAGGTCACTTCCAGGCAATAATGTATATACAGCTCCAAGGATTCTGGCCTGATCAGAGTAGAGGTGAGTAACGGTGAGGCCAGATTTTGAAGGGTGTGATACCAGGTAAAAGAAGTTGTTAGATGGTATCTAATGGAATGAAAATGCTATTGCAAGTTTTTGAGAGAGAAAGATAAGGTGAGTGGTTGGCCAGGCAGTGATCATTATAGTTGAATGGAGCAGAAAGGATGTAAAGTGCATCAGGGGGACATTGAGATGGTGAGAGCTGAACCAAGATGGCGGCAGCGGGACGGAGGAAAAGGGATGGACAGGAGAAATGTTGTAAAGGAAAAATGAGCAGGACTTCTTCACTGATTGGATTTGAAGACCATACCCAAAATGTATGGTCAAACTTGATTCCAAGATTCCTAGCCTCCACCCTGGGTGGTCCAAAGTATTAAGAAATCACTGTCAGAAACAGACAAGTTAGGAAGTAATATTGTTTCCACAAAAGGTATTGAGTTTGGTGCTGGATGCACTTACAAGGCGTTGGGAGTAGGCAGTGAGCATCCTAGAAGTGTCACTGGGGTCAGGGCTGGCAAAGGGGGCTGGGCTTTAGCACCAGATACTTAATTTAACTGAATCTGTGCAGATGTTCTGCTTTGAGGGATGCCACTGTTTGGGCTTCAGGATGAAAGCCAAGTTATATTTACTCAGATACCATTTCGTTCTCTGAAATATTTGTTTATGGAACTGCTAATAAAATGATACATAAAGTACCACTTTTGGAACCAAAAAAATTACTAACATATAAAGAGGAGACCAGTGAAAGGCAGGGTAAACTTCTCTAAGCCAAGTATAGAAAAAGGTATATCATTAAAAGCCTCTTATCTGTGGTAGTGATAATAAAACAATTTCCCAACTCTGTAGTTGAAGATGCCTCAGTACCTTGGGCCATTTTAAGCGGTTCATGTGGGCATTTAGTAAATATTTATGAAACTTACTCCATTTCATTAATTCTAGAATCACAGTTTGTCATTCATATTTGTAATATCTCTGAAGTTGTGTCTTATAGCTGATGTTATTGTATTGTTATTGTTGCCATGTAGGAGTCATCGTATAGTTGTCATCGCCTTAACCAATTTAGTTTGCTTACTTTTGTTACATATGCAGAAAAATTGTATATGATAAAATGTGTCTGAATAAGTCTAAAAGAACTCTTCAGTAAGTGTACAATAATATTTCCAAGTGATAAAGAAAGCAATGGTTTAATTGGCTGCATTTTTTATTTCTTAGTGGTACGTAAAATGATGTGTTTTATAATGCTGGTATCTTAGACTTGATGAAATATGGCATTAAAAGATTGCTGATCACAGCAAATCTCTACCAGAGTGATATGGATGACTGGAGTAAAATATTCTATATTTGCATTCTTTCATCGACCTACATTTGAGGTGCCCCTTGGGTTGTTTTAACTTGGACTGGGAACATCAGGAGAAAAGGTTTTCATTCAATGGTGTAAATACTGCCTGCCAGGAATAGAAACCTCCTTGGAGGATACATTTCTTTGATGGTGCAGAATCCAGAACATTCACAAAAAGTTCAGGTGTTAGCAGAATAGATATCTGTGGTTTATTCAAACCAGTGTGTGCTTCTGACTCTGGCCATTGTGTGCTCCAAACGGCTCTGAGCGTGCTTGCTATTTGTATATAGTGAGAGTGAATCCACAAAGAAATTTGTGGGTGTTTGGGGATGGTAATAGCCCCTTAGTGGTAGAAAATGTGATCTCTTATGAAAGTGGAGAAGAGAAACATTTGCTTTTCAATGCCAGAATTTTTAGCCATTTCTGAAGTATGACCTATTAACTGGAGGTAGGTTGTCTTCCTGTTCAGTGACACTTCATATGGACAGAAAAACAGTCCTTTTCCCTACTGGTTAGACACATGTGTGTCTTTTTGTAAGTCCTTGCTCCAGGACTGAGAAGTAGGAATAGTTAGAGTGTCGGAGCCCAGGGATGCTTCTCTTTCTTGCTAAGAGACCCAGTGCTTCAGGTAAGTGATTCTGAAGTCCTTCACCATCTGACGGTAACCTTGGGTTGGTCTATAGGTATGTTTTCATTTTGTTTGTTCTTCTATTCTAATTGGCTTCCCAGAGCCTGCTTATAGATGTAGAGCCAGATTTAGAGTATAGCAACCCTCTGGCAAACAGGAAAAGATTAATTTTGTGGTGTGCTGTTAAGGGACTTCCCAGAAAACTTCAAAAGCACAGAAAGAAGTGCTCGCTGCCTATTCCACAATGTGCAAAACGCCACTCAGCCTTTTAAAGTTATGATAAACTCTGAGCTCTCTCACATACACGTACTCACAGGACCACATTTCTAATAAAAGGAGAAGCTGAGCTTGCTTGGATGGCTCTGTACATGAGCCAGAAAAGTCAAAGGGGTGAGGGGCTCAGAGTTAGTGGAGATAAACGTGGATCCGCATATGGGAGGCATTTGACATTGACTTCATTGCCTTTTTAATGCTGACTTTTTCAGTGCTCTTTTAAGCAGACACATTGTTTTCATGACATCAGCCCCAGGTATAGACACACCATTAAAATCAACGTGTAGAAAATGATTTGTGTTTGGAAATAAGCAGAACATTTTCAGTAGTGACCACCCAGGTGTACTAGGAAAACATTGAAACTAAAGTTGGGAGCCCCAAGTTCTAATGTAAACTTTCTTCAGGACATAAACTTTCTTCAGGACGGGAAGCAAGTCCTCGGTGGCCTTTGGTTCCTTATCTGTAAAGCGGGATGGCTTGATGAGATTATCTTTATGCTTTGTCCTAATAGATTATGGGAGGGGAAAAAAAGTCCATGTAAAAATCTCCTTACAGCTCCCCGACTTCTGTTTTACGGTGCTCTTCATACCTAGATATCACACAGCCGGAAAGGCCCCCACAGACCCCTCAGGCCACTGCTGTTCCTGTCACACAGCTCCTGCAATAGGACCATGTTGCTACCTTGAAAAAAAAAATTACTATTACACTTGGAGTTGTTGCCTAGTAACATTTCTGATTTTGTGTTTCTTGTGACAGCCTGAGCAGAGATCATTAAAAATTAAACTTACAAAGCTGGTAAGGGAGAACTTGCAGCCACAGTTTTTTCCACTTATGTAGAAGCCATCTAACCTTGGGTGTAAACGCCACACAGAGCACACGACTGACGCTAACGTGTGTCTGATGCAACTAGAGCTCATCACCAGTGCATAAAATCCTTGCCCCCGCAGAATGGCCTGGAATCACAGTCCAATGGCCGCAGTGTATCCCTGCGAAAGAAAGTGCTAACCGGCTCTGTGTCCTGTTTCTGTTTTTTCCCTGCAGCTCCACCAGGTGAGAAGAGTGATGACCATCCTTTTCCTTACTATGGTTATTTCATACTTCGGTTGCATGAAGGCTGCCCCCATGAAAGAAGCCAACAGCCGAGGACAAGGCAGCTTGGCCTACCCAGGTGTGCGGACCCATGGGACTCTGGAGAGCGTGAACGGGCCCAAGGCAGGGTCGAGAGGCCTGACATCCTTGGCTGACACTTTTGAACACGTGATAGAAGAGCTGTTGGACGAGGACCAGAAAGGTCGACCCAATGAAGAAAACAGTAAGGACGCGGACTTATACACTTCCAGGGTGATGCTCAGTAGTCAAGTGCCTTTGGAGCCTCCTCTCCTCTTTCTGCTTGAGGAATACAAAAATTACCTGGATGCTGCAAACATGTCTATGAGGGTCCGGCGCCACTCTGACCCTGCCCGCCGCGGGGAGCTGAGCGTGTGCGACAGCATTAGCGAGTGGGTGACAGCAGCAGATAAAAAGACTGCAGTGGACATGTCGGGCGGGACGGTCACTGTCCTTGAAAAAGTCCCTGTATCGAAAGGCCAACTGAAGCAGTACTTCTACGAGACCAAGTGCAATCCCATGGGTTACACAAAGGAGGGCTGCAGGGGCATAGACAAAAGGCATTGGAACTCCCAGTGCCGAACTACCCAGTCCTACGTGCGGGCCCTCACCATGGATAGCAAAAAGAGAATTGGCTGGCGATTCATAAGGATAGACACTTCCTGTGTATGTACATTGACCATTAAAAGGGGAAGATAGTGGATTGATGTTGTATAGATTATATTGAGACAAAAATTATCTATTTGTATATATACATAACAGGGTAAATTATTCAGTTAAGAAAAAATAATTTTATGAACTGCATGTATAAATGAAGTTTATACAGTACAGTGGTTCTACAATCTATTTATTGGACATATCCATGACCAGAAGGGAAACAGTCATTTTGCGCACAACTTTAAAAAGTCTGCATTTCATTCCTCGATAATGTTGTGGTTTGTTGCCGTTGCCAAGAATTGAAAACGTAAAAAGTTTAAAAAAAAATAATAAATTGCATGCTGCTTTAATTGTGAATTGATAATAAACTGTCCTCTTTCAGAAAACAGACAAAAAAAAAAAAAACCAACAAAAATTTGAACCAAAACATTCCGTTTACATTTTAGACAGTAAGTATCTTCGTTCTTGTTAGTACTATTATCTGTTTTACTGCTTTTAACTTCTGATAGCGTTGGAATTAAAACAATGTCAAGGTGCTGTTGTCATTGCTTTACTGGCTTAGGGAATGGGTGGATGGGAGGGGTATATTTTTGTTTGTTTTGTGTTTTTTTTGTTTGTTTTGTTGTTTTGTTTTCTTTCTTTCTCTCTTTCTTTCTTTCTTTCTTTCTTTCTTTCTTTCTTTCTTTCTTTCTTTC
>NW_024412418.1:23806067-23903435 GCF_014898765.1 Herpailurus yagouaroundi
TTCTTTCTTTCTTTCTTTCTTTCTTTCTTTCTTTCTTTCTTTCTTTCAAGTTCCCACAGGGAGTAGGGATGGGGAAAGAATTCCTTCAGTATATATTCTGGTTGATAAAAGATTTATTTGTATGTTGTAAAGATGTTGGCAATATCAATCAGATGATTGGAAACTGAATAAAAAGGCAACTGGATGAAGTGCTTACTCCACTTCCCATGATGCACCTTCTGGGCTCCCACTCACCCTTTGGGCCTTGGTCAGCAGAAGCTTCTTTTGCTGGAAAGATCTACATTTTCTTAGAGCACATTCTTTCCCTCCCTCCCCCTTTGGTCCCCTCTTTATTTTGTTTTCTCTTAAAGGAAGAAAAATCAGTTGGGTGCTCTGAAATAATTTACCACTGCTGTGAATGAGTGGACAAATTTTGTCATATTGTGGCACTCATTCATAAGCATGGAGAACAGTGGTTTCTTTCTTTTCTTTTTTCTTTCTTTCTTTCTTTCTTTCTTTCTTTCTTTCTTTCTTTCCTTCTTTCTTTCTCTTAGAAGAGAAAAAGAACAACAACAAAAAACTCAAAGATTCTTTTTTATGAGGGGTAAACACTTGGGTAAATCATTTGTAAGGCTTAACAAAATCATGGTAAGGCTTAAAACCGTCTTGCAAGCAAAAGGTGGAGTTCTGTATGGACCCAGAAATGCCTAGATCAGATCAGGAGTCCACACTGCCAGTGACGTGAGACTGAACCAGCCATATGGAGGCTGTGTGGAGCTGACACGTCATTTCCGGGTGGTGCAGGAGGAATTTCTGCGTGGCCATCCTCATATCTAGGTGGGGGTGGGGAATGGTACTTGAGACATTTCAAGAGGGAGACCTTTGAAGGACCTTTCAGAGGTGGCTCTGGAATGACTGTGTCAAGTTGCTTGGACCTCGCGCTTTAAGTGCCTACATTATCTAACTGTGCTAAGAGGTTCTCGCTGGAGGACCCCACTTGAGCTGACTTACATTCTCCACCCTGGGTAATTTGTCCTACAGCTGGATTAGCCTGGGGCAGGTTCAGAACCAAATGTGACATTGTCATCATGAAACTGATACAATGAGATGGAAAATGCTTGCGACATGAACACTTTCTGCTTTGAAATTAGACTTGAGGAAAACCAGGGTTTTGTCTTCTGAGAACTTTCGGTAAGGGGGAAGGGACAGGAAAAGGCCCCAAAAACTCAGGTTGGATGACCAAGGCTACCAAGAGAAAATCTTGTCCCAAGACAAGACTTCAGGAAGGTGTCTGCATGTCTAGGACACGAAAGGCTTGAAGGTGCCTTGCTCAATGGAAGAGGCCAGGACAGAGCTGATAAAGTTTTGCTCCCCAGTGAAGGCCTCAGCAACCTCCTGCCCATCCTGTCTGTTCATGGAGAGGGTCCCTGCCTCACCTCTGCCATCTTGGGTTTGGAGAAATAAAGGTGGGAGCCTGGAATAGCGTGGTCCTGGGAAAAATGAATCCCAGGGAAAATTAGTGCTAAACCCACTCACCCATTCAGCCCGTTATCCAAATCTGAAAATGTCCTTGACCAGTGTCCTTGAATATCAGAAAGCCTCGAGAAGTTGCCGCATCTTAGTAGAGTGAGGGCTAAGCAAAAGAGGTTGTCCACCATGACCCAGGGAATGAAGATACCATCAGCAAATAATTTCTATTTGTTCAGTCTTTCACTTAGAACGTGCCTAGCCTATCCTTTACGATACCATCCGAACACCTGTCTTTCAAAGAGGGAAGACTTTAGGTTTGTTTTGTGTTGTTTGAAAATACTGTCTTTGTAATTATTTTTGACATGTAATGAAAATCTGCTGTATATTAACTTTTCGCAGCTTCCTTCTGAGGGACGAAATTATCAAAGTGCCCATCACAGTCTCAAAAGTCCTGCTAAGGCCAGATGTATTAAGTGGTTGAACAGGAGACATTCGTCAATTGTGTGGTCACTGGCTCTCTCTTACCCAATAGGATACATCATGGTCACATGCTTGGTGGTTTATGTTGATCTAAGATTTATTTTGTTAAAATCTTTCTCTGTTGCTGTTCATTTTTGTTCTGTTCAGTTTTGTTTTGTTTTGTTTTGTTTTAAAGTCTTGCTGTGGTCTCTTTGTGGCAGAAGTGTTTGGTGCATGCCGGCAGGCCTGTTGCTTTTTTATGGTGATTTCCATTGAAAATGTAAGTAAATGTCTGTGGCCTTGTTTTCTCTATGGTAAAGATATTATTCACCATGTAAAACAAAAAAAATATTTATTGTATTTTAGTATATTTATATAATTATGTTATTGAAAAAAATTGGCATTAAAACTTAACCGCATCAGAAGCCTATTGTAAATACAAGTTCTATTTAAGTGTACTAATTAACATATAATATATGTTTTAAATATAGAATTTTTAATGTTTTTAAATATATTTTCAAAGTACATAAAATCTGGGGGTTCTGGGTTTTTTCTCTTCACTGTGAAACAAACATGAAAACGTGTTTCATTATAAATACGTGTGTTCCTTGCTTTAAGACCAACCTGACTAGTTTTAGCAATTGCACAGTCCCCCCTCCCCTCCCTGGAGGGGATGCTTATTTCAAAGCATGGGAAGCCAATCCTGCAGTCTGTGAGCTTCCAAGAAGCTCTAGGATTGGGCCCGTCTTCCACAGTGGAAGACAGGAGTGTCATATTCTAGGACACTTTAAAGTTTTCTCCTTTGAAGTGATATACTTTCATCAAGTACCAAGCCATGTATCCTAGCAACATCAGGATCCACGAATCAGGGCTGGCTGGCTCTGTTTGATTATAAAATAACTGTTAAAAAAAAATAAAAGCAGGTTTACTTAGGAATAATGAGAATAAATTGGCCCAAATTTAGAAAGTCAATGACTGAAGGAAACATAGAAAGTCAATATTTAGAGGCAGGTCATGTACCCTCAGTTTGGAAATGGTGCCATTTGCATTATGTATTTGTATCCATTGCACTGATTTAATTTTTGAATGTGGAGCATGCAGATTTTATATCATAGTACCCATGATCTAACAGATTGCTAGGATTTCTAAAAAGATTTGCCTCTGTGATGGCTGCCAAGCCGCTGGGTAATTTAGTTAAAGTGTTTAAAGTTATCACTAAATCTTAGGGAAATAAATGGAAGGATTTTAAATTAGAGAAAGTGCCATTAAGGAAAAAAAGCATCTGTTCCTACTCTTCAGACTCCCCATTTGAACACTGACAACCCATCGCATAACGTGGTGAACTATATCTGTGCAGTGTATCATTTCTATTTCAAACATACACACATGGTTTCCTCTTGTATTGTCTTATAAATAAGGATCAAGAAAGTCATAACAAACATTGACTTGTCTTGTGTATATGGAAGAACAGATCAAATGAGATGAATTGCTCGATCCTAATCTGTCCAGGGAGCTTGCAAAGTACTCTAAACTCTAAGAGAACCCCTTGACTGCCAGTCGAGGCATGAACCCAGCCCTGGAATAAGAATTTTGGTAAATGTCAGATTTAACCAATTTTCATAGTCAGAGAAGACTAAGACATTTTTGAAAGGATTATGTAAAAAGTAGGGAGAATTAAGTGTGGCATTCAAATTACTTGTAGTTAAAGGAATCTGGTTAACAGGACTGAGAGCTTTCATCCGAAGATGAGGTCAGAGACACAAAAAATGAAGGCATCCACTAAATTAACCAACTTGGACTTAAACAGGAGTAGTAGTCAATTTGTATTCTGTTCTTTGGGTACAAGCAGTTAAATCTGCTCCATCACTGAGATGCCTAGAAATAGCCCAGATCATTGCTTTCTTTGATCTATTGGGGTTTTTTTTTTTCCACCATATTGAGAGGCCTCTGTGGTTATTGGCAGTGTCTATGAAGCTGTACTAATTCCATGAATACTACCCCAGTTGTGATATTGTGAGCTAAGTATTAGAACGGATCAATGCTGAATCTTCTCTTATTCATTTAAGTGATTACTGGACTCTGGATAAAATGTCAAACACCTTATGAACTGCAACCAAAGCCTTCCAGCCTGGCCTCAGTTCAACCAGCACTGAGGCAGCATCAGGGCTTAAGCCTAATACAAAAAATACATATCTTGTCTGCGTTCGCACATCAAGCCTGTTCTACAAGTCAGTTAAAGTTAAGACAGCTGCATATTTTGGTAAGCTATTGTTAAGGAATGTTAACAACACAAGAAATAATATATGTTCGTAAATGTAGGTAGATAAAGTATTTAGCCTGGAGAAATTCATCCATGGATTTTATCCATCCTCAAAATGTTGGACAGTGAAATTAGTGATGGAATCTGGGCCCTTTGGGGCACTTTGTAATTTAACAAAATTAAAAAAAAATATTTTTGGTTTTTGGTTTGGTTTTGGTTTTAGCTGTGGGGTGTTTTAACTGTAGTTTTAAAGGTTAGGCGGTTGGTGATTTGGGCGGAAGGAGGGTTGGGAATCTGATTCTTGTCGGTTACATTAAGCTAACTGATGGGTTGGTTCTGTGAATCCCCACCCAAGAGCCAACATGAGTGACTAAAGTAGGTGCTACCACTCCAAACCAGCCAGTGTTTATGCATAGTGCAGCTGATAAATGCCTGCTGCCACCGCCTCTGTCCCCAGACTTGAGTATCTTCATCCACTCTCCAATGCTAGCCACCTTTTAATTCTTTATAGAAAGGCAAAAAGACCACCTCCTCCTCTTTTGATAAGTAATTAGATGCAGTAAGTTGCCTGAAGAATGTTTAAATATTAACAGAAAAATATTGTGATCTTACACATCATTATATTCCTCATTAAGAAAGAGCTCTTTATGTGGTACACTGCCTGTTGGATTTCCATAGTCCCTTACCTCAGCCCCTCTGATTATTTGCTAGGCACAAAACTCCAGATCAGGGGCTCCCTGACCTAGCATTTGCTGGTCTGAATAACAATAGCATATTCTCAGTATCCTGGAATTGTAAGTGCTGTTCTTCCAATTAATTTTCACCACACACACACACACACACACACACACACACACACACCAAACAGGACCTTTGCAGTCATTATATATTTGTGGGAACCACTAATTTTTTATATCTGGCGAAACAAAATTATTTTTCCTTTGGAAAAACAGGCCTTTCCTTCTGTCCTAAAATATCTCACACAAAACACTGCAGTTTAATGACAGGGCTTGTCGTAAGCCTGTAAATGACCAAGAATTGTTGATTGGACGACTGGCTTGAAGGGTGTGTTCCACATATAGAAATCATCATAAGGATGCTTCAGCAGCACGGCGCTTCGGGGTTGTATTCTGTTCAAATGGTTCCTTAGAAACCAGGAGCTGGTCTGCACAGAATGAACCCAGGGGAAATATTTTTGTCTAGCTTAAGTGCTCACATTTTGGAAAAATCCATATCAAGTATTGCAGTACATATTCAAATTAATTTAGTTGAGCTACATTCTCCATTGAACCCTAACATTAAAACAAAAAAAAATTTCTAGACTGAAACTTGGTGCATATCAAGTGGGGAAAGAGGAAAAGACAAAACAAAACAGAAACTCCCTAAACAGGAGACCTCTGACAGGTACCAGACAGCACTTACTTGCAGTTAGTGGCCCCCATACTCTCGTGTAATTGGACTAACAGTGGTTCTGGATGGGCTCTCCAATCCGCAGCAGGTTCTCCAGGAACTTGTTAGAAATGCAGATTCTCAGGCCCCACCCTAGACATGCTGAATCAAAAGCTCTGGGGGTGGAGCCAGCAAATCTGTGTTTTTAACAGGTCCTCCGGGCGATTCTCATGCCCACACAAGTTTGGGAATCACTGGACTAAGGGAAGTAGACAACCAGCCAACCTTATGTTTTAGATCACTGGAAGATAGCCGCCCAAGAAATTGGAACTGTGAGTTTGAATCCCAGCCATGCCGCTACCTCTTTCCAGGGCCCTGAAAGCTTCATTCAAACCATCTAGCTTTTCATTTCCTAAAAGCCACAAGAGCGGTGGCTGTTGTTCCAGGAAGAATACTGCTCAGCATTGGAAGAAGGCACTGATGATTTAAAAGCGAGCACGTACATTTGTGCAGGGAAAGCTCACCATAGTTTATAGTCAACAATTCTTTTCTTTCCTTTCAAAACTACAGCAGTCGTGGATTCAGGACCCAGAGCATGTAGTCGTTTGTAACACATTTGGAATGACTGGGAGAAATGAGAAACAACATGCAGCAAATTAATAAGGAAAAGATTATTCCATCTGGGGAGCTGGGCTCTGCACCTGCTAGCACGTCCCTCTCTCTGTGAAACAGAGCTATATTGGTCACAAATTAAATAAGCTTCCTGAATTAATCAGCTATTAACATCCAGCTGAGAAGTCCTAGGTTCAACCCCTCCAGAATGACCAGATTGTAAACACAAAGGGCTTCTCCAGTGTTTGTGGCAAACCTTTCCCTGACTGTTGGAACTGTTTCTGGAAATGGGGACTGGAGAGTAATCTATTCCCACCCCCACCCCATCTCTGTGTGTATGTGTATGTCTGTGTGTGTGCACATTTCTGCACATGTTAGACTTCGCAAACAGCGTTTGAAGATCTTCTGTTTGTGGGCTGGGGTGGAGGTGTCCAAATATGTTAACCATCTATTGGGCAACGTGGAGACCTGAATTCTGGCAAGGCTGCCTTAGGAGCCAGGAGTCCTCGTAGCTCAGTTAACTAAGTGAAGCCTTTTTCTGGGTCCTGAACTTTAAAGCCCTCATCTGTCAGGAAGTGACTCAACTGGACCGTCTTGGAGGCAAATTCCAGCTCCAAGAGTCTGTCATCCTGTTCTTCCTACTAAATCACTTGTGGTACAAAGAGATTAAAGAGGTATCTGAAGCACTTAAAGGCTGGGGAACAAATCTGAGGATTCACTGTCCATCCCATCTCCATCATTGATGCCCTTACTGCTTGGCACGTACCACAAAATTGAAATCCAGAGGCACTTGGGTCCTGCATAGAAGTCGAAGAGGGGACATGCCCCAGGGTAGGTGTTCACTTCATATGTGACTATGAAAATGGTACCAAACTGCTTGACAATCAGGCAGAAAATGCCTTGGAGGTGGTGCCCAAATATTATTCAAGGGGTGAACTTCGTCTAAACTTAATTTCAGAAGCCAGACAATGATATTTGCCTATTTTATGTCACTCCGTATTCAGTGGTACCTGGCCAAGAGAGACGCAGGGTGTTTTGTGGAGGCACAGTCAGGAAACCCTGGATCAAACCACAGCATCTTCGTCCTGCAGATCACTGTCGCAGAACTCTGAACAAACAGGGCTCGCACCTCAGTCCCTTTGCTGTCACCAACGACATGTTGCTCTCAGCTTGCCTCATTGCTGCCCCAAACATTCTGGATGTGTCCTCTTTCTTGAGACAATGGCGGTGAAGACAAGAGTGTCACGCGATAAACCAGGGCAACACTATACCCAACAGCAGACTTCTTCAGAGATGACCTTTAGGGAAGGTCATTCTGGGTGGAGCTTAGAAGACAAACTTCACTGGCACAGTGGAGTCTGGAATTCTTCATGCCAGCCTCCCAACTTTGGCTTATTCCCGGCCCAGGGGCCTTTAGGCCTGAATCTCTGAGAAGCCCCTATTTTCTTTCTAGTTCAATGTACTTCTCCCAGTTTATGTCCATCCTCCCTTCCTAGTGACCCGAGGAGTCGTTTCTTCTGGAATCCAATGTCTCACCTCTTGGAGCATAGTATGAGACTTAAAAGTATAGATTCTGGAGCCTGACTGTTGGGGTCTGAATCCCAGCTTTGCTACTAGAGGCTGTGTATCTGTGGGCAAGTTACTTAACTTCTCTTCACCCCAATTTCCTTCTAAACGACAGGTAAAAATTCTACCACCTACCTCAGAGGATTTTTGTGACGATCAAATGAGTGCATACACATAAAGCACTGAGCAAAATGGCGGACCTGTGGGAAGGTGTCAAGATGTTTTTACAAGCTCTTATTCTATTGACTGGTGATGAACTGGGCTCACCTAGCATGGGTATCAGAGATCCTTCTCTAACATTCTCTGATTCTTAGAGGAGATCCCATTTCATCGGTGTTTCATAAGCATCCAGGGCACTTTGTCTTTTCTGGAAGACTCAGAGAGGCAGCTCTTGGTTAGCCACTAACAATACTCCTTGGCCGTTGAGCTGTGGCCAATACACAAATGGAGGAGATATACTACAATAAAAGGCATTTTTCTAGACTGTCCAGTCCAAATAAAGCCCATTAGCCTTAAGCGTCCATTCCAGCTGAATGGAAAGGACTGAAGCCAGGGAGAAGTGGATGAACTCACATAGTCGGAAAGAGAAACAAGGAGCCCCAGCCACATTTCTAAGAATAGCCATGGCACGTCAGGAGGATCCTATCTCACCATTCAGCCTCGTGTTACCCAGACCATTACACAATGCTAACGGTTAGTGCTCTCTCTATGCAAGCACTGTTCCAGGCACCTCTTGCAGATCTAGGTGGCAGTGTTAGCACTCACATACTAGAGGTGAGGAAAGGAAGGCACAGAGGGGTCAACGGAGTTGCCCAAGGTCGCGGTACTAGTGAGTAGCAGAGCAGGGACTGGAATCCATGCAGTCTGGGTCTGGAGCCACTCTGCTAACTGCTGCAAAGTGGAAAGAGTGTAAAGAACATGGGAGGGAAACAGAAACAAAAGAAATGGAAAGTACCTATGTATCTAAGAAGATTCGGGCTTCCATCAGAAAGGAAGAACACTAATGGCATCTTCAGTGTTTAGCTTTCAAGAGAACACTGGCTTTCTCTTTTAAGGGTTAACATGCACAGGCTCATGTTGCATGGAAGCCCTTCCAAAAGCGGACACAACACTGCTCTGCGCTGAACAATCTGAGGGCAGGGTTTCTAGAGCTTTGTGCCAGCTGTTTCCAATACCTGGAAAGGGACAGCTGTCACCCCCCTCACCCTCATGGCAGATCAGAAGGGCTTCCTCTGAGTTGCCAGCATTGGATAGACAGCGTGTTCTGGAATCGCTTGCTAAACTCAGGAAGGCCCAGTCCTCCCCAGGTCAAAAATTTACAAAGTTATTCTGTGTTTGAGATTGGTGGAAGAGAAAAAAAGGTCAGGGACCTTGGCCCTGCTGTGTCTGGACGACAGGTCTTGGACGACAGGATGCAGGGGCATGTGCCACCGCCTCTTCACAGCTTTTGTGTATGGCAGACATGACTACTAAGTCCTTGCTGAGCTGAGTTTCAGCCTCAGAATCCTTCTTAAAATTGGGCTTTGTGTAGTCACTGCCAATTGAATGCAACTGACCCCAGAGATGAATTTGGTTTGCTGTCTTGGTCTCCCAGTTTCTCTAGAATAGATCTCAGAGGTAGTGGGATAGATCAGGCAACAAAGTAAAGTGCTGAGGACTGGACATGCCCATCAAGTTGGAGCAGAATTAGGGTGCGAAAGGGTAAAGAATGTTCTATAGGCAAGTGCGTAGAGAGTGATATCCATGGGCTGCAGACGGATGATCCATATGTGAGAAGCCCAGTGAGGGGTGATTAGTGTAGGAAGTGGTGAACACAAGGAAGAGATTTTGGCCATAGGCAATACTATTACATTACCGAGGTATTTTGTACAAGATGCCATGGTAGATGTTTCACATGCTATCCAAAATACGTGTCAACCATGAGAGATGAGATTTAACAGATAAGGAAACTAACAATACACAAGCCTAAATCACTTGTCCCAAGGGTCACACAGTTAATAAAGGTTACATTCAGATTTGGAAGCCACATCTACATAATCCCAAGGTTCCCAATTTTTAAAAGTATTTTTTTTAATGTTTATTCATTTTTGAGAGAGAGTGAGCGAGGGAGGGGCAGAGAGAGAAGGTGACAGAGGATCCGAAGCCAGCTCTACGTGGAGAGCAGTGAGCCTGATGCGAGGCTTAGAACTCACCTGAGCTGAGCTGAAGTCAGATGTTCAACTGACTGAGCCACCCAGGTGCCCCACCCCCAATTTTTTTTAAATGAGAAAATTGTTTTATTTTCCTTCATTATTCATATGCTACCTAAAAATCTTAGTAAATTTACTGCTGCCTCTATATTCACAATCTGTTGGCATTCTAGTATAACCTTATATCTTCAGGCATTTTTCTCCTCGCTCCCAGCTTTACTAAGATATAATTGACCAATAACATGTATTACTTTAAGATGCACAATGTGTTGATTTGATATACTTATATGTTGCAAAATGATTACCACCATAGCCTTAGCCAACACCTGCATCATCTCTCATAATTACCATTTCTAAGAACATAAAGATCTGTCCTCTTAGCAACAGTTGAGGTAAACAATACAGTATTGTTACCTACAGTTGCCATGCTGTGCATCAGATTGCCCAGAATTTACTCATCTTAGACCTGGAAGTTTATATTCTTTGACCAGCATTTCTTCTTTCCCCCACCCCCCAGCCCCTGACCACCCCCATTCTAATCTCTAGTTCTAGGAGTTCAGCTTTTTAAGATTCCACATATAAGTGAGAGCATACAGTATATTTCTCCGACTTCCTTTCACTTAACAAAATACCCTCGCAAATGCCAAGGCCCCCAATCTTATCCACCAGACCAGTGGTTCTAGACATTGATCTATATACATTTGAATCACTTAAGGAATTTTTTAAAAATACCTATGCCCAGGTCCCACCCCAGATAAGTTCAATCAGAATCTCTGGGAGTGGGGCCCTGGCATATGTTTTTCTTAAAGCTTTCTAGTAGTTCCGTTGACCAGCTAGGTTAGAATTACTGCCCAAACAAGAGATGTGCCAGCGGCTGCAGGAGGGCTGAGCCCACAGAGGAAGGTCAAGTGGCCCAGTGGTGTGGAGGACAGACCCCATAGACCAGAAGGCAGGCAGATCATCACCTGACCCACCCCCCGGTAGCCTGCTTGGAGCCAGCGACAAGCTCCCACACATTGTTTCACTAAGACTTGGCTTGATCTGCGGGACTCCAAAGAACCTTATAAAGTTCAAGCAAAGAGAAAAAAAACAAGTAGTCCGTGTTGATTGTTTGGAACGGTTTCTCTGTTTCCCAAAGTGACCGTTAGATTAACATGTGGCTTTGCCTTCCGCGCCTTCTAGTAGTTTTTCTCTCTCCCCTATCCCTACCTCCAGCTGCCAGGCAGCCAGTCTTGATTGACGGTTAGTAGGGAAAAACATCTCTGTCTCATGGCCCCTTCCTGGAGGCTTCTTTTAGCAGCAAAGCAGGACATGCCCAGCTTAGCCAGGCCACGGGGCTAATCGAAATTGGCAAATGCTCTGCGTCAGCAGACACTGGGGTGCTAATGCCCCAGGTCAGCTGGTTAGAGGGTGAGTGGGCAAGTGCCTGCTTTTTCCTCATCTTTTCAGAACAGGAATCTGAGTCCCCGTAATCGCAAGGCTGTGGGACCAGAGGCTATTTTGGGCATTCCTTTATCCAATGGAAAGTTAGGGGTGGTGTCATCTGAAAGTGCCAGGGGGCATCAGGTTTCACCCTTTTCTGGGACATGTACCTACAGGAAATGGAAGTTGTGTCAAGGAGACCAGATTGCGAGTGTCACAATGTCCCTTTGTTTTTATTTCTGTGTCACTTCTTTTCATCTGGTCCTTTCATTTTCAGCACACCTTGCCACTACTCCGGTTCAGGTCTTCATTAGATTCGTCTGGACTCTCCTACCACCCTTCTGGTGGGCTCTCTATCTCCAGTCTGTTACCCCTTCCCCAGTCTACCCTCGCGTGATAGCAGAATGATCTCCCCTAAAAGTTCAACGGAAATAATGAATGTGAAAATGTTTCATAACACATTTTTCAAGTAGCAACACCTACCTACACACAAGTTTGCTGACTTGGCAGGAGAAGGGGTGCAGTCCTTCCTCCCTGGTGAACACACAGGGGGATAATGTCCGGTGCTTTTGCAAAAGGATGAAATAGATTGAGAGGAACGCTTTAGGGTAAAAAGACTATGAATTGGTGCACACAGTATTGGAACCTGCAAACAAGTCCCCGAAAGGCATCCAAGGTGGACTTGTCTGCTCTGCGATGGTCTCTCATCTTGATACTCCTGATGAGAAGTGTAGGTTGGAGGCCTAATCATGCCCGTCTCTCAAAGAACCGAGGACAAGAGTGGCTAGCTGATGTGCCAGACATCACTCAGTGAGTGCAGAGCAGGCCCAGAACACGCATTCGGAGGACACGTGCTTTCCAGGGTACCGTGCTGACACAGACACCTTGATGTGGATGGTGGATGGATGCATGGATGAAAGGATGCAGCATAGTTGCCTCCTTTTAACATGTTGAAGGGCTCTCTATTGCTGACAGAGATAGTCAGACTGGCCTTTGTGGCATTCTAGGATGTGATTTTAGGTTATCTTCCTACTTCACTGTCCAGACAACCCCCAACACGCCCTACACTGCACTCTCACACCACCCCACCCCCCTCCTCAAATACAGCTTGTACTCTTGCTCCTCTGTGCCTGTGTGCCTTTCCTGTTTCCCTCTCTGATTGTAGAAGCCCCACCTGACTGTAGCCTCTTGTAGGGTTGCCAGATACGATACAGGATGTCCAGTTAAATTTCAATTTCAGGGGGCACTTGGGTGGCTCAGTCGGTTAAGTGTCTGACTGTTGATTTGGGCTCAGGTCATGATCTCATGGTTTGTGAGTTCAAGCCCCACATCAAGGTCCATGCTGACAGCTCGGAGCCTGAGAGTCTTTCTCTGTCCCTCCCCTGCTCGCTCTGTCTGTCTTGCTCTCAAAAATAAATAAATAAAATTTAAGAAATTCAATTTCAGGTAAATAATAAATAATTGTTTAATATAAGTATATCCAAATACTACATGGGACATACTCATATTAAAAAATTATTTGTGGGGCGCCTGGGTGGCGCAGTCGGTTAAGCGTCCGACTTGAGCCAGGTCACGATCTCGCGGTCCGTGAGTTCGAGCCCCGCGTCAGGCTCTGGGCTGATGGCTCGGAGCCTGGAGCCTGTTTCCGATTCTGTGTCTCCCTCTCTCTCTGCCCCTCCCCCGTTCATGCTCTGTCTCTCTCTGTCCCAAAAATAAATAAACGTTGAAAAAAAAAAAATTAAAAAAAAAAATTATTTGTGGGGATGCCTAGGTGACTCAGTGGGTTAAGCGTTGACTTTGGCTCAGGTCATGATCTCATAGTTCATGGGTTCGAACCCTGCATCGGGCTCTGTGCTGACAGCTCAGAGCTTAAAGCCTGCTTTGGCTTCTGTGTTTCCCTCTCTCTCTGCCCCTCCCCCACTCATGCTCTGTCTCTCTTTCTCTCAAAAATAAATAAGCATTAAAGAAGTTATTTGTGTTTATTTCAATTCAAATTTAACTCTGCATCTTATAATTTCATTTGACAAATGTGACAACACCACTCATAAGATGTTATCTTATATGTATCCTCTGGTTTTATCCTGCCCATCTCAAAGTGGGGTTTGGTGCTTCTTTGTATTTTCCATACAGAATTCACTGGTAAACAACGTGTATTTTACTGTTTCTTAGTAAACATGGAAGATGGGGTTTACATTCGATAATACCTAACATTTTGTCTAAAAAATATTCTTATTAAAAAATGGCCTCAGGGCACCTGGGTGGCTGAGTAGGTTAAGTGTCCAACTCTTGATTTCAGCTCAGGTCATGATCTCACAGTTTGTGAGTTTGAGCTCTGCATCGAGCTCAGTTCTGGCAGTTCAGAGCTTGCTTGGGATTCTTTCTCTCCCTCTCTCTGCCACTTCTCTCTCTCAAAGATAAATAAATAAGCATTAAAAAAAAAAAATGGCCTCATGAGCCTCTGTTCTTGGTCAAAAAGTCACCAAGCATTCTTTTGACCTCTTTCCTATGTAGTATTCCGCTCTGCTCCCAGTCCTTATTATGCAGAGAAGCTTCCATTTTCCAAACCCAAGCAGTGGCCCAAGGCTCTTTCACACACTGTGGCGAACTTACGAAAGCAACGTTTCGATGAAACATACCCTTCCATAAAAAGGAATTGTCTACTAAGAAGATAAAAATTGTTTATAGAATCTTTAAGATTCACTTCCATGAGGTCTTCAGGATTTTCCAAGGAAAATGGAATTGCTCCCTCTCCAGGTGGTAGTTACTTTATAAGTGACTCAGCCCCTTGTTTTACCCAATGCAATTTTAGCGCCATGGATATTTCATTCATGTGTGCACCCACTGCAGTCTGTCTAACCACATCCCAGAAAGTACTCAACAGGTATCCATTAAATTGCACGCCACAGTGTAACACTGCATTTTAAGTGAATTTAGCCCTATGTAGACACACAAGGAATCTACCCAGCAACCAGGTAATGCTGCTGGACAGTCTAGTTGAGTGACTCTTCCTCCTAGTTACATGTGACACCTGGAGAGTTTCTTTTAAAAATCATTATGTTTAGGGGCACCTGGGTGGCTCAGTCAGTTAAGCGGCCGACTTCGGCTCAGGTCATGATCTCGCGGTCCATGAGTTCAAGCCCCGCGTCAGGCTCTGTGCTAACAGCTCAGAGCCTGGAGCCTGTTTCAGATTCTGTGTCTCCCTCTCTCTGACCCTCCCCCGTTCATGCTCTGTCTCTCTCTGTCTCAAAAATAAACATTAAAAAAAATTAAAAATCATTATGTCTAGGCACCATCCCAAGGAAAGTGAATTAGAATCTTTGGAGTTCAGGCATCCATGTTGTTTTCAAAGCTCCCAGGTGATTTTATTGGGCAGCAAGGTTGAAAATTAGGAGTGGTTGCTGGAGATGCTTCTCTGGGTCTGATGCATGACAGAGAACAGAGGATAGGATAATGTGAGGGAGAGTCATGGCTTTCTCTTTGTTGTTTTCCTGTTGTATGTGTTTTATAGTTTACACAGTGCTTTCACACATGCATGGACACATACGCACATGCCACACCCACAACACAGTCTGGCCATCTAGTCTTCGCCGCACGTTCACTTTGTGAGTATGAGGGACATGGTGGCTACAGAAGTGCTATGTGGACGTGCAGTCAGTCTTGGTTTTGGTTGGGTTGGGAATTGCTCCGCTAGATCCCAATTCCACTTTCACTCTTTGGGGTTTTGGTCTCACCAAGAAATCAATAGCTGTGATACGTTTTGGGTACGAAAGGATGAAGAACTTGCTAATGAGGAATTGGCCAGCTTTCCACACCTGGATCCCCACCACTCGCCGACCTGAACCAACCAGAGAAAACACCAAGGAATGGCTTCTTCCTGGTTTGGACACATTCTACTTGAAGCTCTTCCAGGCGTGTGAAGAATTCCTTTCAGTGTATGTGACTGTAAAGAGATGGGTTCTTGAAATGGAGAGTTTGAAAAGTAAGGATGAGCATGAACAGAGAGAAAACATGGGCCTGGGAGTCAGCAGATTGGAATCCCTGACCTTGCTCTGCCCCTCCTGCTCTGTGATCTGGGCAAGTCCCCCTTACTTCTTTCAGCCTTGGTCATGAATTCTACAAAAGGAGGACACTGAATTCGATGATCTGAAGGTTCCTTCCAGCTCTAAATGCTCCATGGATTCTAAGCCTTGAAGCAGCAATGAAAGCTCTGTTGTGACTCTATGAACCACTCTTAAGAAACAACATTCTTCCCCCAAGTCCTGCCTATATATGTGTTCAGACAGTGCACTGAAATGAGCACTGGATGGGACACAGTTCCATCTTGAACTGGCTCCATGTTCTTGAGAAAGTTGTGCTCCCTCTGTGGGCCCTACTCTTCTTAGCTATAATCTGGTGTTCAAGTACATTCTCTCTATGATCCCTTTCGGCTCTGCCATTTTAGTAACATTGGGTCCCTAGTGACTGAGAATTCATGTTACAGTGAATATAATATTCGAACATAGGAAAACATCCATAACATGAAGGAGAAATCTGAAATAAAGATGGAGAAGACATCAGTTGTCCAGGAACCAAATTATGAACAAAGGTGAAATGCAAGCAGAAGGAAGGAAGGGAGAGAAGGAGGGAAGAAGGAGGGAGGCAAAAAAAAAAAAAAAATCACAAATAAAATTTAAAGTCTAGATGTATTCAGTCAGGGGGAAATACCTATATTTGCGTTTTACTTAGATATGGAAATTATGTCATATTTCAGAAAGAAAACTCTTCAAATGAACAAACGTGTTGTTTGCAAAATCAGTTCCCTTTGTGGTTAAAAAAAAAAAAGGCTTTTACTTCAGTAAACTAATGTAACTTTTTCAGAAAAGAACTAATTAGATACATAAGCCCATATTTTGTCAATTCTTACTAATTGACACAGGCGTAGGTTCTATTTTTGAGTTTTATTCTTTTCCCATTTGGTCTTTTTAAGAACCATGTTAGGGATCTTCAACTTTAGATGCACATTATGGAGCTTCATACTTGAGGTCCCTGGTGATGTGTCTTCACTGAGGGTTTCAGTCCTCATCCCTCTCTGCTCTCCTGCACACACCCCGGGATCTACTGTTACTGAAACACCCATTGCCTGTTTCCCTTCTACCTTGCCCTTCCCACCCCAACCCTTTGCTTTTCCTTTCTCATCCCTGCCTCTGCATAAATAAATCCTTCAAGACTCAAATCAAACGCCACTTCCTCTCCACAAAGCTTCTCCTATTTCCTGGGTTAGAAGCAATCTCTGTCCCACTTTGGTTCTACCTCCCTGGTGGCACATCGTGTCTTCAACCCTGCAATAGTGCTTCTAGAATATGACTTTCTTGAGCGCAAGATTTTGCTTCTCAGGATAGCACACAGCACAGTGGGCATGAGGTCCAGCTGTTAGACCTGGATTTGAGTCCTGGTTCTGCTACTGGTTTCTGGGTGACCTTGGAGGGGTTACTCGATCTCTCAGCTTCAGTTTGCTTCCTCTATTAAAGGTGGATGGTACCTACTTCATAAGGTTGCCGGGACACTCAGTGAGAAAATATATGTGAAATGACACTTAATATAGCACTTACTGTATGCCAGACGTGGTAAGCACCTGATATTTATTAAACTCAGGAACCTTATAGCAACTATCATAAAGCTCCACTTTACACAAAGAACCTAAGGATCTTGCTCAAAGTCCTACAGTAGGTAGATAGTCTGGCTCCATGATCCATGCACTTGGCCACTGTACTTAATTGCTTCTGTTCTGTAAATGTTACCTATTTTTATGAGTAAAATTCATTTCTTTATAGAGTCTAGTACACTGTTGGCATGGAGTAGATGCTCAAGAAATAATTAGTTGAAGGAAGTGACTCAATATTTAATTTGAAGAAATTCACCTGGTTAGATGCATCTTGGCTGTTATGGGATTAGCTACTTGAATGACGCACCTGTAGTGAGCTGACACATGCGTGATGAGCTTATACTTCTTTTCTGGTTTCCTCCCACCACCTCATTTCTACTATATCCATCAGGGGACCTAGGCTATATGGCACTGGCCTTTGGAAGGAAAGACTTGATTTTAAAAATTGTTCTCTTTCTAAGGAAGTGTCAATAATACTGAAGACATCAAAATGTTTCTTAGGAAGAATAATGACATAAAAGAATTACTATTTCACAGTGTGACCTTAGGCAAGTCATTTCCTGTCTCCTAGACGTAGTCTTCTCATCCATAGAGTGACAGCACTAAGCATAGTGATCTTTAAGCTCCAACATTTCATGATTCCATGTCGTTACACATTTCTTTCTTCTTCTGATACCTCAATATGTGCCTTAAGCAGCCAGGATACAGAAATGTAAAAATTTGACCTATATAAGATATATTTGCCAAATGCAAAAACCAAAACAGAAGTAAAGGCATTTTCTTTCTTAGAGAGTTATTTCCATCGCTACTCTTAAATTTGCATAGTGTTAGTAGTAATAGCAGCTCCTATAAATTTAATACCTTTGCATTTACTCAGGGCTTTTTGAGATTTTCAAAGGCTTTCACTCTCATTGTTAAGAAGTCTCTCAACTATTGAAAAGCATTGCAACAAAAACAGGAAAGACCGATGCGTAGAAAGCCTGAATCCCATGTGTGTATCTAACACTTATTAGGCATCCATCATTTCTAAGTTCTGTAAAGAAACTCAGACGACACACCCTAGACTCAAGGCTCATGCCCCCGAAAGGGAAGACATGCAAATATACACAGCTACAAATTAAGAGTATGAAAGTCTTGTGCAAAGAATGGCTTGCCTAAAACATCCTGGGAACCAGGCAATAGGCCAGAAGGTCATTCTAGAATTTTTCTGCCTTAAGAATTATAATCCTTTCCAAGTGCGTGGTGCCTCAGAGTTTCCAGAACCTTTCGTGTGCATTTCTTAATTTAATCCTTGGGGCAGACACACGTGCTGCCACCATCACATCCATGTCTTTGCAGAACTCTATTATTCTTAGTTGACAGATGGGGAAACTGTGATTCAGAACTACAAAAAGACTTGCCATAGGTCAAGAAATTTGTATAATGCTGACACGAGTCAAATCTTCTGACTCCAAATCCTGCTTTCTTGTCACTTTTCAAACTGTTTCTCTGAGGTCTCATGGAGATCAGAGGGTGGCTGGAGAACTCTGAGGTTTTGGTTACAGTCAGGGAGAATGGGAACAGATGTGCTTGGATGAGGCAGAAAAGCCCAGGTACCTGGAAGAAAGATGTTCTTTGGTTGCCTAGCTTAAACATTTTGAATTGGAAATGTATGTTTATCTCCATTTATAGATGAGGAGAGTCAGACTCAGAGTGATGAGTCCAGAATCACATAGCTAGTGGCAACCTCAAGATTTGAAATCAGGTGTGCCTTACTCTAAATATAATGACTAGAAACATGAGTTTTGGTTTGAGCTCTGCTCTCCACAGAGATCTGGGGCCACCCAGATCCCTAAACCTGTTTTCACTGTGAAATGAGGTTAATAATAACCACTGATATAATCTTATGTGAGATGAGTCCTGTGACACACACAATGCAGTATTAGGCACCTAGGAAATGTTCAGCAACTATTTGCTATGGAGATTATTTGGCAGACCTCACTGCTTCTCTTCAGTACCATCCCTCACCTCCTCAATGCCTTCCCAGGAAGGTACAAATGGATGTGAGAAGATGGGGAAAAAATACAATCCAGTAGAATGAACATGAGTATAGCTGCCCAGCTCACATTGACCTCTGTGGACTGCCTTTGATCCATAGATGCAGACATGATGGATTGGGCAGAGCTGATTGGATCAGAGGTCAACACTGCTCTAGATGAAAACAATCAGGTTCTCCCTCTGGAAATTTGATACTGGGATTGGGGAAGGCATGATAAGTATTGCATTTTTTTGGGAACTATTGCATGGAAACCTGAGAGCGATGGGGTGGCCATAGGAACTGAGGAGACAAACACGAACATCCAACAGAGAGGGACAGGATGAAGCCAGTCTGCAGAAGAAGGCGGTAATAAAAAAGAGCTTCCTACCTCAGTCCATTCCTAAGACCCAGCTAGGTGCCTGTCCTTCGGTTCCAATTCCATATCCTCTTGTTCAAGCTGCTTGAGGAGTCCCACATTGCAGCAGCCACTGTGGCTCTATGGTTCTGTTACTCTGCCCATACCGTGCAGGAGTCCAAACCCCCAAATCTCCTTGGAGTCATGAGGCTTGCTTCTTTAGGAAAGAGGACATTGAAGCTGCATACCCAAGCACCCAGAGGAACACTTAAGCCAGACTGTGTCTGGATTGAGGCTGTGTAATAAGCCTATTTCAAGTGATATAGGCTTTAAGAACACCAGATAATATAAAAGACTGACACCCAAGATTTCAGGAGTCTGAACTGGACTCTGAGTCACATGCATCACTGAGATCCAGTCATGCCTAATGTGGGCAAGGTTTTCACAGAAAACTCAGTCTAAAGGAAGAAGACATTGGACAGTCTTGGTGCATCAATAAAGCCTTAGTCACCAAAGGAGAGGGGCAGATCCTAGCTCAGTATTGTGCCTCCCAGCCCATTTCCCTGCAACATCTCCCCTGGACCCTATGAAGCAAAGTAAGGGTATGCATGGAGGCAGAGCAGTGCTGTGATAAACACCAACCAAGCTAAGACTCTCTAAAACAGAAGTTTAGTAGCCATGGCAAACATGAGAGAGAAGCATTTATTCTACCCACCTCTGCAAGGGAACCTGTACGACCTTGAGGCCTTGGTGTCAAGGTGGGAGACCACAGTGTTCAGCAAAAGTGGCTCACCAGGAGCTTTGACAGAACAAGGCAGATGCCATGCAAACTCAGAAGACAGATGTCTGGTACACACGCAGCCCCTGCAGGCTCTCAGAAATAACTGAGAGAGGGACGTCTTTTAAAATAATACCAGAAGTACTGCAAGAGCCACTAAAGGTGGTGGGGAGCAGGAGCAGTAAAGCCCAGGTTAGAAAAGGCAATAACTCCTGGGACGTAAATATGCGTTCAGGCAACTGCAAAGATGGGGACCAGATGCCCTGAAGGAATTTAATGAGGCTGAAAATTCAGGCCAGTGATGTGAAGTGCAGATGGCTGCTGAGTTTCGGGACTGAGAGTCATTCAGCCTCTTAACCTTAATGCAAATGGTAACTTCAGTGATCTGCAAAGCAGGTTCTCTTCTCCTATTTGAAAATCACTACATACATTTCCATTAGGGATTCAGAGAGCAGAGAGAGTGCCAGCTAGGGTAGGAGAAAAGCGAGACTCCGCTTTTCTTCATATCCCATATGGCCATTGATATAATATTAATTCAGGGGGGCCTGGCAATATTAATCCTTAGGTGCCCTGGGGATTTGAGAATTCATGGACATCAGAAGGGGAAAGCAGATTCCGGGTGGGATGGAAAGGCAGAGTGGGATTTTGTGGTCGTGCAGCTTGGCCCCAGAGAGCCCCAAATTATGGTTCTACCACTTACCAAACATGTGATATAGAGCATGTTGATTCACTTTTCTGGTCTCCAGCTTTTCTTTCTGCAAAATCGAGACAACAATATGTAAAGCTGATAGTTATAAAATGTTTTTTAAAAAACATTTTTCCTGTTATAAATTAGCACTCTCTTTTAATTCCAATGTTGTTTTCCTTCCGTTTCCTCTTTGAAAACTGTAATGCCCAGGGGACCGGACACATAACCTAGGCAAGTGTGGGGCTACCTTGAGACCAAGACATATAGGAGAGGGCCTCCCTCATTCAAAGAGGCTTCTTTAGATCCAGGCTACTCTTGGTGTGCAAACACCAGCCATAGAATATCAAACATGACTTTTAAAAAACTTTTTTTAATGTTTATTTATTTTTTGAGAGAGACAGAGCATAACTAGGGGAGGGGCAGAAAGAGGGAGACACAGAATCTGAAGCAGGCTCCAGGCTCTGAGCTGTCAGCACAGAGCCCAACACAGGGCTAGAACCCATGAACTGTGAGATCATGACCTGAGCTGAAGTTGGATGCTCGACCAACTGAGCCACTCAGGCACCCATAAACATGATTTTGAAAGAGAAATCAGCAATGTGGAGTTTCATGTGTAGTCTCATTTTAAATGTCTCAAATAATTCAATTTTCTTAAGTTTATTTATTTATTTTGAGAGAGAGTATGAGCCAGAGAGGGGCAGAGAAAGAGGGAGAGAGAGAATCCCAAGCAGGCTCCAAGCTGTCAGTGCAGAGCCCAATGGAGGGCTCAGTCTCACAAACCCTGATATCATGACCTGAACCAAAATCAATAGATGCTTAACCCACTGAACTATGCAGGCACACCTCAAATTTTTTTTTTTTTTAAAACCCATTATAGGGCAAATCCACAACAGGCTGCACTCAGCCCATGACTGCTGGCCCACCTTGAGAAAAGAGGTAACCAGCCTTAATCTCTCCTCAGAAACTAGTTCAAACCACCCAAGGCACCTTTGGTTTCCCCCAAACAGAAAGCCATACTGAGGGAGAAGGGAAGGCAAGACTCAGGGATTTTTCCAGTGGCTCTCTGTAAGAGCACTTGGTTATTCACTTTGGATCAAGGGCTCCCATGTCCCACCTGTAGCTCCCAGGAGTCCTAGGGGATGACACTTTCTCAGTTCCCATCTTCCTGTATTTGGACTCAGGTGCTATGAGGCTGAAGTCCCCATATGATGAGATTCTGTATTCTAGGAAGTGTTCTAATGTCCTGGTTCTCTTCTGGGTGGCTTCATTGCTCCTAAGAGAATAGAATCGTGCCATTAGAGATCCTCCTCTATGCAAAGCTGAGGGATGTATTTACAAAGCTTGTTGGGGGATTGATTGATTTTGACATTATCTCTTAGGCTGCTCAAGCTCAAATGAGGAACAAATCATCTGGGGAATCAGGTAGAGGAGGAAATGTCACTGAGAGAGACAGCCACAAACAAATGCAGATGGAGGTCCCTCGAGAGACACTGGCGTCAGAGGAAGTCAACACATTACAATAAGGTCATGGCCTCGGTGGATTAAGAAGCTATCAAATTCACAAAGAACATGATAGTTAAACAAATCCTAGCACAGAGGGAACACTTCCAAGGGCTTTATCTTCAATGATCCGATAATTTAAAAATCATCTATGGCTAGCACTGCAGGCAGAATGAAAGGAGAGAATTCACATGGGCTAAACACCTACTGTATTCCATACATTGTGGTTCTATGTATTGTCTAGCTATGGGACGTGCACAAGGCACTCAACCGTGCTGAAGCTCAGTCTGCACCTGTGCTATAAGAATGATAATGTGCTGTCTTGTAAGATTATACTAGAAAATAAAGCAAAGTATATGGAAGCTGCTGATACTGGGCCTGGTACATATTAAGTATTCAATAAGTCATCACTATCCATATCTCCCTGATTCCTCCCAATAGCCCATGGATATTATCTGAATTTCATGATGAGAACTTCAAGTGCACAGAGGTTACTAGTCCAAACTGCTTGCCCAAATTCTTCCAGCTAATAAGTCAAAGACCAAGATTCCAATTCAGGGTTGCTTGCTTTTTTTTTCTTCCCTACAAACTTGTTTTTCTGGTTTAGTAACATTAGCAAGTCAATATTCTAAATTTTTCTACCCAGTAATTTTTTTCTCTTGAACCAAAATGGAATGAGGCAACATTTAACACCTGACTAAGCCCTCCGAAGTCCCTTAGTTCATTGCCAGTGCTTTCCTCCAACACCCCAAACAGTTTCACAATCTGACATGTGGGGTCAAGCCCTCTCTTGTGCCTTCTGCCCTGGATCTTGGTTTTGGGGTGTCTGTCCCAGGCAAGGTCATTCAGACACTATCCAGCTGTCATCCAACACAGGTTGCCTTCCCAACTGGGTCTGCACCTCTGCACTGGTTTCTCCCACTTTCTTGCTTCGTTCCTGAACTTTGTCCCATTTGTCCATGGTATTTCTGACATCTGGCATCCTGACATCTGCTCATGTTCTGACATCTGATTTGGCTTCTCCATCTTGACCCTCAATGTGGGTTTTAATATAGCTCTTCTGTCCCTTTCTTGAAACCAGCTTGTGGAAACCAACTCACCGGAGCTGGCCAGAGCCCACAGCACAGGAAGCAGAGAACCATGCTGCAGTTTATAAATAAACCTGAGTGTTTAATATTCGTTAATCACCTGGTCAACCCAGTCAATTCACTTTTAGGAAGCAATGATTAAAAAAGTAACAAAAACATGCATGTGTGTGCATAATATAGCATTGCTTGTAATGACCAAACAGCAGGGTTTGAGTATCCATCAGTGGAGCAAAACCCAATGTCATCAAATACAATGAGGTTAATCTGGAAAGATATTCATGCTATACTAAGTGAAAAAAGTAAGTTGCAACTCATACGTAAAGTCTAATCCTCCTTCGGTTTAAAAAAAAAAAAAAGACAGCTTATATGTACATAGTTATTTGGCTTTATAAGCAAAGAAAATTCTGAAAAGATATTCCCCAAGTAGCAACAGTGTGACTGTGGCTGAATTTTTAGAATATTAACTTACATTTATCCTCCCTGTGTTTCTTCCTCTCCTCCACTGTAAGCAGATGGTCAGGGCTTTTTGTGGCCTCTTGCCACAAAGGAGATTTTTGTCACAGGGCCAGAAGCCAAAGTTGTCTGCAAAACGCTTCTGATCCTGGTCTGGAATTTTATAAAACCTAAACCCATTGAGAAGACTCTACTTGGTATCTTGGAGGAAAAGGAGAGAGAAGGGAAGGTCTTTGAAATGGAAATACCATAGAAGTCTGTGATCCTGGAGTACTCCCAGGAAGAGGAAGACCTCAGATGAACTGGTTTAGGGAGTTGGGAATTCTGAAGTCTCACCAAAGATTTTCCTGGCTTAAAAAGAGGCAGCAGAGGAGCCAGACCTGGAAGAGACCATGTGGTCTGAGACCATGAATGTCTCAGCAGTAAATATAGACTAAAGCCAATGGCTGAAGAGTCCCCAGGACTTGGTGATACATAAAACCCTGAGACATTCACCTAATCCTGAGGATGGCAATAATGGCTGAGATTGAATTTCTAATGACCTGATAGGATGAAGAGAGTGTAAACTCAGAACTGGATTTAATTTATGTAAAATAAATAAAGTGCTATTTCTTGCACATCTGAGTTTGTAAAGTAAGATTCATGCTCACTACACATAATGGGAATGGAGAGTCAGAGGGCAGAACTTCACTTCTTATATCATGTAATTTTCAAGTGGTAGGATTTATGGATAAGCTTTTATTTTCTTTTTTTGCCCTCCCGCCCCACCACCCCCAATATTTTTCTGTTTCTAATGTTTGTTAGGTCACCACACCCTCTCAGTCTGATGGCAACCTCTCCAGAGAGTTAGAGTGAATTGCCTAATCATCATTTCTGGTCCTAAGACATGGGTACTATTTATTCATTTAGACATCACTTGAAAGATCCACTTGCTGAAATGGTCTGTGACACTCTTCTGGGTTCTGAATTTCTGCTTCTCCTTGACTCTGAATTCCTCTATCTTCTCAGAAATGAGCCCTCATTCTACCACTTCTTCATCCATCTCCTGACTCAAGTTTTCCCCCAAATGTTTGTCAGATTATGAACTTACCTTCAAACTCATTTATTCTCCAGGTTTCCTGGATGAGATTCTTTTAAAATTTCTTTGGAAGGCTTCCCTCTTAAGAAGAGAAAATGACTCTGAAGTGAGTAGGAAGGAGAGAGGATGATGGCTGGGGACAGCTGTACACAGTCTGTAGTGGGCTCTGCTGTCAGAGTGCTACAGAAAAGATAACTCCCCATTGAAAAATGCAGTAATGCCATCTAAGCCCCCTGCATGGAAGAAAAAGGAAAAGGCTCTTTTCTGCACATCAGTCCTTGGGTCCTATCAATCCCTCTAGTTGTAGGACCCACTGCTCTCCAATATACAACCTCCCGACTATCAGGCCAGAACTCTGCACCGATCCCTGCAAGGGCACAGGTCCAATCTCCAGATCTTCATACAAATTGGTTGCCTTTCATGACGAACCACCTCCATCACGCTTCTTCTAGCTTAATTCTGTTTATCTCACAATGAAGCTTACTCTACCTCCTCCTGGCAATGGTCACCTTTTTTGAACCCAGATGTTACATATATATACCTGTATTAGGGTTCTCCAGTTAGGGTTTCCAGAGAAACACACACACACACACACACACACACACACACACACATATATATATATATAAGTTTATATGCATGTGTATATTGTAGGGCAAGTCTGCACATTGAAAATTCATATAAGACTTGATGTTGCAGTCGTGAGTCCAAAACCCCCATCTAAAAACATACTTTCACAGCAAAATCTAGACTGGTGTTTGATTGAACAAGGGCACAAATCCTAGCCAAACTGACACCTAAAATTAACTATTACCATACCTCAACTATTATTTTATGTGTTTGAATTGTATCTCCTCAGTAGGATTTTAAGCTATTGGAGAGCATGGAACAGAATGACATCATGAGTTCAGGCAGAGATGTGTCTATTGAAAGCTCCATATAGTAACCAGAGTCAGAAATACTGAATCTCAGAATCTTAATTCTGAATGTCAGAATCTCAAATACATTTCCTGTGACTGTGAACTTAATCACTGGGGGACAGAAAATGTGAGTTCTCCTTCTTTCTGCTGCAGACTTTTGGATGCTTGCTGTGGAAATGGGGTTTCCATTGGAGTTTAGTCCAACATGAAGAAAGGAAGCAACTCTCCACTAAGCCCAGAGTTAACAACTGTCATAAACAGTTCAGTGGGGGTAGATAGTTGAAAGTTGTGATTTAAATGACATTCATAATTACCTTTGTATTTATTTAAGCCATAATAGCCATGATGGAGAGCTCACAGGTCCAGTTGGTGAACAGGTCAACAGTAGGTCAAACATTAATTGGGCCATTCTCCCTTCCCATACCTCACCTCCCAACACACACACACACACACACACACACACACACTGATCTGACTGAATTTTTGCCTGAAAATTAACTGAAGGTTGACCAATTAATTATGAGTTAATCCTGAGAATCAATCTTTATGGAAGCTATTGGGAACTGAGTCAGAGAAAAGGATACCAAAAGGGAGGCAGACGGACAAACTTTTCTGCCTCACAGACATGTTTCTGCTACCCTCCCCAGTTAACCACAACTCACAGTGACATTTCAAAACGGGTCCCCCCTGCAGTTGACAGTGACCATACACAAACCCCATTTATAGACTATCTCTGGTGTGGTAAGATTGAAGTGTCTCCTAGCAGAATATCTTATTCTTTCCCTGTAGCCTGTCATATTCCAGAAAGATGGTACATGTAATATTATATTTGAATATTTAATGTAAAACACATACAAGTAGTACTTCATCTGCATGTATTATGTTCCTAGAAGTATATTTAGAATTTTAAGCTGTTCCAACTATTACACATTTTGCCAAATTTTAGTCATTGAGAGAGTTGTGTTTAAACATCTGTTGACTGCAGATGTTAAGCAGTGTGAAATAGTCTTTTAAGATGCCAAAATGCAATTAAAATCATAATATTTTTCTTAGGAACATATCATGCTACATCAATGGAAATTCAGAAAGATAACACTCGATGAACAATGAGTGGTAATAATTCTCTAAACAAATCAGCTGTGACTCACGGCAGGGGAGAATTAGCTTTTAACTAAATTATGTTAAATTAGCCATGCCAATTTGCCCAGCTCTTGAAGATAGTTACTTTTTTTTTTTTTTTCCAAACCAAGCAGTGGTCAGGTGGAATAAAGTGCAAGGAAAGATCTTTTTTGGCTTGAAGGAGAAGATAATTCGGTAACAAACTTTTCCCTTACTTTTAGCTGGACCACTGAACCAGAGGATGTCAGTATTTAAAACATAGAAATGCCAACTCTTCTCTTGAATGTTAATGTGGGGGTGTCTGGTTTATACCTGGGCTCAGGTTTCAGAAGAAGGTATGTGGTACATGGAGCTTGGACAAGCCTCAGCCTGGACGGCTCCACCTCCGATTGTGGAAGAAACACATCTACAACATAAGCAGAGAGGATACTTCTGTACTTCCCATGACTCAAATCTGCCTTACTTTGGTTGCTAGGTGGGAAGTAGGAGCATTACTGGAGCTTCTAGAAGAGAAGAGAGAGCTATCAGTTCAGTGTGAATTAAGCAGTGTCGAGAGGCCTCACAGTTCAAAATAGCTTTCTCCCCTGCCTGAAATTCTACGGCTAGAGTTTTTCTTTAGGTTTAAAACCTTGAAAGCTCTATAATGTTCCTGAGTAGAACAACAAAGCCATTAGCAGTCAATGTCTCTCTCTAACTTTTTTTTTCCCCATTTCAATTTCAGGTCTAATTCTATGTGCTTCCTAAAAATACGTTTCATATTTTCATGAGGATTGGACCTTCATATGTAATTGGTTCAAACACCTTAATTTGTTGGCTAAATTAGTTGAAATTCTTTTCTAGACAAAAGTGAATTCATCAAATTGGGTGACCCATTATTTCTTAAATTCATCATTGATTGAGAGCATGTGTTATGTGCCAAGCTCTACGCTAACTCCTGGGGCAACAGAGGTAACGCTTCATAATCCCTCTTTCTGGCACCGTGTCACTCTGCTGGGGACACAAGCACATCACCAGACCATTATTATGTGGTGTGATAAATAGTAGAGGAGGTAGACATAGGATGCTTTTGAGCACATTCTGGTAGTGTATTGATGATGATAACCTGGGCTTCAAATACAGCACATTGAAAAAGTATAATGAGGAGATGCTAAATTAGTAGACAGTATTCATGCAAAGTTCTACCATGTTTTTACTCCTATGCCAAGTGTTTGGTTTGAGTAAGAGTATTGGAGAAGAGAATAGAAGTTGGGAAGGAAGAAAACATCATCTCAGCCATCAAGGAGTTCCCAATTTAGTTGTAGGAAATAAGATGGAAATATTAGGAATTACTAAAAATTAAGGCAATCTACAAATTTATAGAGTATAAACACCAAGTTGTGTGGCAAACAGTAAGTGACACGAGAAAAGGAAAGGAATGATATAGAGTGGGATAGTCTCAAAAAAGTTCCTCCCCGGGAGATGGGCATGACATAGACAAGGAAGGGCTGGTCCAATTGACACTGGTAAAAGTGAAGGGCTCACGCTATCTATACAGTGCGGGTAGCAGGGACAAATGTCCAGAGTTGGCAATGAGGGGGAATGTTTTGTTGTTGTATGGGTGTTACAAGGGTGGATGTAAGGGATTATGCAATTAGGGACCAGAATAAGAGTCTGAAGTCCAGTTTTGTGCAGGGTCTTCAACTCACTCATTATTGAGGGCCATGCACTGGGCTATATACTATACATACAGGAATTAATAAATTCCTGCCATCTTGAATATTATAATTTAGTCCTAAAAAGAAACTTAGATTTCTTGGAGCCTCACTGTGTTGGTGTCTATGCCCCTTTCATTTCATCCTTCAAATGCTTTCCACTCAATGAAATCTCCCCAATCCGTTCAGCCAAAATAATTTGTGATGACAACAAAACCAGCTAACATTATTAAGTACCTCCTAGACCATTGTACTGTACTAAATAAACACTTCACATACTTATTCAAAATAATAGTTATCATCTAAGTGTTTCAATGTAACAGGCACCATGTTATATTTTTTGCAAAGATTACATAATTTAATCCTTACAACAAACTTTAGAAGTATGTACTATGATTATCCCCATCATCTGTACAAGAAAAGTGAGGCTCTGAAGGGTTAAATGATTTACCCAAGGTCACCCTTAACTTTTTGAGAAAGAGACGATGATTAGAGAATGAAATGACCGCCACTGTATGCCTCCAGATGTGATAGAATATATAACATGTGGCACCATCTATGAAGTAATGTTTGCCAAAAAAAAAGTTGAATGTAAATCTAGTTAGCTCTTTAGATCTAACTTCCAGTTTATCCAAAGTAGAGGGATAAAGAATCAAGATGAATGATACCATAAAGAAGTAAACAGAAAAAATTTAAATTTGAGAGTGTGGGGACTGCAGGACAGTTGACCTGATTTATTCAACATGTATATTATATATAAAATAGAATAGTATAGTATAGTATAATATAAGTGTAATATGATGATAAATGATAGATAGATAGATAGATAGATGATAGACGAACTTGGTTTGGGTTGAGTTAATTTAATGTTTAAGCCTTGTTTAGTTCCTTATTTTAGCAAACCAATTTTTAAAAATATTTTTATGTTTATTTATTTTTGAAAGAGAGAGACAGAGCGCAAGTGGGAGAGGAGCAGAGACAGAGGGACACACAGAATCCAAAACAGGCTCCAGGCTCTGAGCTGTCAGCACAGAGCCCAAGGCAGGGCTCAAACTCATGAGCTGTGAAATGATGACCTGAGCCAAAGTTGGACGTTTAACCGACTGAGCCACCCAGGTGCCCCATCAAACCATTTCTTTTTTTTAGTGTTTATTTATTTTTGAGAGAGACAGTGCATGCAAACGGGGGAGGGGCAAAGAAAGAGGAGGACAGAGGATCTGAAGTGGGCTCTGTGCTGAGAGCAGCGAGCCTGATGTGGGGCTCGAACTCATGAATCATGAGATCATAACCTGAGCTGAAGTCAGTCACTCAACCCACTGAGCCACCCAAGCATCCCTTGAGCAAAACAATTTTAAAAAGACATTTTTGAGGAATGCCTGGTGGCTCAGTTCATTAAGGATCCAACTCTTGATTTCAGCTCAGTTCATGATCTCACAGGCCCTGTTGCTGCCAGTGCAGAACCTACTTAGGATTCTTTCTCTTCCTTTCCCTCTCTCTCTCTCTCAAAATAAATAAGCAAAAATAAAAATAAAGACATTTTTGAAAAGTGGGGCAGTTTGAATGTGGACTGGTTATTGGTGGTTACCAAGCAAATATTCTTAATTTTCTTGGGTGTGATCATGGCACTGAGATTATGGAAGAAAACACTAATTTTTTTGAGATGTGTACAAGTGAATTAGGAAATGATGAGATCTAGGATTTGCTTAAAAATATTTAGCAAAATAATTACAATAGGAAAGGATAAATGAGGCAAGAATGGCAAACGTTTGCTAGTTATTGAAGCTTGCCGACTGATATATGGGGAATCATTGTATTAGTCTCTCAATTCTTGTGTGTTTAAAATTTTTTGATATAAAAATTCATTAAAAAAAATACATGGCTTAGGGGTGCCTGGCAGTCTCAGTCGGTAGAGCATGTGACTCTTGATCTCAGGGTTGTGAGTTCAAGCCCCACATTGGGTGTAGAGATTACATAAAATTAAAAAATAAAATAAAATCTTAAAAAAAAAATACATGGCTTAAAAAATCAATCAGGCTGAAAATGGATTCTCCTGTACCACTGGGCCCAGTTTCTTGCCTATAGTAGGTGTTCAATAAGCACATGCTTAAATACACGTCACAGGAATATGTGCTCCAAACCAGCAACCTCTCTTTTCTTCCAGAATGCTGCATGTTGCTTTTTAAATGAAATATCCTCCTTTTCTCTTTGCCTTCAGGGCTGCCCTTGATGTTAATTTTGATCAAAATTCACACAGATAAAATTTTAAAAGTGGGCCTTTGCGGTGCGGTTCACCTTGTGAGTCCAGCTTGCTTGATTACAGAGAGCTTTGAATGCAGCCTGGGATTCTGACCTCATCTCTGAAATCACAAACAGCAGCCTCCACCTTTACATGGATGTGATTAAATCAATGCCTTAAGATCAGTTTCCAGCTCCTCCTCCCAGTGTACCTCCAAATCTGTCTTTCACGATGTTATTTCTTCTGTAGTAGGGTAAAAACACCCCTGAATTGTGACTGCAGGGGGATGGGGGCTACAACAGGCAGAAAGACACTGCCCGTGCTAATCTCCCATTTTGAACATGGCCAGACACTTTTTCCATATCAAATCTGCAGAGAATTGCAAAAATGACGTCAACAAATATTTTTCCGGAAACTGATTTATTATACCAAATATGAAATTACTGATACTTTTCCAAGGGGGAAACAAGACAGTAAGCTCTGCATAGAGCCTGGTTATAATAAGATATTTGTTTCTCAATTCCAGAAGCTGGCGACTGAACTCCCAGAAATGAACTGGCACCAATTCCCATGAATGAAATGACTATGAATCATTTCATTCTTGAAAATTAAACAAAGATGTGACTTAACAGGTGATGAGTTGGGTGGATGTGCAATATTTCCACAAACACTCAGCCACAATAGGTGCTCATATTATTGGTATGAATCGGAACCCTTTAAACATTTTTCCATCTGAGCCTTATGAGAGAGAGAGAAAAAAAAACCTAAGTGTATCTGTTTGAACATGCTCAACAAATTATTTTTGTGGAAGTCTGTCTTTCAGTGTTTCAGATGAGGTGATGCATAATTTTTATAGTATGGAATGTCCTGCGTAGCTTGGGCATCCTATTAGAAACAAGTTTCTGTTTTTGAATAGTTCCCTCTGCTAAATGAGAAATAAAGGGAAAGAGGACCAGAATTAACAGTCACTTCTTGACTCTTACAAATCCAGAATTTCACTCATCCATCACTTTGAGAAAGCACATCTGTGCTGTGAAATACAGTAGCCGCTGGCCACATGCAACGATTTTAAATGTAAATTAATTAAAATTATAAATTCAGTTTCTTGGTTGCACTAGCTACATTTCAAATAGTCAGTAGCCACCATGGCTGGTGGGACCATATCGAATAGCCAAGATTTAGAACATTTCCACTGTTGCAAAGTGAGTGAGGAGGCACTGATATGGTTCCCATTTCCTCATTTTTTTCAAGTTAGAAGAGCAGCATTTGTCTCTGTAGCCCTGAAAGAAGGATATCGTGGGATTAATAAGAAAACACCTGAAATTAGTTTCTCCAAAATTCATCCTAAAGCTCTGTAGACTCAGTTGAAATAGTATACGATTTTGACTCTATAGGTCCTGAAATATTAAAAAAGAATGACCAAATTGAAGATTTTTAGCGTTTACTGGAATGGTTAAGTGATTTTTTTTTATATTTGATAAAATATAGCATTTTGTTAAATCTCATTTGAAACTAGGGAATGGCCCAGTTTATCTATATACCTATATCTTTATCAGTATGTATCTCTATATACCACTGATTGGAAAAACCCTGACATAGGAAGATGTGTTTATGTAATACTTATAATCTTTTGTCTTGTGTGTTGTCCCTGAGAGCAAGACATGGAATAAGATGCCGGTAGCAAATGAGAGTTTCTTCTCATATGTGACATGACAGAATGACTCACTTGTTAGTAAGATGACCAAGGACAAGGAAAGGGACCCCGGAAGAGCTGACAGTAAAGTTACTTCCAGAGCTCTAACATTGGTAGATTATGTATTTTTCCTTGAAGGCTTCTAAATCTAATGATATGATTTGGATGCACTGCTCTATCCAAAGTTGAAACCAATGTTAGATTAAGTAATGCCTGTTAGTGAATGAAGTTTAGTGAAAACATGCATCACCGTGGGGGAAAAGTACCCACCATGATTCATTCAGCAACGAATGCAGCATCCACTAGAACCAGTCACTGTTTAGGTGCTTAAGTATATTAGGAGAAATAGCTCTAAAGAGATAACCAAATGAATAATTAATTATAACTGAAATAAGTATCTGTAAAGCTTCCTGTAAAAGCACATAACAGGAGGACCAAATATACTTTTGGGAGTCAGAAAAGGTTTTCCTAAAAACATGATGTTCAAGGTGACACCTGAAGGATGAGTAGGATTTATCAAGGTCAAGCGGTGTGGAAGGAATGTTTTGGGAGGCGAATATGTGGATGGACCCCCCAAAACCAGAAACAGCATTGAGCATTTGCTGTGTGGCAGGGTGTAGTAAGCAAGAAATAGGAGGGTGTAACATGGCTGGGAGGTAGGTGGACACCTGCTCATGGGGGACCTTACACACCGTGATGAATAATAAATTAATCAATGAAATATGCATTTATTTAAATACTGTTATTGTTTGTATTTTAATGAATAGTTATTAATACAGAGTAAAAGGCATAATTATGCAGAAGCACATAGTTTGGGATGTTACTTAGTTACCCAGATCTATGAAAAGAAGGATTTCTTTTCATAGATGGAAATAAACAGTGTTTTCAAATTTGTGGAGGTAAGAAAGAATCCAGTGTTTTCTGGAAATAATTAAGAAGAAGGGCAAGAGAAAAAGCTAAATTGTAGATGAGGCCAGATTGTTGAAATTTTTTAATGGCAGGATAAGGTGAATGAATTTTATCTGTTATGTAGCAGAGAACCATTGAAGATTTTCATTAGGGAAGGAGCAAAATGAGAATTTTATTTAGGATGATCTAGCAAGTGGTAGTGAATGGTTGGGGAGAGGAAAATTTAAATGGATATTAGAACTTGAATTTGATGTTGCGGCCACAGGCAAATTATGTTAGAGTCTTGACGTGAGGATAAAAACTTAAATGAGAAAAATTATTTAGTTGGTAAGTGGAATAAATCCGTTGCAGCAGTGACGTAAGGAAAGCTAAGAGTGTGTGTGTGTTGGGGAAGTGGGTAGGGGAGGGGATGTGGTTATGAAGAATCTGAAAGCCAATGAGAATGAGAGAACTAGGTCTTGGTGGCTTTTCCAGCCTCCATTTCCCTCTTTTCTGTTCAACAGCATCTAAATTTTCCTTTGGAGAACTGCCACCACCTCAGCTTCAAGAAATCTCCAGCTCCTGGTTTTAGTAACTGGCTCAAGAATACACAGGTAACCCTATTTGGGACAATAAGAAACAAGGAGACATTTGCTGGGACTTCTCTAGGAAAGAAGCTTCTTGATGGTTCTCTAACGGCTATCAGAGGTGATGGTCTTCCTCCTTCTGAAGACAGTAAGAAAAGGATGGGGAGCCTGGAATGGCTGCAGCCTTTTTATAGAAGGATAGGGAACCAGGATGAGAATGAACCTGTCACAGGCAGGAGAGCAGAGGCAAATGAATCACAGAGAAGTGGGTCAATTCCTGATGACACTGAGAACCTCTACACTCCAGTTACAGGAGCCAATAAATTCCCTTTGCCAGTTTGTGCTGGGACTCTGTAGCGTGACACCACCATAATAAGGCTGAATGATAAGGGGAACAAAAATGAGTTCATTTCTACAAAAATAGAAAACTGATGGAGTGCCTGCCTGGCTCCATCGGTTAAGTGTCCAACTCCTGATTTCAGCTGAGGTCATGATTTCACGGTCATGGGATCAAGCTCTGCATCGGGCTCCAGACTGGGTGTGGAGCCTGCTTGAGATCCTCTGTCACTCCCTCCTTCTGCCCCTCCCCCACAGGGTGCTCATGCGCTCTCTCTAAAAAAATATAAAAATAGGGGCGCCTGGGTGGCTCAGTCGGTTGAGCATCCGACTTCGGCTCAGGTCATGATCTTGCGGTCCGTGGGTTCGAGCCCCGCGTCGGGCTCTGTGCTGACAGCTCAGAGCCTGGAGCCTGTTTCAGATTCTGTGTCTCCCTCTCTCTGATCCTCCCCTGTTCATGCTCTGTCTCTCCCTGTCTCAAAAATAAATAAAATGTTAAAAAAAATTAAAAAAAAATAAAAAAATAAAATAAAAATAAATAATTGAAAATGGATGAGAATTATCACCAGGAAGGATTAATTTTATCTCAGCTGTATGATGACAATTGGCTTAATAATCAAAATGATAGATTATAATCTATAAGTGATACAGTAGCACATAGCATTAAAGCCAAAGATCCCGCTCATAGCCATGTGCTTCTGCTTATTTTCCCCAGAATTGTTGGTTGCAATAAAGAACCATGACTAATAAATGAAATTCAAAAATTTTAAGAATATTAAAAAATCACTATTAACATTTCCAGTCATTTATGAACGTACACAAATTTATTTTTATAAAAATGGGATCCTATTCATGCATTGTACTATAACCCGAGTTTTGCACACACTGATATGTAAGAGACACATTTCTACGTCAATAAATGATGAGTTACATCATCTTTTTACTAGCAGTTCCCCATACATGTTTTTAGAAAGCATATCCTCTGGTGGTAAAGAGAGAGGATTTAACACCAAAGTGCGTGCTCAGATCCTGCCTCTGCCTCTTACCTCTCGAACGCTCTCTGGCTCCTCATTTCAGTTTTGCACTTTAAATGAAATCTGCCTCCACAGTCCTTAGTACAATGCCTTGCGGAGGGTGACACTTGGTAATGAGAGTTACTACCATCATTTTTAATATACTGTGTGCTGCAGGGGCCAAGGTAAGGAGATACAGAAAATATATATTAGACTCAAATATAAAATACAACTTGGGCCCTGTCTGTACACGATAGCAATGAATCAATGGGAGAAATAACAGGAGAAACCAAACATTATCCTGTTCCCTCATTACTAATTTGAAGGTCAACTAATGCTTGCAGCATAATCGTTATAAAATTTGAGCAATGAGATTCTTGAAACAACTGAACCCTTAAGCCTTTTATTTGACTCCTCCCCACCCCCCCCTTCTACAAATTAGGATGAACAGAAACAAAAGAGTGGAGTTTATGGTCTTTATGAAAAAGTGCTTTTCTCTGTGTCCTTAGGCAAAATGCCTTCAATTGACACAGGCTCCATCTGCACTCCAGGCAAAACTGCACGTTCTTCTTTTTTTAAATGTGTGTCTTTAAAATACCATTTGGCACCCACCCTACGAAGCTTAAAAATTAGCTTTTGAAAAAAATAAATCACCCAAAATGTTGCCTCGTGTGTAGAAGCAAGCAAATCGAATTCATGTAAATGATCCTTAAGAAATATCTTTAAGTCTGTATTCCAACAACTGCATTTTTAAAAATAAACAGTGATTTGCTTTTAAAATTCTAGGCTCCTTATATTTCCCTTCCTCTTTTAGAAAAGAACCTGAATTATTCAAATAGAGCTTGCATTAGAAATCCTAGTAAGTGAATACTCTTATTTGCATCATAGAAAAATTATAGAGTCATTATTTACTCTTCAGAATGATTTTCAAAAATTATTCAAAGTAAAATCCCTTTAAATAAACAACTTACCAAGGAAATTTATTTTTTTAATTTTATTTATTTATTTTGAGAGAGAGAGAGAGTGCAAGTGGAGGAGGGGCAGAGAGGTGGGGGGAGAGGGAGACAGAAAACATCCCAAGCAGGCTCAACACTGCCAGAATGGAGCCCAGTGCTGGGCCAGAACTCATGAACCGTGAGATCATGACCTGAGAGGAAATCAAGAGTTGGACGCTTAACTGACTGAGCCACCCAGATGCTCCCCACCTATTTTTTTAAGTTAGAAAACTTACCAAAGAAATTCACAGTATGATTTAAATTTCATACAACTTTTCTGTAACTCATCTATTAGGTATAGTAATACAACAATGCACATGAAAAATTTAATATAACCGCCGCTATATTCTCAGCAGTATATGTATGTCAGGAAATATTTTGAGCTAAAATGACTTGGAAGTATCTCTAGCACAAACGACCATAGTGATACAAAGAAATTGATCTAACCCAGTGGAGATTGGCAAATGGTAATAGTAGGAGTCATCTTTCATTAGGCTGACAGATATTCCAGGACAGAGCTGTGTCTTATTCATATTTGTATTAGTGTTCTTTTCCCTATGACATGTTGAGTATTTGCATTCTAAAACTGCCATCTTGTGACTTATTCAGTAAATAATTGGATTAACTGGATGACTTTAGAAAAAATAAAGTGGGATCCCTACCACACTCTTTAATGTTTAAAAATGAATTCCAGGGGCGCCTGGGTGGCGCAGTCGGTTAAGCATCCGACTTCAACCAGGTCATGATCTCACGGTCCGTGAGTTCGAGCCCCGCGTCAGGCTCTGGGCTGATGGCTCAGAGCCTGGAGCCTGTTTCCGATTCTGTGTCTCCCTCTCTCTCTGCCCCTCCCCCGTTCATGCTCTGTCTCTCTCTGTCCCAAAAATAAATAAACGTTGAAAAAAAAATAAATAAATAAAAAATAAAAAAAATAAAAATGAATTCCACATGGATCAAAGATTTAAACACAAAAAAACATAGACTTCTATTTCAGCAACATGAGAGACTGGTCCTTGGAGACTTTTTCACATTACAGAACACCTAAAGGTTTGAATTAAATTGTTAAAATATATTTTAATGCATGGATAAGCTGTCAGGAAGTTAAAGGAAAATATCAAAATCCTTGAGGCCAGAATCAACAGCAAAACAAAATAATCTAATATAAAAATTGCTTATTTCTGGAGGCCCAAAGCTTTGGTTTTTATTGGGCCAGACATGAGATGCAAAGTTGGAAGTGGCCAAAGCAGAATGAGAAAGTAAAGCAAAACTTCTAAAGAGGGAACCCCACGTTCAAAGGTTGAATAAACTTGCAACAAGCAGAAAGTGTTCGCCTATTCAGACTTGACTCTAAATGGAGTTGAGAAAGAGAGAGTGTGGGGAAGGAAGGACACCTTATCTCAAATTCCTAACCACAGGCTGCCACTCATATTATTGGGAGAGATGAATTAACATTACTTGTGGAACAGCCCCCCTCCTCAAATTTTAGTCAAAAATGTAGTTCAAAATGATAAAGTGTACTTATTGGACTACTTAATCACATTTTGTTTAAATAGTTATTGGGAGAATACTAATGAAAATGTACACCTACCTCACAGCATACACAAAATATCAGTTCCTGATGGATTGATGACATTTGAGAAAGGCAAAAATTTAAAACATTTAGTAAACACATAGAATATATTTTTCAACTTGAAATGAGGAATGAGTTCTTAAACAAGGTATAAAATGTGCAAACCATGAAAGGAAATGTTGATACATTTGATCATTAAAATTAAGAACAGTTTGTCAAAAAATACCATAAAGAAAGGAAACTGATAGCCCCTAAATAAAAATTATGATGAGCTTGGAAAGGAGACTTCCAATAACTGCACAAGAGCCCTTTCTTCGACATGGATCTATCCACCTGTCTTCTTCAGGTAGGGTCATTCATTTGGTTATAATGCCACTATATTCTTATCACCTTATTTAAAATATTGTCATTGGAGTTGCTATAAGTGGATCATATCTCGATTTCTTTTTTTTTTTTAAGTTTATTTATTTTGAGAGGGAGAGACAGTGCAAGCAGGGGAGGGACAGAAAGAGAGGGAGACAGAGAATCCCAAGCAGGCTCCGCAGTGTCAGCACAGAGCTTGATGCAGGGCTTGAACTCATGAAACCGTGAAATCATGACCTGAGCCAAAACCAGGAATTGGACACTTGACCGACTGAGCCACCCAGGCACCCCAAAGCATATCTGGATTTCAATGAAGTGTTGTTCTGTTCTAGTTTTCCAGTGTTTTTTAGGGAATCCTTCCATGTGTTCATTCAACTGCTTATTTATTCATTTATTCATTGATTTTAATTAGTAAACATTCACTGAACATCTACTTTATGCTTAGCACAGCCCCAAGTCCTGAATATCCTCAAGAGAACTAGACTGGATTTTAAAAATTAACTTATTCATTCACTCAACAACTATCTATTGAGCAACTATAACATACCAGGCACTGGTATATTGAGTGTTGAGATGTAGCGGGGGGAAAAAAATGAAAGAATTTCCTGTCCTTGTGGAGTTTACTGTCTAGTGTTGTCTATTAATGTCACATTAACATTAAAATCTAAAGCTCTCTACACCTACCCTGATTTGTTCACCCAAGAATTCCAATCCCTTGCATAACCTCCCCCCAAGAAATATATTTCTGATGGCTACCAACAGCATATTATTCACCCCACAATTCAGGATAGGCTGTCACTTACCACTGAGCCAACCACCAAGATGGAAGGCCTTAATTAGCCCAAGCTCTATTAATGTTATTATTAGAAACACAAATTTATATAGCATTAATAGCTACCATTTAGCATGTGGTGGGCACTAAGTCCCTAATATGCATCACTTAATTCTATGAGATGTTCTATGTAGTCTTTAACTTTGAAATATATCAGGACAGATAGTAATGTGTATGTATGTTTCAATCTACACCTTAGGGTAGTTAATTATCCTAGATAATTACCCTAATTAAAACCACTTTAGGGAGATTAATTAATATTCAAAGGACTCTTATCAGAAAAACACACGGAGGATGTCTAGTTAGCCTTTGAAAGACCCCATTAGAATCCCACATTTCAGAGGCAGTTACTACAGAACTACTTTAGTTCTTAGCTATCATGATCTCTGGTTAACACCCAAATTTTATTAATCAGAATTATTATAATGGATGTTAGAAATCATTTTTGTTGTTGAAATGAAGAGAGTTCCAGATGCTGGGTTGGCTAGTAGTACTCTCTCTCTCTCTCCATTGCTAAAACAGAATGTAAAAATCTAATCACTCAATAGCCCAATTGCTTCAAAAAAAGATCCCTAGGTTTCGAGTTCTAAAGAGAAGATGATGTTACCTGGCTCCTACTAAAAATTTAAGCAGAATTCTACCCTTAAAAATTGTCATAGTCACCTAAACAGAATCACAGAGAGCTGAGATTTTGTCACATTTGCAAAAACGGTTTGTATGACTGATGCTTCCTTATCTGTGGCAGAATCTAAGAATTTGGCTGGACACTTTCTTTCATGCAAAGCAGCACCTGACAGATTTTGGAGGAGGAAACCTACAGCCCTCATCTACTTACCTACCTACCTACCTACCTATCTACCTACCATGTAACAATTACAAGCTACATATTCAGTATCAAAAAGAGCCTAACAATAATAATCCCTGGAGGATTTGATATTTCTGAATAAGCAATAGGCTAAGTCCATTTGCCACAAAGCAGGTATTATGATCCCGTTTTAAAGAGGAGGAAACTAGTAAGGTTTGACATGTTAAATTACTTCATCAAGTTCTTGAAATTAGTAAGTGAAGGAAGTGGGATTTGAAAGGAAGGTCTGTGTGATTCCACAAGCTTTATACCAATCCCTTACCGATTATATTATCAGGAAACTCTGCTTTCATTATCGGACATATGGCCATCTGCTACACTCTAGCCTTTGAGACAAAGCTTGGCTTGCAAACCATGGGCGAGTTGCACGCACAACCATTGGGAGGTTGATCATTCAAAAATATATACTCATCCTATTGAACTTCCTGTCCACATTACCACCCCCTTGACTTTGGGCTTTTCCTGGCACAGAAAGGTTCACGGAAAGGTTCACTTTTGGGTTCACGGATGGACATGGAAGTCTTTTTAGCTGTGTCTGACTCAGGAAGGAAGATGCAGGGCAACCTAAAATCCCACTAGTTCTATAAGACACTTCTGTCCAAAGGATTCTGCATGGAATGCTGCAGAAAGAAAAACTGTATGAAGGGGACAGGTTGCTAATCTTATTAAAATAGTCCAATTGTTTGAACTCGGATGCTTGACAGCATATGAATATGCACTGATCAGTTTACAGCCATGTAATCCAATCCACATAATGTTCTGCCTAAAAGAGAGACTGCTCACACCCACACTGATGGCAGCCCAGGCTGAGAAGTTGCCGGTAAGAGCAGTGAGATGCCTAGGCCAGTGGTCTCTAGGGTTTCATCCCTGCTGGGTAGCGTGGCTAGCTGATACCCATGTGTTGATATTCTGTACATGTTTATAGCCATGCCAGGATGACATTGCCATTCCATTAACTCTACTGCTGCACAGCTGACTTATGTTCTACTCTCCACCCTTAAGTCTTTGAAGTCACCTGTACAAATAGCCCAAAATCTCCCTGGCTGGTGCCTGATCGAGGGGAAGGACTCACTTACTTTGGTAATATAAGACTAAGACTAAGACTAAGGATAAGAATGCAATCATTTTTAGTGTTTATTACATGCCAGGTACTAAAGTAAGTGCTTTACATATATTACTCTAGAAGAGCTCACAGCAGCCCTTTGATCCGGGTATTATTTTTATTGTTTCCACCTTATGCATAAGGAAACTGAGGCTCAGAAAGTTTAAATAGCTTGGAGCCAGAAATTAATCTAAATCTGCTTGACATTTACTCCTTCTCTTAACCACCATTCTTGCAGTCAATCAACTCATAGCATATGAGACTCTTTTTTTATTATAGTCACTCTGATTTCATGGGTTTGATGCCTCTTGTGAAGAAATAAGTAGTGATTTACCTCAATATGGTAAAGAGAGCATAGTATTTGGAATAAGGGGACCTGGAATCAATCCTGGGTCTATTATTGGCAAGCCATCTGATCATGAACAGATTAATTTCCCATATTCTGCTCCTCTTATCTGTAACATGGAAATGATACAAACATTATCAGTTATTGTGTGAATCAGATAAAGTAACAGCTCCTTAAGTATCAGTTCCCTCCCTTCCCCATATCACTCAGCTTATTATTGACTGTATTAAAATCTATATCTTGTAACTACTATTCCTCTTTGCCTTTTAGTTGACCTGGGTATCTTTTGACTTTCCACTTATTATAATATGCTGAGCCAATGTCTTTGGCTCTTGTCTCATTTGATAATGTTGGAGAAGTCTTAATCACATTGACAGCTGAAAGCCCCCTAGGAAGTGAAGAAACAGGAGGAAAACTATAAAATACAGATACAAGATACGTACACAGAGGCTATTTAGCACTGGGACAAATACCTCAAGAGCTTCTAAGCATCCCTACTTTAGCACACAGAACTAATTATGTTTGTTCAAAAGTGCAGATAATAGTGTTTTAGAAAGCTATCCACTAACCATGCTCAAATTATAAAATAAAAAGATGTACTGTCTGGTAAAATAGACCTGTTATCTGACAACTCAATCATCCAGAAAAGCCTTCCAAAGTCTCTCTATCCATTTATTCAATAATTATTGAGACATCTACCAGCTGCCAGACACTGGTCTTGGTGCTAAGACTACAATAGTGAACAAAATACACAACAAATTTTGCTTTTACAAAGCTCATACTCTTGCGGGGACTCAGGCAAGGAATAGGTCAAGTAAGTATGTATGTATGTATGTGTGTGTTTTCTCCTCAGCACTTTCTACTACACTACAGTACAGTGTAGTAGAGAGTGCTGAGGAGAAAAATGAAACTGGGAAAGAAACCAGGAAATCTTGGGGTTGAAGGCTAAAACTTTAGAGAGGGTGACCAGGGCAAGCCTTACTAAAGAGTGACTTTTGAGTAAAGGCATAAAGGAAGTGAAGGAGCTCGATCTGTTGATGTTTGGATAGCATCACCTTAGGATGAAGGAAGAGGAAATGTCCCCAAATGGGAGCATATCTGTCTTGTTGAAGACCAGCAAGACCAGGGAAGCAGAGTGAGAAAGGGGGACACAGTCAGAGTGGTACTGGGGCAGACGGGAGAGACAGCTTAAAGTGGTAATGTGGGGGAGGGGGAGGAGATAGTGCAGATAGATTGGGCCTTGTAGGCCATATTAAGAATTTGGTTTTCATTCTGCATTAGATCATTGGAATTGCCACATTTGCAGGATCACTCTGCCTGCTTCTTGAGAATGGACTAGCAAGAGGGACAGGGCTCAAACCACAGAGACCAATTAGGAAGGTATTTCAGTAAGCCAGGCAAGAGATGATGAGGCTTGGACCAGAGTGGGGGCAATGGGAGTGGTGAAAAGGGTTTGAAAAATAAACAAACAAATTGTCTTATTTTGGAACTGACAGAGTTTGATGACAGACTGGATGTGTGGTCTGAGTGAAAGAGATGAGTCAAGGATGACACCAAAGTGTTTTGCCAAAGCAATGAAAGAGTAATACAATGATATCAAGACAAATGCCAAACTCTGTAGAATGGGAAACAGCAGCCTTCACAATCTCCTTCTGCTTTTCTCCCACCATTTTCTGTCTGTGCTTTGACCTGTTTCTAGTGTTTTGAACTCACCAATGCTCTTTCTTGCCTATAGGCCTCCACACAAGGCATTTCTTCCTCTATAACATTTCTTATTCCCTTAATTCCATGAAAGAGGGGACATATCCTCAGCATGGGGTTGGTAGTGCTAAAAATGTAATTGATTGAATGAATATCTAAATATTCCAGGTAACTGGGGCACCTGACTGGCTGTCAGTAGAGCATGCCATGCTTGATCTCAGGGTCATGAGTTCAAGCCTCGCATTGGGGGTAGAGCTTACTTAAACAAAAACAAAAACAAAAATAAAACCAAAAAAATGTGCTAAGTATTCCAAGTAACTGATGTTTGTCTCTAGGATCCATGGTGCTGGACAGAAGTTGGGCCAAGGCTGAGAAAGTTGAGGAAGCAGAAGTTGAGTCACAAGGAGTTCTAGGGAAGTGGATGCCATAGTCACTAAAGGATCAGGGTGGATGGGGGTGGAGTAGAGGCTGGAGTGCTTCATTCAGATTCCCTTATCAGGGTTGACACATTCATTCCTCAGCTATTGAGGACTGAGCTTGTCACTGGAAATTGTCTCAGCCACAGGGAACTATGTCATCCAAGGTAATGCTTGCTCTCAGGGAGCAGCCTGTGTCCAGTGACAGCTGATGTGCATACACAATGACTGGCTTTCTTGACTCAATTTGGGAAAGTCTGATGGGACTTCCCAACTACAAAATGTCCAATAGGATGGGTGAGGCCTGACTTGGACCCTCTTATAGGTCAGCTCCCCACCTCTTCCCCACATGACCTTCCTCATTTCCTCAAAGAGCATTATTCCTACCTAATAAACCTTCTCTGTGCAAGTCCCCATCTCAAAGTCTGGCTCCATAGACCTCCATCTTGAACAAGAAACATCTTTCCAAAGGACAGTTCCACAGTGGACTTCAGCAAGCAGGATCCCTCTGTGTTTCAGGGGCTCGGGGAGACACAGTGGCTTCAGAAGGCGAGACAACTCTGAGGCTGAGGCTCTAACCACTGGAAAGGTTCATTAGTGAAACTATGCAGTATAATTTCATAGAAGATTATTCTATCTGGAAGCTAACAGATGGCTCTGAAGCCAAATTCGGGACTCTAATTCAACAGAGAGATTCTGCTGATGTCACCAGCACTTGAGCTGTGTGTTCCAGTGTGGGCTTTTTAAGGGTTTTGGTTGTCTTTTTTTTTTTTCTCTTCCACAAACAGCCATAGAGCCTCGAGAGTTAATTCAGCCTTGTAGTCACTCCAAGGCCATCTGTTGTTCAAATTAAAATACATATTTTTAACTTTAACCTTTCAATCTCTAAAGTTTTAAACCTTTGCAATAGAAACAGTCACTTTGCAACAGCTTTTCAGCTTCCTGATTCAGTGACATCAATGAAAGGGTAATGTCAGTTTCAGGGACGTCAGTAAGGAACGTTGGCAGGGCTGACATCGGTAGAGGGACATGGAGAATTTACCAGGCTATTTTCTGTTCTTGCATGACATGGTAATGTGCTGTGCTCTCATTAGCTGGAGTTAATAGAAACTCTGAATAGATTTCATGAAGGATAATTTAGGAATTCATATTTATTCTGAGACATAAATAAATAAAGAAGGATCTAGAAAAAAAATATACTGCAGATTTTAGGTTCCTTTGTTAGTTCCATTAAGCCTTTGGCATATTCTAGCATGGAAGCCAGAATAAAATGTGACCAAAATATTAATGTCTTTGTGAATGATTTGTTTCTTATTGAAAAAGTCATGTGTGCTCATTGGAGAAAATACAGAAAAGGCAGAAAACTCCAAAGATGCTAGTAATCCTGCTGTCCAGACATAAATTCCTTGTACATCTTGGTGTATTACATTTGTATTTTTAAAAGTTTAAATACCCCTTGAATGAGATGAGGGGGTGGTATTATAACCTGTGATATGTTGTCTTTGATATTTGAAGAAGCTGTTGTCAGTCCCTTACTAAGAGGGGCATATGCCTTGAATCTGTTTCATCTTTTTATCTTTTTCCCTCCCACCAAAGCTTAAGTGGAAGGCCATCCCACCCCCCTTATCTGTAACAAATAAATACATCTGCCAAAACTCCTTGAATCGACACAAATCAAAATGGTATATTACCATTCTCAGTTTTATTTAATTTAACCACCCTTTTTATTTATAACAGGTGCTATGTATTCTGCACTGTGCTGAGTGAAGTACAGGGATGAGGTGGGGTAGGGAGATACAAATATGAGGACCACACAGTTGCTAACTCTAGGAGCTCATGTGTGTTCATCTAGGCAACAAATATTTATTGGACACCTATTATATGGCAGGCTTCGTTCCAAGTATTAGCGATATAGTAAAGAACAATAAGGACAAGGTCCCTCCCTTTATGACACTTACCTTCTATTGGAGTAGACAAAAGAAATACATAAATAAATGAGATCATTTCAGGTAGTGTGTATTAATAGTGTTTTTTATTTTCTGTATCTTATCATTTTTTAGATTAATTTTTATTGAGGTATAATTGACGTACATTACCGTATTAGTTTCAGGTGTACAATGTAATGATTTGATATTTTATATATGGTGAAATAATCACCACAATAAATCTAGTTAACATCTGTCACCATATATAGTTACAAAAATTTTTTTCTTGTGATGAGAACTTTTAAGCTCCACTCTTAGCAACTTTCAAATATGCAATACAGTATTGTTAACTATAGCCACTATGCTGTATATCCCCATGAATTATTTATTTTATCTTGAAGTTTGTACCTTATCATGTAATGTTCTCACATGTCAAAAATCTTGCTGACAGGAGAGATCTTACCTACCCAGGGCTAACCAATTCTTAGAGATGGCAGAGAGCTCAACTTGGAGCATGCCTTTCCCGTGCAAACCAGTGGACCCTGAGTGTCTTCCCTCCAACTACCCCCTCATCTAATTCTCGCACACCAAGTCCATATTTCCTTGGTCACCCAGGGCCAGATAGAGACCACCCCTATAGCCCAAAGCCCGCTGGAACTATTCCAACTAGCCAATCCTAAACAGTTTTCTCTGCCCTGCCTTGAGTCTCCCAGAGAAACCCCAATGAAGACCCTGGCCAGGGCTCTCCCCTCTCTCCTGCTTCTGCCTCCTGACCCACACTGGAGATTTCCCCTCTGGCCCTATGTGGTGCCACCTGCCCCCTTCTCTCAGGAAATGAACGTAGTACATTCTTCTTTCAATGTTGACCTCTCCCTGTTGTTCCTCAGTCATCTCCATAAGTTAAAGTCATTGAGGCACTGTGGTAGGTGCTACGAAGGCATTAAAATGGGAGTGCTATGGAGAAAAGCTGCCATTGGGAGGGACAGAAAGGAAATGCTTCTCTAATAAGGTGGCATTTTGGCTGAGACCTACTGGAAGGAACGAGCCATGCAAAGAATCCTAAACAGAAGTAATGGTAAGAGCAAATATCCTGAGGTCAGATGAGTTTTGTTTGTCCAAAATACAGAGAGGCCTGGAGGGCTGGAGCAGAGTGAGCTGGGGCAGAGTGGGACACGAAGAGGTGGGAGAGGTAAGTGGGCAGAGTTCATGAAGGGCCCTGCAAGAGGGCCAAACAACATATGCAAAGAGGCATTGCAGTATATTGCAAACACTGCGTAACATTTGCACTCCTCTCACATACTGTGAACCCAAAAGTTTGGATCTCTGGTACAATTCCAGGAACTCTGGCACCGCAATGAGAGTGATGCTTCTGAGTGGATGCATTCCGTAGAGCCCCTTAGATTAAGCCCTGGCCTTGTTCTTACACTTCCTGTAAAGTGAGTCTTTGTAAATTGAAGGAGAACTACTTTTATCCAGCAATGTGGAGTGAAATTATATGTATCACAATGTGCATAAAGAGGGCAAGTACCAAGTTCAAGGTGCACATCCCTATGTGGGTAAAGATTGGGGGAGGGGGCGGTTCTTAATAAGTTCTTGTTGAAGCTCAGCTTACCGACTGTTGGGTTCAGAACCTGCACACGAATCATGATTCATAAGCTGCAGCAGAATCCTGATTAGAATGACAACTAGGTGGCTTAGTCCTCACTGCTTTATAAAATCAGACACAAGGAGACATATTCACCTGTTTGGTTTGATGCAACATAACTGTGTTTTCATTTGTCTGCTAAGTCCATAAGAATAATTAATTTAGAGGTTCAAAACCAGACTCTAAGTATTATAGGGAAAAATTTGTTTTAATTATATCCTTATATAATACAGTCCATATATAAATTTCCTAATATATTCCCCAAGACAATAGTCATCATAACAATCTATTAAATATTTATTTTGTATATGTTTATATTTATTCCACACCATATTTCAAAAAACTTATGAGATACCTTGAAGAACATAAACAATTTAACATTATACAAAAGATTATAAAGAAGTGTTTACATAATGCAAAGAAAACTGAAGACAGGAAGTAAAATAGAAGCAGAGACAGGTTATGTTACCCAAAACATGTACTTTAAGGCTCCTTGACCTTACCAGACTTCATGTGCATCATCCCATATGATTCTTAACATAACCCTACAAAGTGGAAAGGCTAGTTATTATTAACCCAATTATTACATTATTACAATTAACCCATTATTACAGATGAGGGAACTGAGGTACAAAGAGCTAAAATGATCTTCCCAGTAAAGATTGGCTGGGACCAGATCAGTGTCTCCACTTCTAACCCAGTGCCCATTGCAGTTCCTGAGGCCCCAGGGCAGGGGAGATCCATGGAAAGTAGGGATGGCCCACTGGACTCTTTTTGTCCCCATCCTTGGGTATCATTCAAGTCCCTCCTGCTGTTCGCTGGTTGATGCTGTCCCCTGCTCCTTGGCCCTACCTCCACAGAGTCTCATCTACACTTGCCTCCCTGAATGGCATCAATCTTTCCATGTTATGAAAATCCCCCAATGCAGTTTTGGGGTCCCTCGAAGGCTATTGGCCAAGTGAGGACCAGCTCATTGTATACACTGAGGCTTAGACATGTATATTAAGGCAAGTCATGAACCAAAGGTGATAATATGAAATAATGATGTTTTGGTCTCAATAAAATAAAAGCCCTTCTCATAAGACTGTCTAAACACAGAGGGGGCTATGTGGGTGAGGGAGGCGTGGATCGGTGGTGAGCTCCCATCCCTGTGTGGCCCCTGCGTGGGCTCGATGCCCACTTGTCAGACAGAGATGGGCCTCTACTAGTTAGATATGATGCCTCTGTCCCTACTTCCAATCCTCCAGATTCCAAGGAATTCTAAGGGGATCTATGCTGATGGACCACTCTAGCCCTGCCTCTCTCCTCTCAGGCAAAGAGCCTGCTGGGAGTTAACACCTTCAATCAAAAGTGTGACTGCAGGAGGGACAGTTCCCCAGGCCTGCTGGGGCTTGAGTGGGGGAAACTTTTAATGCCCTTTAATTACACTGTGGAGAAGCCATGGACCCCATATAACTTTGTTTCCTTTTCAAGTTCATGTTTTGTTTTGTTTTTTAATTAAAAACAATTTTTTTCTGAATGTTTATTTATTTTTGAGAGAGAGAGAGCACAGGGGAGGGGCAGAGAGAGAGGGAGACAGAGAATCTGCAGCAAGCTCTGTGCTGACCACAGAGAGCCTGACACAGGGCTTGAACTCACAAACTGTGAGATCATGACCTGAGCCAAAGTCAGATGCTTAACTGACTGATCCATCCAGGAATTCTTTAGGTTGGTGTTTAAAGGTTTTTGCCTAACATCACTGAATTGTATCTCTATTTTTAAAAGTTTAAAAACATTTCTCAGTGAATTTGAATATCAGGAAACGTCTGAGCATTGAAAGCAGGCTTACACTTCAGTGCCTGCTGATTGCACGGTGCTTGTCCCCACCAAGCAGTGAGGCTGGAATAGGAAGTCAGGGAGAAGAGCCCATGCACTCCCCAGAGGTGCCCATTCCAGTGTTTTTAAAGCAACATATGTGAATAGTGCTATTATTAAGATTATTGTGAAGAGCGGACAGAGGAAGCAGAGTGAATACAGGATCATGGAACACTTAGCCATGATTGCCAAAGGCTGACCCTGGTTTTGTGTCCCACAGCACCCCAGCCAAGGAGCTGACACTCCCCTGCATGCCCCCTCCAGAGTCATCTCGCCTCCAGCTTAGATGCCATGTGACCTGTGCTTAGACTACATGTGTCATACATCCCCTTTGTGCCAAGCTTGTGCTGGGCACTGCCTTGAAGGAGTTTATGGTCTTGTTGAAGGTGAAAAATATGAATGTATTTATTTATGCTGCGTCCTGTTCAGAAAAGGATTAAAGGCAGTTTATCTACAAACAGAAAGCATTACAATATGAACTGAGGCTAATACAAAATTGCAGACCATAAATGAATGAATAAACAAAATGTGGCATATACATACAATGAAATATTTTTCAACCTTAGAAAGGAAGGGAGGGGCGCCTGGGTGGCTCAGTCAGTTAAGCGTCTGACTCTTAATTTCTGCTCAGATCATGATCTCACAGTTTGCGGGTTCAAGCACTGTGTCGGGCTCTGTGCTGACAGCACGGAGCCTACTTGGGATTCCCAATCTCTCTCTCTCTCTCTCTCTCTCTCTCTCTCTCTCTCTCTTTCTCTCTCTCTGCCTCCCTATCTCTCTCTCTGCCCTTCCCCCGCTCTCAATCACATTCTCTCTCTCTCTCTCAAAATAAAATAAATAAACTTTAAAGAAAAAAAGAAAGGGAATTGTGACACATCCACACTAACAACATGGATGAACCTTGAAGATATTATGCTGAGTTAAATAAGACAGACACAAAAGGACAAATACTATGATTCCACTTCTGTGGCATACCTAGAGTAATCAAATTCCCAGGGAAGAAGGTAGAATGATTATTGCCACTGGCTGCAGAGATGGGGAAATAGAAGTTATTATTTAAAGGGTACAGAGTTTCAGTTGGGAAGATGGTAAAGTTATGGAGATGAGTGGTGGTGGTGGTTATACAGCAATGTGGGTGTACTTCAGGCTACTGAACATATATTTGAAAAAGCTTAAAATGGTAAATTTTGGGTTATATATATTTTACTACAATAAAAGAAAAATACACTAGATTCCAAAGGGTTAGTACCAAAAAAAAAAAAAAAAAAAAAAAAAAAAAAAAAAAAAAAACCTGCATTAGCTCTGGAAATGATAATATTTTGAACATGGCAAGTGAAATAAAACATATTATTAAAAACATTTTTGAATACACACCCCAGATGAAGAACATAAAATCAAACACTTTCAGAGGGCGAGCAGGTAGCACACACATGTGAAATGACAAGTATTTACAATAGGGAGTGGGTGTGTTTGTAGCAACCAAGAGACATTCAGATTATGTTTTTCAGAAACCTCAACTAAACAAATAAAACACATCCTCAGCTTCAGTTACCTGAAGACAACAGTCAGTGATACTGACAGAAAATGTTACACAAGTGCTAAGAGGGTGTCATGCATTTGGCTTGGGTTTCCTAGCAGCCAATGTGACAGGAGAAATGTAGCCAGTTACACAGTTTACAGGGGGGTGAGATAAAAACCAAGTAGTTACTCAGAAACACATGTGCTACTGAAACTGAGATAGGAAAGAAATTTCTCCTGAACATCTCCTGGGAAAAAAACCCTGAAATGTAATGAATGATGCCCTTAGAGGTTGGGACAAGTCCCACAGGAACTTTCTCATCTCATTCCTCAGTGAGGAATAAAATCCCATATCCCATAAAAACTGTTCCACCACTGGCCAGTGGTCCAGCAAAAGGCAAAGTAGCACTGAGTGAATGGCAGAGACCATGGCTCTCAGAGGAGGGTGAACCTGCTGAGGGGTCATCTGGGTTATGAAGGGCTTTCTAAAGGCGTGGGGCAGGCACTGGAGCTTTGGGAAAAGTAGGATTTAGGTTCATGCCCGGCACATAGTTGATAGTCAGGAAATGTTTGTTGCGTGAGTGAGTGGGTCAAGAAGAAAAAATACAGGCATCTCATGGCCAAAGGAGTAGACAGAGCATTCTAGGGAGCAATCTGGCTGGAGGATATTAGTCTGGAATTTTTTGGTGGTAAGTGATAAAAACCTAACTTGACCTTGATTTGGCAAAAATAGAAATGTATGGAAAGCATATTGAAGTGTCTCACATAACTAAAATAAAGGGTTGAACATTAACCATAGTGGAGGCAGGCTGAAAGTGAGCCATGAGAAATGCTGTCAAGATCACTTTCAAAGAAGGATGTATTGCCCCAGATGCTGGCTGTGTGGTCATTAGACAGCCATCAGCTGCCAGCTACTTCAGGATTTGTCTCATCTATAGAGAGCTGCCTTGCCCAAGACCATTCCCTTCTCTGGAGACCCAGATCCGGTGACTGGTCACTGTGGGAAGTTAAAGGTCAGGGCATCTCGGGCCATGCAGGACCATTTCAATGAGTCATGTCCACTACAGAGCTCTCTATGAAGTCATTCAAAAATTCATTAGACCTGTGTTGTTCAACTTCTCCCTCTACTCACCCTGTTTCCTTCCTTCCTTTCCACAAGTGTTTCCTAATAAATATCCTGTACCCCAAATTCCATCTCAGAGTTTTGTTCCATAGAACCCAACCTTTGACAGACTAAGAAACATGTCTTCAAAGGGCTCAAATGCCACCAGGATGCTCTCTCTGTCTCTCATTTCTCCTCTCTGCATCTTTGCTTCTGTCCCCTCCACTCCAGATGGACCTTCTCCAAATATTGGAAGACCTGCAGAAGACATAAAGATGGTCAACAGACACATGAAAGGATGCTCAACATCATTCATCATCAGGGAAATGCAACTCAAAACCACAATGAGAGGGATGTCTGGGTGGCTTAGTCAGTCAAGTGTCTGACTTTGGCTCAGGTCATGATCTCAGAGTTCCTGGGTTCAAGGCTGGCCTCGGGCTCTGTGCTGATAGTGCAAAGCCTGCTTGGGATTCTCCCTTTCTCCCTCTCTCTCTCTCTCTGCCCCTCCCCACTCATGCTTTCTCTCTCTCTCAAAATAAATAAATAAACTTAAAATATATTTTTACATATAATGAGATATCATCTCACAACTGTCAGAATGGCTAAAATCAAAACACAAGAAACAAGTGTTGGTGAGGATATGGAGAAAAAAGAACCTTTATGTATTGTTGGTGGGAATGCAAACTGGTGCAGCCACTAAGGAAAACAGTATGGAGGTTCCTCAAAAAATTAAAAACAGAATTACCCTATGATCCAGTAATCACATTACCAGGTGTTTACCCAAAGAAAACAATGACACTAATTTGAAAAGATATACACACCCCTATGTTTATTGTAGCATTATTTACAATAGCCAAATTATGGAAGTAGCCCAGGTGTCCATGGATAGATGAATGGATAAGGAAGTTATTATTCAGCCATAAAAAAGAATGAAAGCTTGTCATTTGCAGCAACATAGTTAGAGCTGAGAGTATAATGCCAAGTGAAATAAGTCAGTCAGAGAAAGACAAATACCATATGATTTCACACATACGTGCAATTTAAGAAACAAAACAAACAAGGAAAGAAAAGAGACAGAGAGAGAGAAACAAACCAAGAAACAGACTCTTAACTACAGAGAACAAACTGGTGGTCACCCGAGGGGAAGTGGGTGGGAGAATAGGTGAAATAGGTGATGGGGGTTAAGAGTACATTTATCCTGGGGGTGCCTGGGTGGCTCAGTCATTTAGGTATCCAACTTCTGCTCAGGTCATGATCTCACTGTCAGTGGGTTCTAGCCTCGCGTGGGACTCTGTGCTGACAGCTCAGAGCCTGAAGCCTGCTTCAGATTCTGTGTCTCCATCTCTCTGCCCCTCCCTCACTCTCATTCTGTCTCTCTCTCTCAAAAATAAATATTAAAAAAATTTAAGGAAAAAAAATAGTACATTTATCCTGATGAGCACTGCGTAATATATGGAACTGTTGAATCACTAAGTGTACACCTGAAACTAATATAACACTGTGTGTTAACTACACTGGAATTAAAGTTAAAAACTTAATAAAAATGAAAAAGAAAATCTTAAACAAAAGATGTTGCTTTTAAATTTTAGAAAATGGGAGACCTGAACATGAAGAGTTTCTCATAGTTTTTGCCACAGAAATGGACAGATTGTTATTGTTCAGTTTCTAAAAAAAAAAAATGTTTTAAATCTCAGAGCCCGGGTGGGGTCAGGTGACCACCCCCAAGCAAATCACCTCTAGCCTGGATGTCAATACATTGTAATTGGCTACGTTTGAGTCAAAACCTGTTTCTCAGAGATAGGATCATATCAGAACAAACATGGCAGCCCCCATAGGGCCATGGGTTTGGGGGGAGGATTGCTGAGCAAAAACCTTGATGATACCTTCTACATTTTAGGGAGTAGGAAGAATTGCCTTTGGAATATTAATTTGAGATTTTGAATGTTAGAAGAAATAAGACATCTTTATCTATTTGTTGATTTTTAAACACACTTAAAGCAACAAGACTCTTTCAAATAAAACAACTTGCGAATACCAACGTAATATGTAGATAACTGTGGAGCTGCTGATCTAAGAGGAAGTAGAATCCAGTCTTCTGATCTCAAATTCCATCTCCCAGCATCCAATGAGTCACTCATTCATTCATTCATTTTATAGATTTTTTTACTGGATACTTATTCTGCCCCCAGACAATGGCTGAGTAAAAATAAACAGCATATTTCTGGAACATACTATGTATGGTCCTTAGAACACAGTTTGAAACCCACTATTCTGGGCAATTCTGTGGAAGTAGGGACAAGGAGAATAAGGGATTGAGAAAATTAAAGGGATGCTTTAGAAATACTGATCTGGCAGTTGTAGATGTGGTCAGCTTGATTTGGTGAAGACTGGCAAGTTGATTAATTGGGAGACCATTGCAAGAGCAAAGACATGACATGCTGGTTCTAAACTAGAGAAAAAGCAGAGGAAATGAAAAAGAAGCATGGATATAAGAAATATAATGTAAGAAAAATTGATGAGTTTGGGTGACAACCTCTTAATGGATCTGTCTAGTATCTATTAATGCACAATATTAAAACAATCCTACATACATTTATAGGTACTAGATACCCCCTACTTTTTCCACTCAATCAAATGTGCAGTATATTGCAACCCATGTCACTGCACTCACATATTAATCATTCATACATTCTTGACAGCCCATTTCAGCCCTAGTCTTTCAGCACCCTGACCACACACACATATTTCTCATGGCTTCAAGTACAACACTGTCTCCTGACTGATAGCAGTCCTTGCCATTACTTATGTCTTCCTTGTATTCAACTGTAATCAATATTAAATTCCTGAACATTTGCAGATCAATTAATGTCAAATACTCCTTTAGACAAGACATTGTTCTCTAGTTTCTCAGGGGTTTATTTTGGGTTGTATGAAAAACCTGCAATCAATAGACCACCATCCATTCCTCTCCTTTCTTCTCCATCCTACATAATGGAAGCACCTTAAAGTCAAAAGACAATTGGAAAACTGGAAAAAAAAGACTCCTAATTTATACCACAGACAAAGAGCTAGTATTTCTAATATATAAATAACTCTTAATAGGGGCACCAGAATGGCTCAGTCAGTTAAGCATCTGACTCTTGATTTCTGCTCAGGTCATGATCTCCAGTTCATGAAATCAAGCCCCACAACAGGCTCCATGCTGGGTGTGGAGCCTGTTTGAGATTCTGTCTTTCTGTCTCTCTGCCCACTTTGTCTCTTCCCTGCTCTCTCTCTTAAAAAAAAAAAAAAGAACTCTTAATAATTGAGACTCTAAGGATGAAAAGTCAATAAAAAAATTAGGAGGGGCAGCTGGGTGGCTCAGTCGGTGCATCTGACTTCACCTCAGGTCATGATCTCGTGGTCCATGAGTTTGAACCCCGCATGGGGCTCTGTGCTGACAGCTCAGAGCCTGGAGCCTTCTTTGGATTCTCTCTCTGCCCCTCCCCCACTTGTGCTCTGTCTCACTCTGTGTCTCAAGAATAAATGTTAAAAAAAAATTTTTTGGGGGGGGGGCGCCTGGGTGGCGCAGTCGGTTAAGCATCCGACTTCAGCCAGGTCACGATCTCGCGGTCCGGGAGTTCGAGCCCCGCGTCGGGCTCTGGGCTGATGGCTCAGAGCCTGGAGCCTGTTTCCGATTCTGTGTCTCCCTCTCTCTCTGCCCCTCCCCCGTTCATGCTCTGTCTCTCTCTGTCCCAAAAATAAATAAAAAACGTTGAAAAAAAAATTAAAAAAAAATTTTTTTTAAATTAGGAAAAGACATGGACAGGCAATACACAAAAAAGAGATAATAAAAATAGCCTCAGACATTAGAAAAAATGCTCAAATTCACTCATAATTAGAAGAATACAAATTAAAACACTGAGATCTTATGTCCTACCTATTAGACCAGCAGAGTTTTAAAAATATGACAACATACTCTGTTGGTGATGCTGTAGGAAAAAAGTTATTTTTATTAATTGCTGGTGAAAATGCAAATTTGAACAACATTTCCAGATAGAAATTTGGCAATACCTAACGAAACTACATACATATTTACCTTTCAACCCAGCAATCCCACTTCTAGGAGTCTTCCCTAAAGATACACTTTCAACAATGCAAAACTACATATACATAAGAATATTTTTTGTTTGTTTGTAGTTGTCAAATACCGGAAACCACCAAATGTCCATATACAAGAGAGTGGTTGAAGACACTATGAAACATTCATACAATGAAATACTATGCAGCTATAAAAAAGTGAGGAAGATGTCTATGAACAAATATGGAGTAATTTCCAGGTCATATTGTTAAGTGAAAAAAAGCAAAGCCCAAAAGAGCACCTCTAAAATGCTATCATTTATGGAAGAAGAAGGAGATGTAAGAAAATATATACAGGTATCTGCCCATTAATATAAAAGGAATAAAGAAAACATAAACCAGAAACTAAATAGTAGTTATCTATAGGAAGTAAGTGGAAAAGAGGTAGGAAGAGTGGGGAATGGGAACAGAGTAGAAGGGTTCAGCGATACTCTCAATGTATATCTTTTTGTACATCACTGACTTCTAGAACTGTGGTATTGTTTCACAAACCCTTCAACTACCCTCAAAATAAACAGTTAAAATCAACCAGTATATGAGGAAGAGGACCCAGAATGGAATAGCTGTACTATAAATGAATAGCATAACCCCACTGAAATGCATGGGGAAGAAAAGAACCAACCCAAGTAAGGAACAATGTGTCTTGACAGAATACTGTGAGGCTGAAGAAAAAAAAAGAACTGTGTATAAATACTGTGATCTGGTTAGCAAAAGTGTTTCTCACAGGGGTGCAGACCAGCAATTCTGAAACTACTTTATGTAAACATTAGAAATGAACAATAGGTGATGCCTGGGTGGCTCAGTTGGTTAAGAGACCAACTCTTGATTTTGGCTCAGGTCATGATCTCACAGTTTGTGAGATCCAGCCCCTCCTCAGACTCTGTGCTGAAAGCACAGAGTCTGCTTGAGATTCTTGTTCTTTCTCTCTCTCTCTCTCTCTCTCTCTGCCCCTCCCCCACTTGCATGCTTATGCACAAGTACACACACACTCTCTCTCTCTCTCAAAATAAATAACTAAATAAACTTAAAAAAAAAAAAAGGAATTGAACAGGGAATTGAACATCTGACTCTTGGTTTTGGCTCAGGTCATGATCTCATGCTTTGTGAGTTTGAGCCCCACGTCTGGGTCTTTCCTGAGGGTTCGAAGCCTGCGTGGGATTCTGTCTCTCCCCCTCTCTCTGCCCCTTCCCTGCTCTCTCTCTCTCTCTCTCAAAAATAAATAAATAAACGGTTTTTTTTTTAAAAAAGGAATTGAACAAATAAATAGATAAATTGTGGGTAATAAAAGCTGAATTTCTTATTGTTGAAAAAAGAAATTATAAATAAATAAAGGAGGATGCTATAATGAATCTCATGGTTTTGGAGTGGAATCAGAGGTATCAGTATATATATGCATATACAGAGGTTCATATACATACATATATACACCTACATATATATTTTTTTTAGCTCTGTCTGCTGGTAGCAATAATAGCTCAGCAATAATGAACACAATCAGTGCCCAGATCTTGGTCTCTAAACACCATCCTTCAATGAAAAGAACTCCAAGAAGTGGTTGCTTTAAGTAGGGACAGGGTAAACACAAGATGATCCTGGAAATTACCGTGGTGGCAAAAAGTAAGAAAATGCTGAAGATGGGAGCCTGTCAAAGAAAACAGGAGGCAACTGCAGGAGATCCTAATGGCCAAAACTGGAACAATTTGAACAATAAAATAAATAATGGTATCATAAGATTAAAATAAATACCCATGTGTCTATGCTGATATAATATATCATCATGTAAAGAAATGGGGGGAAAATAAAAGAAATGGGGGAATGCAATAGCTCTTTCTCACAACAGATTCTAATTAATAAACCTAGAAGAAAAGAGGGAAGTAAAGAATCATCGTTAGACAAACATAACAAATTGTTGCAGGGAAGATATGCTGATGGAAGCTAAGATTATTGGGCACAAGTTTGAGGAGGAATAGGATTTGCATAATCTGAAAGTATCTCTCCCAAAATATTTATCAATTACAAAGGGAGAAGTGATAACTTCACAATGAAGAAACTGGTCAGAAACCAACTTAACCAAGTGATCAAGGTAATAAGATCACCAGCAATTAGACACATCAACCTCACAAACCCCTTGATATGATGCGCTGAGACAGATACAAGAGCATTTCCTTAATATTCTAGCCAAAAATGCATAGCCTCAATCTAATCATGAAAAAAATGTCAGATAGACCCAAAGTGAGAGAAAGTCCATGAAGTATCTGACCAATGTTTATCAAAAACTTTAAGGTCAGAAAAGACAAGGAAAGACTGAGGAACTCTTATAACTTAGAAAAGAGTGAGTAGAAACAACAGCTAAATACAATGTGGGATCATCCTTAGGATCCTAGTACAAAAAGAAAAAAGAAAAAAAAGACATTTGTGGGGAAAATAGTAAAATTCAAATAAGGTCTGCAGTTTAGTTGCCTATATTATGCCAACGGTAATATCATGTTCTCCAGCCTTCTGCTATGGTTATATAAGATGGTTATCTTAAGGGATGTGGGGTGGGGGGATAAAAGGAAACTGTACTGTTTTTGAAACTATTTTATAAGTTTAAAATTGGCTTAAAACAAGCAGTCTTTTTAAAAAGACCTTCATGCGAGACAGAGGGCCCTTTAGGTCTTAAGGTGTGAGGAATCCCCAGCGGGGCAGGTCTCCCAATTCTTGAAAGTCTGTGGCCTTTTGTGCCTTTGTGCATACACAGAGCTCCAGCATGAGCCTGCCACAGTGTTGAAAATAATTACAGAGCTCTGGGGCTCCCCTTTGCCATTCTGCCTCTGCACTGACCTTGAATAATAACAAGAATCTCATAGTCCACTACCAATTCCTAATGAATGACCATCTGACCTGAGCTGAAATTTCATGGTAGAAAGATTTTACTAAGGAAATGTGAAAAATAGGGCATGCTGAGCCTGTTTTTTTTTTAAGTTAAAAAAAAAAATGCATTGCAGCATTATTTATAATAGTTAATGTGTGGGGGGAAAGTGTCCAAAACTAGGGGATTGGTTAATAACTTTTGTTATAGTCACACTTTGGAATGCCAAAGAGCAATGAATAGTAATGTTGTGGACTATTCAATGATATTCCATATCATGTGCACAAAAAGTTACATGAATAGAGTTAAAAAATAACATGCAGATTTAAAAGATAACCTATCTATGTATCAATTTACTTATAGAGAAATTCAAAGGGAGAAAATTTGGAAAAATGTTGTCTAAAATGTTAACAGGAGTCACCACTGATGGGTGAAATTATCAGCAATGTTTCCCTTCATTTTTCTTTTTTTTTTGGCATTTTCTAACATGTCCAGAATGAACGAACATATATCCCTTTCTAATTTATGAAAATGTTTTAAAAATAAAGGAAGGAGACTTCTGGTTTTAACCTGGTGGAGGAAGGACACCTGTGCCCCTTCTCTTCTCCGAAATCACCCTGCAACAACAAACAGAAGGAAAACAGAAATGTGAGCTCCATCTTTGGCAAAACTAGGAAACAACTAGCAATCTGAACCCCAGGTGAGGAAGGAGCTGCTCAGTGCAGAGGCTGCCAGGGATGCCCATGGGAAAGCAGTGCCCAGACCCACCTGCAAACATGGAGCTCAGGCAGACCCCGCAGACGCTGGTTACCCTAGGACATGGGAGACCCTGAGAAGAGAGGCCACCAATTCCATGTTTGAACAACGGTAGTGGAACGCACAGGCTTGTAATGGAAGCTTCTTTGGTCCTCATTTGTCACCCCAGACAAGTGGGGAAGCTGGGGTTGAAAGCAGCACCACACAAACATGACCTCCTAACAGGGAGCAATCCGTTGGTGAGGTGAGGCAAGGTGGAAAAGACCTGGAACTGCCATTCTGCCACCTTCCATTAGCCCTGAAAAAAACAAAGGCAAAAATGGTTCTCTCCACACCCATATACCCAAACTCACTCATGCAACCCTGCATTATAAGTTTTATTACTGTGCCAGTTAAGATTAAGCTCAGCTATATAACAGAAAACCCCAAAAGTTTAACATCATAATAGATGTTTATTTTTCACTCATTTAAAAGGATTTTTTTTAAATTTTTTAAAATGTTTTTATTTGTTTATGAGAGAGTGAGAGAGAGACCAAGACAGAGACAGGATGTGAGCAGGGGAAGGGCAGAGAGAGGGAGACACAGAATCCAAAGCAGGCTCCAGGCTCTGAGCTGTCAGCACAGAGCCTTATGCAGGGCTGGAACTCATGAACCGCGAGATCATGACTTGAACCAAAGTCAGAGGTTGACTGACTGAGCCACCCAGGCCCCTAAAATAATTTTTAAAGTTCTTTTTAAAATAAATTTTCTTTTAAAGAATTTTAAATTTTTAAAATAAGATTTGTATGGTAGCTTCATGGTATCGTCAGAGAACCCAGCTCCTTATTTTCTGTGCTGCTTCTCTCTGTACATGGTTTCCACCTTCAAGCTTACTTCATAGTTTAAGATGGCTTCTGGAGCTCTAGTCTTAACATCCATATTCCAGACTGAAAGGGTAAGAAGTAATCCCTCCTCCCACATATCCAAGGAGCTTATCCAGAAGCCACACTCAACACTTCTGCTTTACGTATTGGTGGATAGAGTTAGTCACATAGCCATAACTAGCTAAAATGAAAGGTGGGAAGTTTAGGGTTTTAGCTGAACACGATGATGAATAGAATCTGGTTTCTGTTGTTATAGAAGAAAAAAGAAATGGATGTTGGAGAATGAGCTATGAACTGGAGAGAATTCTTTATAACTCAGAAATACAATCTTGTTCTGAATTTCCTACAAATAGCTAGTTCAGGAAGAAATTGTTTCACTCAAAGATAAATAGCAATTAAAAAGGAACCAGTACATAAAGATATTACAAGAGAAAGGAGAAAAGAAACAGAAAAAAAAACAAAAACCAAATGGCAGTGAAAAACATTTACTACCCCCCCCCCAAATGTTGCCACCATAAAATTATGATCAAACATATTGGCATATACCCTAAGAATTTAATAAAATTTCTAACACTCTCAAAGCAGCATACAAGAGCCAAGGAAGAAAGGAATAGATATTACTGAGAATATTGTAAGTTACACAGAAGACAAGGCTTTAAAAAATGAACAAAATGAAATAAATACGAAAAAAGCACTACAGAAGTCAAAGTGAAATGAAAAGGTACATAACTGGTATCCTTGGATTATAGGTGTTCAATTCTGTATACAATCAAAATAGATAAGAAAGAAAGAAAGAAGAAAAGAATCAAGTATAGAGTGTTCCAAGAAAATTAATGCAAAACAATTGACGCCAAGATATAGAATACTCGATTTCAAAGATAGAATTTTGGCATTCAGGCAAAAAGGCCAGGTCATTAATGTGGATGAAGGAAGGGTGAATGGGAACCACGATGGCCTCTGACATCTTCACAGCATCTTTTAACATTAAAAGTTAGAGGAGCAATGCCTAAAAATGCCTTGCAGTCCAAGAATTTTAGAACTAGCTAAACCAGAAGTCAGAAAACTTTTTCAATGAAGAACCCAAGTAGTAAACATCTTCCGTGGTGTGGGTCACACACTGTGTTGCGATTCTGCTCTTGTGTTTGACAGCAGACAGAGACAATCCCTAAGTGGGTGGTCAGGACAGTGTTTCACTAAAACGCTTTTTACAAAAGCAGGCAGCTGGCCAAAAAGGACCCATGGGCCAGTTCTGCTGCCCCTGAGCTCAACTATCACCTAGGTGTCAAAGCAAAAGGAAACTATTTCGGAGGTGGTGAGGTCTTCAGGGATATATGCCCATAATCTGGCGTTAGAAGACAAACTTCAGTGGGCAAAAAAAAATAAATGAAGAGATTGAAGGAAAAATACTGGCAAGTAGTTAAAAAGCTAAAATATGCTCTACTACCTGGAGAACAACGAAGACGACGACGACGACAACAACAGCCTGGCACACCTTCCGGCTCCTTTGGCAGCAAGTTCTTTAGAAGCCCTGTGACGTGAAAGGATAATTCAAGAAACCAAGACATCTGTTGGAAGCCATAAAAATTATGATCAGTTCTAAATAAAGAAAGTGATGTCACATTCACAGAGCCCTTTTAAAAACATCTCACAATTCACAGGAATATTTGGATTGTTAACCCACAGTGACAGCTGAAGTAAAAGGGCCTTGGTTTCTCAGAAGGAAAATGAAGTAGTTGAATTAAACCAGAGGTTCTCAGTCCTGACTACTCATGAAAATCACCTGAGGCGTTTTCCCCCCTGAATGCTTGTGCCTGGGTCCCATCCCAGACCAGTTAAATCAGAATGTCTGGAAAGAGGAAAGACAAAGGTGTTTGTTTATTTGTTTTTTAAGCTCCACAAATATTCGGATATGGAGCTGCAGTGGAGAACCCCTGGATTAGATATTTTTGAGGTCTGTATCAGTTCAGATATTCTATGATTATATATATGCAGATGTAAAGAATTATTTCAAACTTAGAGATTTAGAAATTGCTATATAACAGAAGTTAAAATATGTAGTCCATTTTGGATGTGTGTTTCTATAACGGAACCTCACAGTCCACACTGGTCCCAAGTAACTGGTCCAAGTAACAGAGGCTTCTCAAGAGAACCTAAAGAACTAATGCCATTCTAATGTAAAGAAGCTGGTAATTACTCATGAATGAAGAAAGAAGTATACAACTCTAACTGACAGTGTAATCAAATCCTTATTTTGTGTGTGTGTGTCCCTATCCCTGTAAAGGAACTAATAAATGTCAAATGCTCCTTCTTTTTGAAAGCCCAAGGCCCTTGGGATGATGTTGGTTTGCTTTCTTAAAAATTTTATTAAATTTAGAAATTTTAATTCCAGTATAATTAGAACACAGTGCTATATTAATTTCAGGTATACAGTATCATAATTCAACATTTCTTTGCATTACTCAGTGCTCACCGTGATAAGTGTACTCTTAACCCCTTCACCTATTTCACCCCTCCCCCCCACCCATTTCCTCTCTGGTAACTTTCTGTTTGTTCTCTATAGTTAAGAGTCTTTTCTTTGGTTTGTCTCTCTCTCTCTCTCTCTTTTCCCCTTTGTTCATTTGTTTTCTTTCTTAAATTCCATATATGAGTGAAATCATATGGTATTTGTCTTTCTCTGACTGATTGATTTCACTTGGCATTATATTCTCTAGCTCTGTCTATGTTGTTGCAAATGGCAAGATTTTGTTCTTTTAATGGCTGAATAATATTCCATTGCATGCATATATATATATATATATATATATATATATATACACATACATATATGAAATGGAATATTATTATACTCTCTCTATATATACACATCTTCTTTACCCACTCATCTATCGATGGACAGTGTTTGTTTGCTTTTATAGAGCTTTTCAATAAGTGTGGTCCTTAATCTATTTCTTGAATAACTCACTTCCAAAAATTAGCAAAGTCAAAGAGAGATTTAAGCATGTCAAGAAAAATAAATGCGTCTCAATTTTTAGAAAAAAAAATTTCATAGATAAACCAATCACTAATAATTAGGGTGACAACAGTTCCAGTCTGCCCAGGACAATCTTAATATATACCTGTTATTCCAGGTATATATTTATTTATATATATATAAATATATATAAATTTGATATATACCTGTTATTCTAGGTATATATTTAAATATAATTATTTAAAAAATTAAAAAAAAATTTTTTTTTGAAGGAAAGAGACAGAGCATGAACAGGGAAAGAACAGAGAGAGAGGGAGACACAGAATCTGAAGCAGGCTCCAGGCTCTGAGCTGTCAGCACAGAGCCCAACGTGGGGCTCAAACTCACAAACTGTGAGATCATGACCTGAGCCGAAGTCAGATGCTTCACCAACTGAGCCACCCAGGAACCCCCAGAATAATTATTAACAGTGCTTACTTTCACACTCAAACATTTCCTAGTATAGGCAATACATTGTATGATAACTCTACCACTGATGTTCATAATAATAAATGAGCCATAGCTCTTCATTATAGCAGATGCAAAGACCTGTGCTTAAAAATATATTAATTATTAAATTGTACCCTCAAAAGAGGGGACAGAATCTGTAGCATGTGTGTGTATTTGGGACTCAGGCTGTGGTGTGGGAGGTAGAGCTTAACATGTAGTCGAATCACAATTAATAATTTCACAAGAGGATGTCATGAGATATTTAAAGATAAATACTGGAAAGCCAGACTGGAGTTGTTGAGGATGGGATTGGAAGAGTTTGGTTGGGTATCAGACAGAACTTGCTAAGATGCAAAGAGAAAAGCAGGTCTGAAGACCAGGGTCCCGAGGACTGAACCTGGTCAGGAACAGTACGGGGAAGGAGTCCCAAACAGGAAGGGTTTGGTATATGACAACTTTGCTAAGGAACTGCCTACTGTTTCCTCCAGCTTTATCAACCTCATCTCACCACCAGGGCGTCTTAAAGCACTAAGTTTTTTTTTTTCACACTCAAGTGAAGATAACATTTGTATGAAAAAAAAAGTAAAATAATGTCTATTCTTGCAAAGATTTCCTTAATTCAGATCTGTAATTCAAACTGTTCAATTATTTAAAAAAAAAAAAACAATTTTTCAAATGAGGAAATCTGGCTTTCAAAGAAAACTAATCAGATAGTTTGCTAAGATAATTATCCCAAACTGGTGTTATTTCATCTTCTAAGATGTTCATGCATTATATAGAAAATTAGGATCTTCAGAAGACACAAGGATTAAGTGTCAGATCAGTCAAATCAATTCTGCCAGTCAATGGAGTGTCACTGTCACATCTCCTTTATAGCCAAGAAGGACTACATGACAGCAGCTGAAAAGTGAGGTATAACATTTATTCATTCCACAAACATATAGTCAGCATCTACTATGTACATGACACTATGCTTACCTGGAAAGTAATGGGGGTTGTGAAAACGTGAAAAATTGACTACAACAACCATAAGTGTTTTTACAAGGGTAATGGCAAGGCATCTGATGGGATCTTTGAATGTTCATTTTAAGAATGATTCATTGCTTATGGCTCCCATAGAAGAGGTAGCCTTAACCACCAAGTGGACCCCATAGGGGCAAAGAGCAGTGAACAACCTGTTCAAAAAAGCTCAAGTTTACTTCTTATCCTAGAGTTTTTGCTTAAGCTAATTTAAACTGATTTTTGTTAGTTTCAAATAAAGAACCTTGACTAAAATGGATAACAAAGGCAAATTTGGTATTTTAATGTAAGAAAGGAAGTATAACTCCTAGGTATTCCTGACATTTGGTAGAACTCCTATCAATAATATTGCAACCAAAGGGAATATCTTCTTGGAAAGAAATGGATCAAATACAAAATGAAGGGAAGAAGCCCAGGGACAAATAAAGTATAAGATTAGTGGGAGTTCTCAAACTGGACAACGTGAGCATAGTGAAGACAGCTTGGGTGAGGACAAAACGGGAATGAAACAGAACTGATAGGGAAACATGCTACAGCTTATTTAATCAATAGAAGTTATAGAGAGTTAGTGCCTTCCTGAAATATCCTAGCAACTTTATGTATTAAAACTCCTAAACTTACGTGTTGAATTTGGACTTTCATCCATGAACCTTTGAATAAACACTTCAAGCTATCACTCGGTGGCATCGCCCGTTGGTTGACAGCTGAGTGTCAGCCATGTAGCCACCTTTGTCCTTACTACAGTGTTTGTGCAATTATTTGAGTATTCTACTACATACCCTTTTGTGATTATTTTCTAAAATGTGAGTGGGAAATGGAAAGATTAATATCAATTCTACTACTGAGTAATATATTTCTCCTAAGCTTATTACAACTAAAGCCAAGATTGAAGTCATTAGTTGTGTCAAAAGTAGTGGATTCTTTGCCATCAATTGTGCTCACTGGGATTAAGCTGTCCATTGATGCTTATTTTAAAGGAAAATAATAATATTAAAGAAAATTTATTAGAAAGCGGAACTAGCCTCAACTTTTTTCTCTAAAAGTTGTGATATAATTAAGGATTTTTTAAATTATTATTCTGGAAAAAGAGTCCTCCACTGAAATACCTAGTCTACTATTTAATACCTGTACATCTGATTTCCTGCAAGTCTTAGGGAACTATCATATACTAAAATATTGGAGTGCCTCTGTGACAAAATTGGCACAGAGACAAGCTACACGTTGACGGGAAATCTCAACTCTCTTGACATCTACTAGAAGTCTTTTAGAGCTCAAAGTAAAGTGGTTAAAAATTGTTTTACTTACCTTATTGAATATCAGCTCTGAAATAATAGAAGCTGCAGGAAAAAGACTATTTTGGACCAACTTCTTTCTCTGACAAGGAGGAACTGAATGGTTACCGCGTCATCTTGGCATTTGTAATGAGGAAAGGAAATATACTGCAGAGGCTGATATGTGCTGAAGATTTTAAGAAAGCAGATGTCAAGAACTTCAAAGAAAGGAATGAGTTATAGCACAGGAGTTATAGGAAAGGGGTGGTAAGAGCTCAGACTACAGACTCAAGAAAAATGTAGGTTTGAATCCTAGGTGTGCCACTTAGCAGTCGTGTGACATTAAGCAAGATAGTCAACCTTTCTGAATCTCAGTTCTCCTTGCAGAGTGAGGGTAGTAAGGAAGAGCTACAAACTGCCTGGGAAAATTACTTAACCTCTCTAACCTTGTTTAAAAAACACACACACACACAAGGATAGTAATTATGTATGCCGCATAGGTTTGTTGGGAGAGTTGACTATGAAAGGTCACATAAGGGGCATCTGGGTGGCTCACTTGGCTAAACGTCTGACTTAGGCTCAGGTTTTAATCTTGTGGTTTGCAACTTCGAGCCCCCCATTTGGGGTCTGTGCTGACAGCTCGGAGCCTGGAGGCTGCTTTGGATTCTGTGTCTCCCTCTCCCCCTGCCCCTTCCCTACTCATTCTCTCTCTCTCTCAAAAATAAAAATAAACATTAAAAAAAAAAAAAAAAAAGAAAAGTCACATAAAATACCTAACACTGTTTGGTAAATAGTAAGCATTTTTTAAATGCATGCACACACATTATATACATATTTTATGGTCTCTAAAATTCTAAGAGAGAAGTGAGGGATTCATGAAAGAAACTATGAATAGAAGATGGATTGAATGAAGATATAACTAAGAATGAACACCAAGGACAACCACAGGCCTCTAAGAGCTGAGTTTTAAAAGGATAACGCTCGAAAAGAAATGAAGTAATGTATCCTAAGACAAGACTTTTTTTTTTTTTAGAAGTTTTTCTGTTTATTTATTTTTGAGGCAATGTGAGAGACAGAGTGCAAGCAGTACAGGGGCAGACAGAGGGAGGCACAGAACTCGAAGCAGGCTCCAGGCTCTGAGCTGTCAGCACAGAGCCCGACTCAGGGCTCAAACCCACGAACAGTGAGATCATGACCTGAGCCAAAGTTGGATGCTCCAACCGACTGAGCCACTCAGGTGCCCTTTCAGACAAGACTTCTTCAGCCACATTTTGTGGGAAGAAGAGGAGGCATAGAACACATGTACGCTTTGGGGACTATTGTGCAAAGTTACCAAGTGAAAAAGAGAAGGCAGAGCTACAGCATGTCTATTCGAGGTCTACATTTCCCAGGAAGAAGAATGGTCCACAGCTGGAAAAAAAAGAGGAAGCCAGGCAAAGACAGTATGTACCAAAAGATGTGTTAGAAGAGAGAAAGGGAAGACAGAGTTACTACGTTACATGGTTTCAGATCTCCAGATCCATAGACTAGGTGGTGTCTCAGATTTTTTCCAAGATCATAAATGCAATTGCTTGACATAAAAAGATTTGTTATAGCAATGAAGATCTGAAATTATTCTAAAAGAAACATTGATATGGAGACAGAGAGATGCTCATTTAAATAAATTGGCCATCCAAATCTTTACAGATTTTATTGGGCTTTATAAATCAGACATAGTTTTTATTTTGATGCCTTCTTGTATAGAATATTTAATTATTTAAGCCAAATAAGATGCTGCTAAGGCAGGTCAACCATTAGTAGACATCATCCATTATAAAAATCTGCTTCATCCTTCTGAAGACTGACAAGTAGCTCAATGAAACCAATTCTTAATCATCCAACAAGGATTTGAGCATTTATTATGTGCAAAGAAAGTGAAGTTGATCTCCTCTTTTTGAGCATTTATTATGAGTGCAGAAAGTAAAGTTGATCTCTTCTTTCTATAGAGTGAGGAGGAAGATAATCGTGTGAAAAGGTTACAGTTCAAAACATAGTTTGACATACCAAACACAGGTACAAGCAAACTGTTACAGGAACACAAAGAGAGCAAACAATAATTCTGAGTTGAGAGCTCAGAGAGAAGACTGTAGGCAGGGCTGCTACTAAAAACACGTAACAATTTATATGATACCACCAATCAGAACGGATCTCTGACAAATCAGAATAGACTCAGGTAGGAAGTATCCACTATAATGACACTGGCAGGTGCCAGTTGAAAACTAGTTGTGGTTAGAGGGAAAGTCTCATAAATGCTAATCCTCAGAAGATTTGTGGAATTTTGACAGATGTAGAATGACAAAACAAGCAAACAAACAAACCCTCTGATCTACAGGAAGAGAATAAACATTGGACAGAAAAAATGGATTGCATAATATGTAACCAAGAATTTCAAGTTCATTGGTAAACTGGTGTGGCTGATCAGTATGATTTGTGGAATGATGTAGAAGATATGGCTAGAAAAGTCTTTGAGGCCCATCTATAGCTTAAATACCAGACACAAGAAGCTTGAATTTAATTCTATGATACCCAGAACGACAGCTACAATTTATTGAGCACACCCTATGCAACAGAAACTTTATATGCATTATCTCATTTTGTTCTTCCAATAACCCTATGAGATACAGTTATGACCTCTACTTTAAAAACTAGGCCTTAAGTTCACACAGCTAGTTAAGGATTAGAATTTAGATCCAAATTCAAAGCCACAGAATGACTAAACTATAATCCTTGATTGTGGAGAAAATGGCAACAGTGAACATTTTTTGAGAGGGAGACAGAATGAAAACTGAGTATCTGGAAAATAGAATATAGTGGCAAGTAGACTTCCAGGAGAAGTGAGAAACTAAAGTTGGAAAGTTTAGTTAAAAAGTTGTTAGTTCAGGGGGCACCTGGGTGGCTCAGTTGGTTACACTTCTGACTTTTGATTTTGGCTCAGGTCATGATCCCACAGTTTGTAGGTTCAAGGTCCACGTTGGACTCTGTGCTGACAGTGCAGAGCCTGCTTGGGATTCTCTTTCTCCCTCTCTCTCTGCCCACCCCCACCCCAAATAAATAAATAAACTTAAAAAAATACATTTTTAAAAAGATTCTCTCTAAAAAAAAGTTGTTAGTTCAGAGATTAGGGGCCTAAATGAGACATGATAACAATAAAGAAAAAAGGATAGATTAAAAAACATTGGAAGGGAAGAATTAAGAGAGATTAATGTATTAGTTTTCTATGCTGCATAACAAGTTAACACAAACTTAGTCACTTAAAGCAACATACATGATCTCACAGTTTCTGTGGATTATGAATCTGCACACAGTTTAGCTAGCTAGGTCTCTGCTCAAGGTCACACAAGGCTACAGTTAAGGTGTCAGTTGGGCTATGGTCTTATCTGGAGCTTGACTAGGGAAGAATCTACTTACAAGCCCATGTTAGCAGACTTCATTTCTTTGTAGTTGTATGACCAAGTCTCCCCATTTTCTTGGTAGCTGTCATCAGGGAACACCTTTCAGTTACTAGAGATCACTCTCATATTCTTGCCCCGTGCTTCCTCCTCTCAAACACTGCAGCTAACATCTTTAAGGCCAGCAAGGTAATCTCTGATGCTTCAAGTCACTGGGGTCAAGGAAGCCTAAAAACCTTTTTTTGAGTGACTCATCTGATAACCTAGAGAATCCCCTTCTGATTAATTCAAAATCAACTGAATCACACTTGCAAAATCCCTTTATCTTTGCCACATAGAGTAACCTAATCAGTGGAATGACATCCATCAGGTTGTAGACACAATCAAAGTGGAGACATTATACAGGAGGTGTTACATCAGGGGTTGGGAGCCTGGAGGCTGCTTTCGAGTTCTGCCTACTATATCTAACAGATGGTTCGATACAAAGAGGAGGCAAAGATGACCCAAAATTTTTAGCCTGAGTATTTAAGATGATGTCCATTAATTAAGATATGACATAGAATAGGAAAAGAAGTTTAATGAGAAAGATCATGAATCTTGCTTGGGACTTCTCACCTTGAGGTAGGTACATCCATTTTTTAGAAAAAGATGGCATCAGTTCATTTCAATGGTATTTAATGTTTTATTAAATGGGGTGGAGAAGAGGAGCTTCTTACATCTGGAAGCCATTCTATCATAAAGTACACAATTTTTAAAAATGTTACAAATAGCCATGAACTTGAGAAACATTTAGCAAGTTATTATGTTTTAGATTCACGTCTTCCTTTTATCCCAGCAACCAGTCACAGTGATTTTTTTTTTTTTTAATTTGGGTTGTTTTGATAAATGTTCCTTTCAGGCTCTGTTATTCCTGAGAAATAGCCAAACATCTTTTCTCCCCCATGAATGTTTATCTTAAAATATATCCAGTAATAGCTGAATGAGTTGTTAAGCAAGTAGATAAATGAAATACCCAAAATAACCAAGGAAATATCAGAGTTAGTGCTAATAGAAGTCAGAATAAATAATCTAAACTCTCATTTTAAACTATCTGAATTATCCCATGGCTTTGGGGTTAATACAGATTACATGTTCCCTGGCACACAGTGAAATGCAGAATATTGTTGATTGGTATGTTGTGGAAGAGAAACAGTTACTGGGTTTCGTCCTAATGCCAAGCCCTATACTAGAATTTTTACATATGCTATCTCATTTTATTCTAACAACTCTTAAATAGGTATATATTAGCCTTATTTAAAAAAAAATAATGTTTATTTATTTTTGAGAAAGAGAGAGAGACAGAGTGCAAGCTGGGGAGGGGCAGAGAAAGAGGGAGACAGAGAATCCAAAGCAGCCTCCAGGCTCAGAGCTATCAGCACAGAGCCCGATGCAGGGCTCAAACTCGCGAACTGTGACATCAGCTGAAGTTGGACGCTTAACTGACTGAAACACCCAGGAGCCACTAGCCTTCTTTTTTTTTAACAGATAAGGCAGTTGAGGTTGAGAAATTAAACATTGCACCCAAGCTGGGAAGTGGGAATAGCCAAATTTCAGACCCAGATTTATTTAATTCTTTAAGAATACTTACCTACTTTTTCCGCTATTAATCTTTACGCAGTTTTCAGATTAGCTGTACCTTCTTCTAAGAAACCTTCCCTGACCACTCTTGGATCTTCCAAGACTACAATGGTTGCAATTCCCACCATGCTGTCCCCTACAACCAAGATCAAAGTTCTTGATATGTATGACAGCACAGATAGGATTCAAATTCCACCTTTACATTTGCTAAGTGCATAAACTTGCAAAATTGACTTGGCCTCAGGCTTTTCACTGGTAAAATAGGAATAATATTAGTACCTGGCTCAAGGGGTGGTTAAGAAAATGACCTATGAACATAAATCCCTATCGTCGTTGTCATCATCATCATCATCATTATTTGTTATTCCATTTACTACCCTGGGTTGCAGTTGCGTCTTTACTTTTCTGTATTCCACACTAGATTGTAAAATCATCCCTAGGACAGTGGCTACATCTTGTTAGCATAATTTCCCCAGAGCCTTGTACAGTGCCTATCTGGCACATGGCTGGTACTTAAAAACTTCTGCTGAGGGAGAGAGGGCAGAGGAATGGTGGAGGGCAGGAAGGAAGGGAGGGAAGGAGGGAAAAAGGGAGGGAGGAAGGGAGGGAGGAAGAAGGGTGGAAAGAGAAAGAGGAAGAAATGAGGAAAGGGAGAAAGGGGAAAAAAAAGCAAGAAAGATAGGAGACTGCTCATTACATAGGTGTTTTTGCTTTCCATTGGTCCAGCCCTAATAAAGGCATGAACTCTCAGGTTTGTTGTGGTATTATTCACAACAGTCAAGATATGGAAACAACCTAAGTGTCCATCAACAAATGAATAGAGAAAGGAGATTATATGTATGTGTATATATATATATATATGTGTGTGTGTATGTATATATATATATACATATATATAATCACTCAGCCATGAGAAAGAAGGAAATAATCCTGTCATTTGTGACAACATGGATGAAACTTGAGGACATTATGCTAAGTGAAATAAGTCTGACAGAGAAAGACAAATAATTACTAAATACTATATGATATCACTTATATGTGGAATCTAAAAAAGATGAAATCATAAAAACAGAGTAGAGTGGTGGTTATCAGGGGTGGAGGGGCAGGTAAGAATGGAAATATTGGTCAAAAAGTGCAAACTTCCAGTTACAAGGTAAATATGTTCTGAGAATCTAATGTGCAGCATGATGATTATAATTAACAAAACAGTAAAACCTTGGTTTGCAAGCATAGTCCATTCCAGAAACATGCTTGCAATCCAAAGCACTTGTATATCAAAGTGAATTTCTCCATAAGAAATAATGACAACTCAGATGATTCATTCCACAACCCCAAAATATTCATATAGAAATGATTATCATACTGTACTCTAATACAAAATAATAAATAAAATGTAAAGAAAAATAAACAAATTAACCTGCACTTACCTTTGAAAAGCTTCGTGGCTGGTGTGAGGAGAACAAGAGAGAGGAGGGTCACTGTATAGAACAACTTTCACTATCACTAACAGAAGCATTGCTATCTATTGGCTCAAAGGAATCTTTTTCTGCATGGAGGCCATTGTATATGCTCACACAGATGTTGACTACAGCACAGTATTAATAAGTTCTTGTCATATACTGTATTTAACATAACTGACAATAAGGCAGCAGAGGAAAGGGTCTATATGCAGCCTGACCTAGAATGAAGCAAAGCATTCCTGAGCTTACTCTTGTATGGAAAAGCAAAGGACTGTCCACAGGTGCTTTGAAGTGACAAAAAATACACCAGTGCCCGTTGTGGGCATCTTCAAACATTCTGAAAAATCACTGATTTCTGCCAAACGCCATGGCGTGAGACTGAGTATCTGAGCATGGGAGACGATCACCCACAATTCCACAGTGAGAGACAGAGAGAGAGAGACAGAGACAAAGACAGAGAAGAACCGTTGACTCAGTTGTGATCACATGACATTCGGCATCATGTACTACTCGTATTGCAAGACATTGTTCATTTATGAAGTTAAAATTTATTAGAAATGTTTGCTCATCGGGGTGCCTGAGTGGCTTAATCAGTGAAGTGTCTGACGTTGGCTCAGGTCATGATCTCCTGGTTCATGGGTTTGAGCCTCGTCTTGGGCTCTGTGCTGACAGTCTAGAGCATGGAGCTTGCTTTGGATACTGTGTCTCCTTCTTTCTCTGCCCCTCCCCCACTGACTCTCTGTCTCTGTCTCTCTCTCTCTCTCTCTCTCTCTCTCTCTCTCTCTCTCAAAAATAAATAAACATTTGGGGTGCCTGGGTGGCTCAGTTGGTTGGGCGGCCGACTTCGGCTCAGGTCATGATCTCACGGTCTGTGAGTTCGAGCCCCGTGTCGGGCTCTGTGCTGACGGCTCAGAGCCTGGAGCCTGTTTCGGATTCTGTGTCTCCCTCTCTCTCTGACCCTCCCCATTCATGCTCTGTCTCTCTCTGTCTCAAAAATAAATAAACATTAAAAAAATTTAAAAAAAAATAAATAAACATTAAAAAAAGAAAAAAAGAAACGTTTGCTCATCTTGCAGAACACTTGCAGAACAAGTTACTCCCAATCCAAGGTTTTATTGTACTGTATTATATACTTGAAAGTTGCTAAGACAGTAGATCTTAAATGTTCTTACCACAAAAAAAGAAATGGTAATTATGTGACACAATAGAGGTGCTGACTAACACTGTAGTGGTAATTATTTTGCAATATGCAAGTGTATCGGTTGACTGACTTGACCTGTTTTATCCCTTAAACTTATACAATGTTATATTTCAATTATATCTAAATAAAACTGGAAAAAAATTAAGGCATGAATGTATATATATATATATATATATATATATATACACACACATATATATATACACATAAAATATATATATATATATATATATATATATATATATATATATATACACACACACACATATATATTTAGGTAAAAATAAGCTACTACTTCCCTTGAATTATACTTAAGGATCAGAAGCCTTAGAAAGTAGAGTTTGTTATGACATCCTAATGCCAAGTATGATCTGAAAATCCTAATAGTTAAATTCTGCCTGGAAAAGGTCAAAGCCCAGGCATTCTCTTAACAAGTGAGCGTTCTCCCTCCTTGGGAGAAAAGATAGCCACCCTTACCCTTCAGCCTGAGAGTAGTGCACTAAATGTGAATGCCCTGCCTGTAGCTTCAAAGCCGCCCAAAGGACAGTAGCCAATTCCCAGCCACCACCAACTCCAAGGCTACTATGAAAAATGCCCCTGGCTCCTACTATTTCTTTAATGTCAAATAACCTAATTTTTGTATGTAGATATAATTAGATATATTTGACATAAAACATTGTGTAAGTTTAAGGTATATAACGTGTTGATTTAATACATTTATATATTGCAGCATGATTACCACCTTAGCCTTAACCAACACCTCTATCACGTAATATAATTATCATTTCTTTTTGTGGTGAGAACATTTAAGGTCTAGGTTCTCAGCAACTTTGAAGTATATAACACAGTATTGCTGACTATAACCACTATGCCGTGCATCAGATCTTTAGAACTTATTCATCTTCTAACTGCAAATTTGTACCCTTTGACCATCATCTTCCCAAGTCCCCCACTGCCCAGCCCCTGGTGACCAGCATTCTACTCTCTGTTTCTATGTGTTTGACCTCCCACTTTTTATTTGATCTATCCCAGCTACACCTGTTTCTTTGTCACCTTCAGCTCCCAGCAGGCCAGTGCCTGTTTTTATTCCTTTGATGGAAAGAGCATATTTTTACTTGTATATGTGTATGTGTATGTATGTATATGTGTGTGACTTGTACCTATTTAAAGCCCTGCATGCAAGTGAGAACAAAATATCCAAATGACCATATTTAATTAACATAGTTTCAACCAGTTTGGGCATTTATGGGCCATGGTAAAAACAGGATTGTTTCTTTAACTGACTGAGCCACTCAGGAGCCCTAAAACAGGATTGTTCATATTTTTCACATTTCTTACAATAAAGTCAAAACCATAAGTAAAAATGCAAATTAGGCAAAAGCAAGCCCAGGAAAGAGGGATGAAATACAAAGATGAACGGCCCTATTCATTTGTGATGCAAAAAAATCCATTATTAGAAGCAAATCTCCTCGGCAGCCTTGTGCATGCTGCATAATTCACAGAGCAAAACTGTACTTAGGAAGTGATTGTTAAATATTGAAAATCTGATTGGAAGACGGCGGTGGCTTCCTGCTCTTTCCTGTAATTGCCTTGTCTGAGTTTTCTCATGAACAATGTATCACTGGAATTTTTGACTATGATAGACTGTACCTTCCTGAGAGCTCTGCCCTGAAGGCCAGGGCTCCAGCTCCACGGGAGTCGTCTGATGGAGGACTTCACATACATCCCCTGCACCTGTCACCTCCCTTCCCTTGTCCAGCCCCAGGTGGTGCGTGGAAGTGATGAGCCTCTCCCGAGCCTGCCCCCCTCCACCCGACTGCCTCTTGCACATTACAGCCGCCTAATGAGTTGAAGAGACAGAGCCGGCCCAAGCTTCTTATTACGATCACATTCCATTTTCTTCAAATAAACCCTGCTCGGAACAAAAGCGGGGCCTTCTGGACACAGCCTTTGTTGTGGATGTTTAATCATAACGTTTTGGTGGGACTCAGAATATTATGATGACTGCTTTCAAGCAATTTGTGATATACATGCTTAGCTGATGATGTAACTGCACAATTCTGCTGTGCTTTTTGCTTCGTGGCTTCATGCAGCATAGTTTACTGTGACAGTATACTCTACAAATGCAAACAGATGTGTTTCCCATGACCTTAACCCTGACAAGTAAAGAGATGTTTTATGTATTTCCCAGTTAACATTTTTGAGAGCTTCAAAATGCAGTCTCTTAAGGTCTCTTTGTACTTGTGTATCTTATACTTTTAACTATTTTGGGTATTTTAGGAATGTGATAACACTAATGAGATACTAGGGCAAGAGAAATAATAAAAAGCATACAGGCTCCAGCTTTTAAAAAGTTTGTTTTAAACGCATTGGTTTCGGGGTGCCTGGGTGGCTCAGTCGGTTGAGCAACTGACTTTGGCTCAGGTCATGATCTCGCGGTCTGTCTGTGAGTTCGAGCCCCGTGTCAGACTCTGTGCTGAAAACTCAGATTCTGGAGCCTGCTTTGGATTCTCTCTCTCTCTCTCTCTCTGCCCCTCTGCCACTAGTGTTCTGTCTCTCAAAAATAAATAAATGTAAACCCATTGGTTTCCCTTACACTTAGCTCTCAACAAACTAACTAAAATGATAATAAAAAGTTCTTTGGAGCATTAAATCTTAACACAAAAATATTCAAAGGAAAGACATCTAAAATAATGTGATGTCTGGGGGCCCCTGGGTGGCTCAGTTGGTTGAGCATCCGATTTCAGCTCAGGTCATGGCACAGCTCGAGAGTTCGAGCCCCGCATCGGGCTCTGTGCTGACAGCTCAGAGCCTGGAGCCTGCTTCTGCTTCTGTGTCTCCCTCTCTCTCTGCCCCTAACCCACTCGCAGTCTGTCTCTGTCTCTGTCAAAAATAAATAAACATTAAAAAAATTTTTTAAATAATGTGATGTCTGAGTATAGATATGAAAACCTAGCAAGAAGTATTCATAATATGTTATGAGATCACTCTATAACAGGCAAGTGGGATTTGTCCCAAGAGAGTTGATATATAAAATCTACTGAAACCATCCTGCCTCACATGCCATAATTCTCCCATGTTATTTCTTTTGTGTTTTGTTCTCCTAGGGTCAAAGACACACAAAAAAGCTGAGAAGCTGGAAGTGCCTCTTATTTGTGCTTACTTATTTATGTCTATAGCCATTTTTCCAATGGATCGTTACTACTGCATAAGAGCATTGGCTTTGAAGTCCGACAGGCTTGAAACTGGAACATTTAAAAATTTTTGTTACAACAGATCTTTAAAATTATAGCTTCTTATTTTGAATAGTTTTTGGCTCACAAAAAAAATTCTAGAAATAATACAGAGAAATTTCATGTACCTCACCCAGTTTCCTGTAATGATACTATCTTACATAATCACAGTGCATTGTCAAAACCAAGAAATGGACCTGGGTACAATACTATTCTCAAGTACAGACCTTATTTGGATTTCACAAGTTCTAGCATGGACATTTTGTGGGATGTTTGTGTGTGTGTGTGTGTGTGTGTGTGTGTGTGTGTGTGCGTGTGTGTGTGTGTGTGTGTAGTTCTGTAGTTGGTGTAACCATCACCCTAGTCAAGATAAAGAACTGGTCTATCACTACAAAGAAAAACCTTCAGGTTACACCTTAACAGTTCCATCCTACTCCCAAACCTAACTCCTGGCTACCATTGGTCTGTTCACCATTATGATTTTATCTCTTCAAGAATATTATGTGAATGGAATCATACCAGATAATAAGCCTTTGGACTGGTTTCTTTTCCTCAGCATAATTCCTTTGATATGCATCTAAATCGTTATGTGTGTCAACAGTTAATTTGTTTACTGAGTAGTGATTCCACAGTGTCGATTTACTGTAGGTTGCTTATCCATTCACCTGTTGTAGGACATTTGGGCTGCCTCCAGTTTTTGACTATAACAAAGAAAGGTGAGATGAATATTTGTGTACAGGTTTTTAGTGTTAACATAACCCCTCATTTCTCTAAGATAAATACCCATGACAGAGATTGCTGGGTCATAGGGTATGTGTATATTTCATTGTATAAGAAACTGATAAACTATTTTCTAAGTGGCTAAACCATTTTACATTCCTCATCAGCACAATGGCACTATTGATATTTTTAATTTTGTTATTTTATATGTGTGTAATATGTAAATCCTGCATCTTTAATTTGTATTTCCCTGCAGGCTTGTGTGTTCATTTACCATCGGTATGACCTCTTTAGACATGTGTCTATTCAAGCCCTTTGTCCATATTCTAATTGGATTGTTTGGTTTCTTACGATTCAGTTTAGCGAGTTCTTCATTATCCTAAAGACAAGTTCATTATGAAATAGTGATCTGAAAATATTTTCTTCCAATCTGTGGCTTATTTTTTTATTCATCCTTTTAGCGGGGATTTTACTAAAAGCAACAGATTTTCATTTTGATGAAGTCTGATGTATCCATTTTGTTTCCTCATTAGTGCAGGGCAGGGATGGAAGTCAGGGTTGCAGGCAGAGGCTCTGCCAGAGAAGCACACCCCCTCATTACTTCAGGACGGGATTTGTCACAGACTGAATGTGTCCACTCCTTCATCTACCGAAGTGTGATTTTAACCCCCAGTGTGATTTTATCTGGAAATAGGGCCTAGAAAGAGGTAAGTAAGGGTAAATGAGGTCCTAAAGATAAGGTCCTAATCTGACAGGACTAGGAAAAGACATATAAGAAAAGGAAGAGACACCTTGGTGGAGAAAAAGTCACGTGGAGATGCAGTGAAAAAGCAGCCCATCCACAAGCTTGAGATCTCACCAGAAACCAAAGGCAGCCTGAACTCAGATTTCAGCTTCCAGAACCGTGAGAAAATAATTTTCTGTTGTTTAAGCCCCCAGTCTGCTGTCTCCTGCTATGGCAGCTTGAACTGACTAATCGAGAGCAGAAATAACCCTTCTGCAGGGAAGGGTCCCCACCCCCTTACTGCAAAGAGAATGGGTAACAGGGTTCTGCCCCATGAACTCGATCCCTGCAATGCCTGTCAGGGTGAAGGAGGGGCTCATGGTCTGAGCCCTATGAGCCCTATGAGGTATGGATAAAAGTTTCTGTCCCACCTGGCTGTACTTTTCACAAAGAACTTTTCACATTCTGTGTTTAGAGAGCCAAGGCTCCTCTTGTGGCTAATTTTTGGTCTTCACCTCTTTTCAAGTGGTAGGCTTCTCTAGTGTCAGGACAAATAGGAGGCAAGAAAAAAATAAAATAAAACAGGGAATTCACTTCCCACTAATTACTCAAGCCCTGAGGCTCCTAGTCTACCCACCTTCTCTTTTCCATTTTTTGGACATATGTATTTTGTTCAGATTTCTTTTTTGTTGTTGTGATTAGTGGGAGGAGCAAAATGGGATGTTTCCTTAATCCTGTCTAGAACTGTAAACTACAACTGATTTTTTAAAAAATAAAATTGAAAATAAGATTTTAAGAGTGTAACAGCAGCATTCTCAGGGGTTATGTTTTCTTGATTGGGGGACATACCCAGGATTTATTGACTCAGTCTGATATAGAAAACACTACTTGGTAGGCACAGTTCTTGTCTCTCTCTCTCTCTCTTTTTTTTTTTTAATGTTTATTTATTTTTGAGAAAGAGAGGCAGAGTGTGAGCAGGAGGTGGGGGGCAGAGAGAGGGAGACACAGAATCTGAAGCAGGTTCCAGGTTCCGAGCTGTCAGCACAGAGTCCAACACAGGACTTGAACTCATGGACTGTGAGATTATGACCTGAGCCGAAGTCAGACGCGTAACCAACTGAGCCACCCGGGTGCCCTGTCAGTTTTTATGTGACCTGGGGCAAATCACCTCACCTGTCCATGTCTCAATCTCTTCATCCCTCAAAGACATGATTTGACTTGATCTGGGTTAGTAAATAGGTTTCACCTCTTGAGCCAACAGAATGAAATAAGAAAGCTTTTGAGAAGTACTCTAAGACCATGAATAGGCTTGGTGAGAAGGAACACGATCTTGTATTAGGAATGTCTGCCTTATGCACAAGATAAGATCATGGTAGCATACCTGCTTTATTTTTATCCTTAAACTAGAAGACTTCTAAGAACTTTTCTACTTCAAAAATTCTATAATTCTAATACAAAAAGGAAATTAACTTCAATGTCTGGACATTTTAAATGAAGGTAAAAGAGACAAAAATTATCTTGTGAGAAGGGAAGATAAACCATATTAGGAATGCAGGATGAAATTATTGAGAAAAAAAATTATCTGGCTTTCCTGACAGCCACAGCAAAAAGGGAAATTTATTGATTATCTAGATCTCACCTTTTCTCTTTGCTTCTTTTTTTAACCTCTTTTTTTCTACCTTCAGATGAACTGATAAAATTTTTTATATTCTCTTTTTTTTTCCTCTATGAATTTGGAAGTGGAGAGAGTATTTCTGTCCTTTTTAGTAGCTGTTCTTAAATTTAAAATATATATACTTTGTTTCAAGAGGAGTGTAAAGTTGCTCAGCATTAGGACCTCTATCCTCCTCTCAAACAGGACAGAGATGTTGATACACTGAATATTCAGGGAAGGCTCCATCTCCTTTTCTGTTATTCTTGTTCAGAGATTTTGTTTCATGTTTTTGGATACCTTGACACTTACTTTTTCGGTTTCTTTGCTCAGTTTTGCATCTTGCATCACAGTTAAAATTTCTTCTTGCTAAAGTATGTTCTTTATAATTTTTTAAGTGATAGTTTGTGAGTGAAAAATTCTCTTAGTCTTATATGTAGGAAAATGTTTTTATTTTAATGAGAGTATGTTTTTTGAGAGTATGTTTTAATGAGAGTAATTTTTTTTTTTTTTAATGAGAGTATGTCACACTAGTAGTGATCACAAGTTAGGACTGGCAATCAAACTCACAGAACACAATAGGATTGAATGTGTCATCATATTTATTCACATTTATAGAAGGATAGAAGTCAAGAAAAATAGTATTTTTCCCAGGGGGAAGCCCTAAAGCTATATATGTACACAGCTTCTTGTCTCTCCCCTTACCTACCTGGGATGCGTGCAACAAATAGGAATAACTTCAATATGTATGTGGTTTGATTTAGCACAGAGAAGCCACTGCTTTAACCCTTTTATATTGTTCCTGTCACGTAAGGCCAAGGCTTGTATGTCTACCTATAGCATCTCAGTGAAGAAGAACTCTCACTAATCAGAAATTTCACGGTAAATAAGACAGATTGTTGTCTCTTACATGTAACATTCCACATTTGTCTAAACTCAGACTGTGTCCAAGGAAATTATGCTGTGAGAAGGAAGAACTGAAGTCTTCTGTCTTCCCAGGAAAGCATTTATATGTTTAGGTTCTGGGCCTGATCTCACAGGTGGTTTAGCAAGGCACAGAATTCTAGATTGAGAGTGATTTCCTGTCAGCGATTGGTAGATACTGCTCCATTGTCAACTAGTATCTATAGTTGCTGCTGTGAAGTCAGCTGTCTGCCTAATGGTCATTCCTATAAGAATCTGATTTTTCTAATAGATTTTCATATTTTCTCCTTATTTTTAATTTCATGAGGATGCATCTAAGTATTCGTTTATTTTTATTTATCCTTCTTAAGACAAGGGTTACATTTTTAATCTGAGGATTTGCGTCATCAACTCTAAAAAGTGCTTAGCGGATGTCTCTTCAACTGTTGCTTCTCTTCTTTCCTGTATTCTAACTTTTTGGAGCTTCTGCTAGACCTAAATTTTACCACCTCAATCCATCCTCCAATTCTCCAAACTTTCTTCAGTTCTACTTTATTATTTACTAATTCCCTCTTTGATTGTGTCTTTTATAACGTTTATACAAACTTACCTCCAGAATCTCTAGTAGAATCTCTAGTAGCTTATTTCTAGATCTGCTAGTTATGCTTTTTTCCTACATGTTTTGTTCCATATTTTCTTATTCTTTATTATGAATGTTTTCTTTCCTTTACCTTGTTGGTGAAAGTCTAAATACCTTACCAAATCTAAAAACTTTTTCAGATTGTTCAACTATTTTCACTTCATCTGAAAAAGACTTTCACTAGTTTATTTTGGTAGCTATCTTTTCTTAGTATTTTTTCTTTGTAAATTGTGTAAATTAAATTATATTTTCAGATTTATCTTGAGTAGGAGGAAGGTTTGTCAATCATTTATGGGTTTCTTCCTCCATCCAGTCTCTCTCCTTTCTTTCCTTTCCTGTTGTTTTTTAGTTGTCTTCATCCAATTCAGACAGCCTCCCAAGCTAAAATTAAATCTTATTTTGTTATATCAGATATCCTGTCCCATAAGGATAGGCTAATGTGGCAGGAATCATGACATTGGAGCTCTAGTCACTGGTTAATATCCTGGCTTCAAAGTTGTATCTGGATCTTCCCTCAGATATTCAGTAATAGTAGACAGAATTTTTGGGTTTTTTAAAAGCTTTCTTTAATGGAACGGTACTGCACCCCATGCTCTAAATTCAAAAAATAATCCCAGTTCTGATCCCCACTTGCTTGGCACCTTTAGAACCTGTCACCCCATGGGAACTGAAAACTAGTGGCCTCTGCCTCTTTATAGTGCCAGAGCCTAGCAGACCCTCAGCTACAGTCCCACTTATTGCTTTGCATTCCCGTTTGCTTTTTCGCCCAAAGAAACATTGATTTTGGTCTTTAGATTATTTTTATCTTTTAAATTTTCTCTTTTATTATTTTTTCCATAATAACTGTTACCCAAAGAAGGGGGTAGCTCAAATGTTGAAACTTTGTCTTGAACAGAATTACAGTAGACCTCATTAGACAATATAAAATGTATTCCACTTCCTTAGAAACATTTTTTTAAAGATACATTTAGTAAGACAATGGAAATATACTTTAGAGGTGGTTCTTCCCAAGTAGACATTTCTTTACCATTCCTGCACAAAACCAGATAGCATATTACTTAAATGTCATTCAATGATGACATTTCTAATGGTATTAGAGTTGTAGTCTAAATAAATTTTTAAACTTGGTTTAAGGTTAAAATGTAGAGACTGAATGGTTAGCTTCAAATATCCCTCAAATATCACTCTTCTCAGCTAAGCTTTTTGACAGGGCTGAATTTCAGTCAGTCCAAGATTGAGCTCTTTAGAGGAAGTGAAGACATTGTGTTGATTGAAAAGAGATCCATATGCTTTAGGCATATGTTTTAAACTGTCAGGTGGCAAGGCTGACATTCTGTTATAAAAATTCAGGAGTCTGACTTGTATTCTCACCCCAGCAGAAGGCCTTCTCACCCCCCAAAGTGAGCCATAGTAGTGCCTGTGAAAAAGCTAAACTTTTTATTTAAAAAGAGCTTCAAATCCTCTCAAAGTCTTGGTAGAAACCTCACTTGAGGTTTTCCATAGCACAGGATGAATTTTCTAGGACCCAGAAGGAAAATATTGAATAAAGAAGATCTTAGTTCAGAGGGACTTTTAAAAGGAAGGGACACACATGTCCTCTTTTTTTTCAAAGTTGAATTCAAAAAGGAACCTCCATGTGCCCACCTTACACTTAGTTCTGAGGATGGAGTGATGATGGTGAATTGGTTCCTATCCCTGAAGGACTAGAACAAGACTAGAGGCAGAGATAGAAGCCAGGAAATGACTAGTCATCATGAGACGTAAAAAGACCAAGCTAAGGCAGTAAGAATGTAGAAGAGATAAGGAAGGTTTAAAATGTATTTAAGAAACAGAATTCTGATCTATTGGAGAGTAAGGATACAAAAAGATTTTTATAATTCCAGAATGATTCTTACATCTTTTTTTGCTTATTGACAGAGGTGACTAATAGGACTTTCAATCAGCCCAAAAATATGGGAGGAAAAGAAGGAAAAGGAGAAATAAGGCAAACAGTTCAGCTTCTAGATAGATTGAACTTTAAGTGTTTGGGAGACATCCTGATGGAAGAATCTAGGGGGCAGTGTATATGCAGTAGGTTTCAGGACAGAAACTATAAATTTGGGAGTCATCAGCATATAGGGATATAGAATGAACAGAGAAAGAACTCTAAAGAGGAGATCAGGAGAAAGTTATCACTTTTTATTCCATCAAAAACTTGTCAGTTGGGATAAATGGATAAAAATCAGAGTTGGCATTTTTTAATATCATTAAACCACAGAACACCCACCACCCTTTTTTACCTTTGTTGTATCTTGAAATCGGCTCAGCACATTTCAAGTGCTGACAAAATTACCAAGTAACCTGAGAAGTTGGATTCGGAACTGCATTCAATCTCTGAAATACGTTAACTGCTAGCAAACAGCTCAGTCTGAGAGAGAGAGATCATTGAATCCCACAGAGTTTCAGTCCATGATATCAAAAGAGAATGCAAATCCAAGCAAGCAGTATCTTTCATATGTGGACCAAAAAAGGAGATATGGGGAGGTTCTCCAACTGCTTCATATAGAGTCATCAGGAGGTAGCAGGGCCCCAGGGATCAGGCAAAAGTAGGAGAGCAGGTTAAGAGACGATTCAGGTAGGAGTATCAACAATGGGAAGAATCCAGGAACAAGACAGACAATGTATTATCAGAACTGTAGTACCTGGAGCTTTGGGGCTGGATCTCAGAGAAAAGGAATTAAAACACCTAGTAAAATACTTCCTCAATAGTACTCAAATCCATGACCTCTTTTCATTTTTGCTGCTGCTGTTTTGGTTCAGGCCACCATCGCCTCTTGCCTGAATTACTGAAACAGCCTCTTACTGGATCATTCTGCCTCCAGTTTTGCTCTCTCATCTTGAGCCCACTCTTATCACTGCAACTGGAGTGACCCTTTAAAAGTATAAATCTGGGGCACCTGGGTGGCTCAGTCAGTTAAGCATCCGACTTTGGCTCAGGTCATGATCTCACACTCCGTGAGTTCGAGCCCTGCATCAGGCTCTGTGCTGACAGCTCAGAGCCTGGAGCCTGCTTCCGATTCTGGGTCTCCCTCTCTCTCTGTCCCTCCCCCACTCATGCTCTGTCCTCTGTGTCTCAAAAATAAATAAAAACATAAAAAAAATTTTTTAAGTACAAATCTGATCATATCACACCCACCTTCCATTTTAAAACCATTCCTTGTAACCCTATTTCTCATGCAATAAAGTCTGAATCCGTAATGTGACCTTAAGTTTTTTTTATGAACTGGTCCCCATTCACTTCTTAATTCTGTTTATTACCACATGTCGCCAAATAATCAGTGGTCCAGACAAACTAAATAATGAGCAGTTCTCTAAACTTTACCTCTCCTCCAAGTCTTTGCAAACTGCTGCTTCCCCTGCCTAGAATACTTTTCAATTTCTTCATTTGTGGATGCCTTCCCTCCTTACATCTCAGCTGACATATCACATCCATGCAAATCAGAACAAGTTGAGGGCCTTAGCCACATGCTCCCAGAGCATCACATATTTTCTGTCATACCTTGTCCTGTACTGTTGTAATTCTCTCTGGCTAGCTCCTCTATGCATTACAAGTTCCAGGACAGTAAGGGCTGTTTGTTTATCATTTGATCCTCAGCACTTATGCTGTATTCTTAAAAATGGTCGGCAGCTATTTGTTGGTTGGATATTTCATTTTTTTTTTTTCCTTTAAGTTTTAAATATTTATTTATTTTTTAATTTTTTGACACTTACTCATTTTTGAGACACAGAGAGAAACAGACTGCAAGTGGGCGTGGAACAGAGAGAGAGGGAGACACAGAATCCGAAGCAGGCTCCAGACTCTGAGCTGTCAGCACAGAGCCCGACATGGGGCTCAAACTTGTGAACTGCGAGATCATGATCTGAGCTGAAGTCAGATGCTTAACCAACTGAGCCACCCTGGAGCCCCTTAAATATTTGTTAAATACTTATTTATTTTGAGAGAGAAAGAGAGCATGAGCAGGGGAGGGGAGAGACAGAGGGGGAGACAGAGAATGCCAAGCAGGCTCCATGCTTCAGAGCAGAGCCTGATGCAGGGCTTCATCTCACGACCCTGGGATCAGGACCTGAGCTGAAATCAAGAGTTGGAAGCTTAACTGACTGAGCCACCCAAGCACCCCAAATACTTCATCTTCCCACTGAACTACAGAATCATGGGTTATGGCTGGAAAGGTATCCTCTCCATTACAGCTGATTTAGTACAGTGACTGAGGTGGAGCTAGGATGGTAACAGTCAGGAGCTCCAGCTGAAGAGAAAGGAGGACTGCCCAAACCCTAGTGTCTTAGTATCCTGTTCTTTACTGTATAGGTCTCAGGAAAAAACAAGTTCGTGTCTGCCTATAGAGGGCTTACATTATCTTGTATGAGGGACCTCTCTTTTCTAGTTCGTAATCTGTGGGATTTGACACGACAGTCAAACTCTAAGGTTGGCCCTTGACCCCCACATGATCAATTAGAATATGCTATTCCCTACATTCTATCAATGCTCACATGACCTTAGATGGGCCAATGAGAGCCTTCCGCGGGACTTTAGTTGGAGCAAAAATGAAATCTTTCTGCAGACAGTGTAAATTAGTACAAAGAAGGCTACAATTGTGATCTACCTAAATAGAGTAATAGATGACTTGTGACATAAATAAATAATGAAACCATTTAAAATAATGAGATCTCTGGTTGATTGTTCAGTGACTGACGTTACATCATTTTATAAGTTTATTTGTTTATTTTGAGAGAGAGCAAGTGAACACCCCAAGCAGGCTCTGCCCTGTCACTGCAGAGCCTGACACAGGGCTTGAAGTCATGAACCGTGATATCATGACCTGAGCTGAAATCAAGAATGAGGCATTCAACTGCCTGAGCCACCCAGCCACCCCCGAAGTTATATATGTTTATGCATATACTGTATTACACAGATGTATATGTATATATCATTCAAATTCTATTTATGTAGATAGAGTTAAATAACAGAAAAGCTATGAGCATGATTGTATTAATACTATTTCTGGCTCATACGTAGAGTACATATAACAAAGTTACCAGACATAAGACTGAATAGCACAGTTTCTAGAAAAATTATCCTTGTATTTTTAGGGTGTCGTTGTTAGGTAGACTTCATAAAGCAAGACCACTACTTAGCAGTGAGAAATAGCATTTCTCCCCCAAGGGAAATGATGTTTCCACTAGGCAGAAGTTAATCTCCAGGCAGGAAATACGGCAGGCCTTAGGATCAGATAAAGGGTTGACAAACTTTTTCTGTAAAGATCCAGATCGTAAATATTTTTGGCTCTCTGGGCCATACTGCCTCTGTCACAGCCTTTCAGTTCTGCCGCTGTAGTGCGAAAGCAGTCATAGACAATATGTAAATAAATGAGTGTGGCTGTGTTCCAGTAAAATTTTATTTACAAAAACAGACGGACAATGGGTTTGGCCCCTGAGTCATAGTTTGCAGACGCCAGGACCATGCGAATAAAAGCCTTTCTTTCTGTGAGACCAGTTGGACTGGAATGCTGCATGCGGAGACACTCAAAGGAGTTCCACTGCTGAGAGTAAGCTGTCCTTGTACAGGGAGAAGGCAGGATTCTGTGGCTGTGGAAGTGCAGAAGATGATGGCCAGAGGGGAGGGCAAGCTTACGGATGTGATAAGGCCACCCTCCAGCTGCAGGAGCTGATGCTGGTCTTCTACTAGAACTAGAAAGCAAGCTATTTACACCTGACAGTAGCCATGCTGACAGGACCGGTGGGAGATGGGAGCAGTGGGAATGCATAAAGACTGTGGTGGGGTCACAGAAGGTGGCAATGAGCAAAGATGGGCTCAGAAGAGCGGTAAACCATGAGCCAAGCAGGGCAGGAAACAGCACAACGATGAAGATGAAAAGCTCAAGCAGGAAGAACCCCAGAGACCTATCCTGTGCCCATGGAAACAGTCAGAAATAGCTGGATGACACTCTGAGGGGGCCAACGTTCAAGCCCTAACAATCTGTAGAGCGAAAGGAGTTGCAATTGTATTTGCTGTCCCTGGCTAATGAGGCCAGAGACAGTGGGGCTATTTACTTATATAATAGCCAATAGCTTCTAGGAATTCAGGAGTACTTTGAATTGAATTGGAGTCTCATTCATCACAACAACATCTATATTCATTTGGAAAATATTAGTACATAAACATGCAAAACACGTTTTTATTCAGACTGAGATTAGCATGCAGATTCATGGATTTACGACACCCATCTCCTCCCCGACCCCCACCACCAGGGTTCAAAGGTTGGTGCCATTTGGGGTAACAAAAGTCCAAAGAAGAGAGAGTGCTGATGGTATTTAGGAAGGAACCTGCAGATCTAGCTGAAGAACTAGAAAACAAGCCCTCGATGCCCTTCAGGATCTGCCCTGCTACACATTTAGCTTCATCTCACAACAATGTCCGTGTGGCTTTCTTTGCTCCAGCCTTACTGGCCTGCTTTTGGTTCTCGGGGAGCACCTTTTCCTCTTCTTCCTCAGGGCCTTGCAAGTGCTATTCCTTCTGCCTGGAACACTCTTCCTTATCCCCACTTTCACCTTTGCTTAGTATACTCTGAGGCGTCCTCCAGACCAGGAAATGCCATCTTATGTTCCAGTGGCATCATGGCATAAGAAAGCCCTGGTCTGTAGGTCAGGGCAACTTGTTTCTAGTCCTCAATCAACCTCTATTTAGCTGTGTATTTTGGGTTACTTTATCGTCTCTGAAAATTAACTGACCTGTTAGGAAAACAGCTAGAAGTGTCACCTGTACCTAACCCAAAGAGCAGCCAAAGAATTCTAGGAGAAAACAGTGAAGAGTGCTTTGAATAGTAGAAGGCGCTGTATTTGGAAACCTCCACAAGGACCTTTCTAGTGCTCAGCCCAAAGCTCCCTCTCAGGCTGTTCCTCACATGCTCTTTTCCTCTTCACAATAGGTGCCAGAGATTCAACTTGCTTTCCTCTCCTGTGATGACTGCCACTGACCATGGGTAGACACAGAAAAATGTTCACCTTTAGCCCAGAAGGCTGACCTATGGCCTGTGTAGTTCTGATAAGGACCAAATACAGACAAAATATGATTACTACATTCTTTTTTTTTTTTTAAGTTTATTTATTTATTTTGAGAGACACAGAGATAGTGCAAGTGGGGTAGGGGCAGAGAGAGAGAGAGAAAGAGAGAATCCGAAGCAGGCTCCAAACAGTCAGCACAGAGCCCGATGTGGGGCTCAAACCCATGAAGCTGTGAGATCGTGACCTGAGCTGAAACCAAGAGTTGGACGTTTCACCTACTGAGTCACCCAGGTGCCCCTCATTGCTATGTTCTTAGAGGGTCTCATGACTTCCTGTATATCTCAACAATAGTTAATATCAAGCTGAATAATAAGCACTAGAGAAACTTTATGAAAGTAGTTTTTACCAGTAGAAATTAGAAGACAGATATGATCTAATACTCCCTGCACATCCCCTCCCCCTTAAGCACTAAGCAGATATACAGCAAAAGTGCAACTCTTTCTGCCGTGGGCTACTTAAACCTACGACGTTGCAGCTTACAATGTCTCATGAATTCTTTCTTGACCATTGTACATGACAACCTACAACCCTGCCATTCACTCAATCCCTTGGAATCATGTTGTTCCAAGGCTGGTTGCTGTCCCTACCCATGATTGTATTTGATGACCGAAACACACAAATTGTTTGACTGCTAACTACCTCTGAGAAGCCAAAATAGCGAACTTGGTGTTACCAGTCCCAGAGCTGTGGCAATATTTTATATTTCTCCCATCTGCAGTTCATTTCAGAGTAACTGAAACAATCTTGCGCCTCCGTCTTCTAGCTTTCCTCTCAAAGGTGAAGTTCAACAAAACTTCCTTCTCTTTTTGACCCTGATGTTAGCAAAATCCCTGAGAACTCTTCCTCCAGGATGTTCCTCTTTGTTGACAGAGAATGTCATCTGAGAAGAAAGGTTGTCCCCATCTCTTAGGTACAGTTTAGAACCTGGAAGGCTCTAGCCTGGGTGATTCCATGGAGCCTTGGCCCACGTGGGAAATACCTGAAAGGAGAGAGAAAATACACAGCTCATGTGCTGGCACTCCCTGTGCCAATACCTCCATGCACATGGCTAAAGGAGCACAGCACTCTTTCCAGCTGATCCCAGCCTGAACTCAGAGCTCTACTCAGGCCAATGCTCAAGACAGCCATCATCAATCAAGAGCTGGCAAGTGAGATAAAGCCAATTAGTTGTAAATACCAGTGAGGCAGAACCTTTCTCCCAAGGTTCAGTCTTAAAGTACTCAAGCAACCTTTTATATACAGCCTTCTGTTGTGCCAGAATTGGAAAGTGGCCTTCGTTCTGTAAATTTATATGTACTTGGGCTCCCTGTGATGGTGTTCAGTTCAGATTGGTAGGCTGCTTTAAGAAAATATTATTAAATGGAGAAATTCTGTTTTGGGTGAAAATTTATAGGCTGAAATGGTCCGTATGAGGTGATTTTGTCCTTTCTCCAAGGCAATCCTCCACTTTATTTTCTATGTTTGCTGTTTAGGTGCTAGGAACCAAGGTTTTTGCAGCCACCATTGGAGGCCAACACAATTCCTTTCCCATATTTTTCCTTGCTGGTAGAATCAGATTTCACTTGGTATTCCTAGGGCTTTATTTGGTCTTTGGGGCAATGTGTCCATTCTGATTACTTGGTGCTATGCTTTATCTGATGTTGAATATTTTGAATATCACTCTGTAGTTGTCCACCCTCTGTATGGTCCTGTGTTCAGAGAAGGAGCCCCCCTCACTGCTAGAAGTGAATTGCAGTTTTTCTAAGCCAAAGTGACCTCATTCCCCTTGCCAGTGATTGGTTTAGGCATTCACATGTAGCCCCATGTAGTAAGTCTAGTGGGAAAGCTTCTGGGAAAATGTCTTTAGTATTAAAAAGAGAAGTCCAAAGGGCTTCACAATAAAGTTGGCAGATTAGATACATGTATTCCCCACTGGCCCTTTCCAAATCCCCAATAAAAAGACAGTAAATGAAAATTCCTTTAAGGCATAGTCTGTAAGAACAAAGAAACTAAGAGAGGAAAGAAGATGAACAAAATTTTTAAAGTTAAAATTTTTAAATGTAAGAACTGACTTAGCAGACCCAAAAATGCTGAATCCTAAGCCATCAGTGCAGAAAGTTGAAAGAAAAAAAAATTTTCACAAGAATACCCCAAAGTATCAGAAAGAGGAAATTCTAGTCACGGGGTAAAGACCAGGCTGAACACAAAAGGATTTTTAAAAATCTGTTAAAGTGGGGGGTGGGGGTGGGCACGGAAAGAGACTTACAGCCCCCCTCTGTACATGGAGTAATTCCTCTCCCCACACTAAGAAGTCACATTGCAGAAGGAATCAGGGGATCTCTTGCTTTAGGAACACTGAGCAAAGCTGAGGATAGGTTGGTATACTGAAAACAAGGAGACTGAGTAAAATTCCACACACTGCATATTAAGATCCTCAGACCTCTTCCATAAGTTGGGTTCCCAAAATGCTGGCACTCAGGATTATTCCCTTTAGGCAGGAGACTGGAGGATTCTTCTTTGGGTAATCTGTTCAACTAAGGGGGAAAAAAAAATCAGTGATCATGTTATCAAGGTTTGCTCCAGTAAGTCTACCCAGCCTGATCACAAGGCAGTGCAGGTGACAGTTGACAATGCCCACACTGTGTAAAGTGTTTCTAGTTAGCTTTTGAGTGGTCCTTTCTTCATTAAGATTAGGCTGCAAAGGATCATCAAACATTTGAGGAAGGCTCTGACATGAAGGGCAGAGTCCAGACAGAATATAGAAATACAGAATATAGAATTCTATATAGAATATAGAATTCTGTATAGAATATAGAAAATCAATTTGGAAGACACAGCTCTGATACAGGGAGAAAAAATTTCAAAGAACTATCACTGATGTCCTCAGAGAGATAAGAGTACATTTTGCATCTGTAAAATAAGAACAAGATGGGTTTTTGTTTGTTTGTTTGCCTTTTTTGTTTCATTTTTACCAAAGAGGTATGGAAGACAGTCAAAGGACAGGAAAGATCTCTTGAAAGTTAAAAATAAGACAGATGAAAAGTTTCAATAAAAGGGTTAGATGAACAAAGCTGAGGAAATCTTCCTAAAAATAGAGAAAAAAGTTAAAAAAAATAATAATAGATGGGGGGGCAATAGAGCAAAAAAGATCCAACATCCAAGTAATCAATTTTTTAGAAAAGAGAAAGAAAACCTATAGGGGTAGATATTAATGCAAGAATTTTTTTAGAAGGTCCCAGTACTTAAGGTCATAAGTTTCCAGACTGAAGGGTTTTACTGAGTGCCAAACGATAATAAAAAAAGGGGGGGTTCACACCAAGGCACATCATTATGAAATTTCAAAACACTGGAGACAAAGAGAGTCTATTATAAAAGTGAGGAAAACCTCAATTACATACTAAGGATCAAGAATCAGAATGACACTTGACTTCTCTACAGTAATACAGGAAGCTGGGAAGTTGCCTTCAAACCTCTGAGTGAAAATTACTTCCAAACTATAATCTATACTCAGCGAAACTATCAAATATTAGGATAAAATTAAGATGTTTTCGGGGCACCTGGGTGGCTCAGTCGATTAAGCGTCCGACTTTGGCTCAGGTCATGGTCTCACGGTTCGTGAGTTCAAGCTCCGCATCCGGCTCTGTGCTGACAGCTCAGGGCCTGGAGCCTGCTTCAATTCTGTGTCTCCTTCTCTCTCTCCTCACACTATATGTCTCTCATAAATGAATAAATGTTAAAAAAAAATTTTTTTTAATTAAGATGTTTTCAACTATCAATGTCTCAAAAAATTTGTTTCCCATGTACCCCTTCTCAGAAAGGGACTGCAGAATTTAGTCCACCAAAACAAGGGAATAAACCAAGAAAAGTGAAAACAAGAAATCTGGGAAGCAGGGGCTTCAACATAACAAACAGACCCAGGAAACTCTAGGATGACAGAGGAGACTTCAGGGTACCTCCTGAGAAGAAAGCCTTAGGTATCACAGAACCTGCTTGCGATTCTCTCTCTCTCTCCCTATACCCCTTCCTTGCTCACTCACACGCTCTCTCTCTTTCTCTCTCAAAATAAATAAGTAAACCTTAAAAAAAAAAAAACCCTACAGCACCATTCTTTAAGAAAAAACATAAAAATAAATAAATTGCTTTCATTTGAATTTTCTGTTCCTTGTGTCCACAATCATCCAGTTGATATGGAGACTCAAGCTTCTTCAAAAAAGAAAGGCTAGGGTTCTTGACCCCAGTCTGAAAACCCATCACCAATTTACATAGCTCCCTCATTAGTCACATGAACATTTTACTCACTTTCTCTCTCCTGAATCTAGACAATCTTCTGTCTTCCACCACAGCTTCTTCTGGTCACTCACTTGCCTGCTACTTTTTAAGCTAATGACTGGTCACCGCCCTTCTCTATTTCATGGCTGCTTTTCAACTTCCGCTCCCACTGTTAAAATGCATATTGTCTAGTGATTTCTTGAGAAAGGAAATAGGATAGGTCCAGCTCATATTTTAAGGCCAGGCCACATGGTGTCTCTGATGTTTCTTATTGGTTCCCTGCAGTGACAATTCCTATCCTTGGTCCACCCAGCAGGTGTTGGGAGAAGAAGAGAGGCACTGGGGTCATGGTGATATAAGAATGGCTCCCTAGACCCATCTACCACCTCACCAGAAGATTACTGAGGGTAGGAAGAAGACACGTCTTTTTAGAATGGGCTATGGAATAGATTGATTTAATTAATTTCAGATAACTGGTTGCCCTTTTGAAATATCAAAGAGAGAGAGAGAGGGAGGGTGGGAGAGAGAAAGAGAGAAAGAGAGAAAGAGAATACACCAACTCCTTTAATGGCCCATTCCTTCTATACTACCTCACAAGAAAGGCATTTTAAAGCCTAACCACATCCTCTTGCTACAATCCTTTTCTCTTGCGGCCTCATTGGAAATGAGATATGGCAGCTTCTCACCCCTTCTCTGGTATCCATTCTGGAAATATTATACCCCTGGGGTAGTCTCATCTCCAGGGAAGAGAGATCTCATTTCTTTACATTGTCATTTTAAGGACTAAAGAAAAAATATCTCATTCATCACATTTATAAAACTTATCTCCACAAAATGAATGTGTTGATCAGTTTTTGTTCAACAGTAATGAAGATATTATGCAAATACCAAAGGCATTATTTTAACTTATGGCATTTTTATTCATAGACTATGTACTGAATACAGTTTAAATATGCAAATCTTTTATCCTTCCATTGATCACAAAATACAGAGTCATTTTCTGTGGGGAGCCAGAAATTCCTGATGAGTAATAGAATAATATGTAAGGTATGCATATAGACTCATAGTACATTATATACACACACACACACACACACACACACACACACACAAAACTAATACGCCTTTAAGTTCATATAAATGTTACGGTAACTTAATGTATGTATATCTATTCTAGATAATGTTATTCTACCTTATGTAGAATAACATAAGGGAAGTTTGAGTATGTGTAAATAGATATCTTGGGAGAGGGAGAGAAGAAAGTGGAATCTTTAAATACAGGTATTAATCTGTTCTAAAGACATATTAGCATTTTATTTAATGTTTGTTTTTGAGAGACAGACCATAAACAGGGGAGGGGCAGAGAGAAAGAGGGAAACACAGAATCCGAAACAGGCTCCAAGCTCTGAGCTGTCAGCACAGAGCCTGATGCCAGGCTTGAACTCACAGACCACAAGATCATGGCCTAACCTGAAGTCAGACGCTTAACTGACAGACACCCAGGTGCCCCCATATTAGCATTATATCTTAAATATATATTTTAATAAACCTTTAATACTAACCCTGTGGCAGCCCAGCAAAAATACAATATTGGCCTGGCAGTGGGGTCACGGCTTAGCCAAGAATTTCATTATAAGAGCTAGAAATGTTGTGCCAACTCTATTTTTTAAAATCTTAGATTCCTTTGGAGTAAATGAAAGGAAATTACTTCTGGATAGTCTAATTTAAGTGCTCTGGAGTGGAGCCCAGGCCAGGCACATACATTTTTTTTTTAAGTTCTGTAGCTGATTTTACAGTCCAGCCAGGGCTGCAGACCACTGGGACTCGTTAGTGAGCTTCTGGGTCTACCCAGGAATTTTACTTCCAGGGAAGAGGTAACTGAATTACAATCCCATAAACAATTAAAAAAAAAAAAAGTAATGACTGGAACAGAAACTTTTTTGAGAGTTGCAACCATGATTCCTCACAAATGAGTTTTATAGAATATTTTCTGTTCATGTTCATTTCTAAGTGCACATACACTAAATATCTAAGTTACAGCAACAATTGATACAAGGAATATAATGTGCACTCCTTGCCCTGTCACGCCCTTCCTGACTATGGAGTCCACAAGTAAATCTGCAACAAACAAATGAGGTAGGCATTTTTCAGCTTTATTTTGACATTTTTATCTAGCAATTTTTTAAAAAGGGATGGATGAATAAAAAGCACTGGAAGCACAGCCTCCAACATCATAAATTCTCAGGGGCAGGAAGATGAGAGATCCTACTACTTCCTTTTTCTAAGCTTAAGTCATCTCTCAGAACATTATAATCCCCTCATCATCGTAGAGAAATTCAATCAGCGGCTTACTCATGCTGCTCCCTGAGTCTAAGACACTTTTGCTTCTGTAACTGCTTTCTCCCTGTCCTTTCTGCCTTCCAGTCTCCCCTCCTCCCACTGACCTAGTCTGCTGTGGACATTGATGCCACTTGACAATGCCTGTGCCCTGCCCCCCAGTCTCCCAGTATAATGTGCCTCTCCATTTATATCTTTAGTATTGTCTCATCAGTTACCCCAGTTGAGCTCAGGCCTCTGCATTCAACTGTAAATATCTCTACAATTCCCACTGAGGGGCCTGGCCATATCATCTGAAACCACATAAAGATCAATTTACAAATGACAGGAACTATTTGTGTCCAAAAATGTTGGCTTGTATTGTCTTTAACCATTTCCTAAAGAAAAGAGCTATACTCCTAATCTAATTAACAATAAAAGTAAAATCTAGCATTTATTAAACAGTTCATTTACTAAGCCTAGCACTACAGGAAGTGCATATGTATTCTCTTCAGCACTCACATATTACCTATTTTTCACGTGAGGGAATTGAGACTTAGAGAGGTCAAGGAACTTATTTAAGGTTATACCACAGGTAGGTAACTAAATGAATTCAAGCAGAGATACATCATCTAACTTAAAGACCCCCTCATGCTTCTTGATTATGTTCCTAAACTTAGTCTTGAAGGCCATCCATTCTCCCCTCTAATTTATCTTCCAGCCAAACTCCAGCCAAATTATCCTACTTCCTGTTCTCCCCAAACACCATCTGGAATTATGGCAAGGGAACAATCTCTTTCACTAGAGTAAATGACAGAAACTTTCAGAGTTTTACTAGAGAATTGTAGAAGGATAATGTCCAGGTCAGAGGATAATAAAGTATCTGTTCACAGGTATCTGCTCACCCCAATGTTTTTCTGCCAGAGGCCTTGTTTTGTTTTCAATTTCTTAAAAACATTTATTTATTTTTGAGAGAGAGAGTGCAAGCAGGGTAGAGGCAGAAAGAGAAGGAGACAGAGAATCCGAAGCAGGCTCCAGGATCTGAGCTGTCAGCACAGAGCCTGACATGGGGATCCAACTCACAGACAACAAGATTATGACCTGAGCTAAAGTTAGACGCTTAACCGAGCCACCCAGGTGCCCAGGCCTTGTTTTGTTTTCAAAAGCAGTCCAGGGGTGCCTGGGTGACTCAGTTAGTTGAGCGGTTGAGTGTCTGAATTTGGCTCACGCCATGGTCTCACAGTTTGTGAGTTCAAGCCCCGCATTGGGCTCTCTGCTGTCAGCACAGAGCCTGCTTCATTCAGATCCTCTGTCCCCTTCTCTCTCTGCCCCTCCCCAGCTCGTTCTCTCTCTCTCAAAAGTAAACATTTAAAAAAAGGCAGTCTGTTTCTTTATACCTCTTCTTTCTGTTTATACCAAGTCTACACATCTCTCAAGACCATAGTCATACCCTCTGCATGATGTATTGGCAGCCCATTTACCACCAGGGAAGGTAATTCCCCTTTTCTCATACTTTCTGGTTCACCAACTACACAAATGCATTTAGAAAGGGACCAGATATGAGGTTGTGAGTATTTGCTATATGTGTACTCTACTTGTGGTGGTCAATAGGTTTATGTTAACAGGAGGATTTGGGAACTAGCAAAATATGGGAAGCAGATTAAGCATAACCTTGGTCAAGTGACTTCATTTCTGAGCCTCAGTTTCCATAATCTTTCAAATGAAGAGGCTAGGCTAAATCAACTCAGTTCTTATTCCTTGCACAGTATTTATAGCTTCCATTGTCTGCAACACTGCTCAATTAGCAGGGCTGAAACGATTTACTAATTTTGAGTCTTGCAACAAAAAAGGTGTATCAAAACCCTAAACACACATAACTACTAATCGGCTTCAAGATTTGCCAGAAATGAAAAACTTCATTGAAATTCTGATTTACCTTGGCTTAGTGATTTGACGTGAGAATAATCTTCACACCAAAACCTTACTCAGTAATCCAAATCCAGGGGCACCTGGATGGCTCAGCCGGTTAAGCATCCAATTTCAGCTCAGGCCATGATCTCACATTCAAGCCTCGCATTGGGCTCTGTGCTGACAGCTCAGAGCCTGGAGCCTGCTTCAAATTCTGTGTCTC
>NW_024412418.1:23903535-23996431 GCF_014898765.1 Herpailurus yagouaroundi
ATATATATATATATATATATATATATATAAAGAATCCAAATCCAGATAAGCTAAAGCTTTGTGAAAGTACTTTTGTTCCTCTCATTTACTCCTACAACTAGGTCCCTCTGGCTCTTGCCCCCACCACAACCCTAAAAGGGCTTCTGCAAAATCACCAGTGACCTCCCAGTGGCCAAACACAATGTCTCTTCAAACCCTGTCTTCTACTTGCCATGCCATGGGGATTTCCACCTCTTCCTTTCTTACTGAACTCTCTTGGCCTGCATGACCCATTTCTCTCCACTAGTGCCTTATTTCTCCTGCTAATCTCCCTCATGAGTTTTTTCTCATATTTTCCTGTAAATATTAGTGTCTCTGGGCTCTATCCTCAGTCCTTGTCTCAATCTATGCATTCTCCCCGAGTGATCTCATCTAAACCCCTAATTTCCTAAACAGAATTTCTCACCCTCCATTCCCTCTTGCATTTCACATGTGTATGTAACAAACATCTATACCAGAAATATCCCACAAATACATTAAGGCCAATATATCCAGAACTAAATCATTATATTTCATCCAAAAGATATATTCCAATCTCATTAATATGTACATGCATATAGGGGTGCCTGGGTGGCTCAGCCAGTTAAGCATCCAACTCTTAATTTTGGCTCTGGTCATGATCTCATGGTTCGTGATTTAGAGCCCCAGGTCAGGCTCTGTGCTGACAGCTCTCTCTCTCTCTCACTCAAAAATAAACATTAAAAAAATACATGTACATGCATATAACCTAATCATGTCCTCCATCACCATGTTCTCTTTTTCTCCCTTTTCTGTAGGTGGCAGATGAATATAGGCAATCTAGGAAATAAATGCAACCAAAGAAACAAATGCAACCCAGAAAACCTTATTTCAAGTTCCCACTCCTTAAATCCTTCACACTAAAAATTCCTCAAGTAATTATTTTACTTTATTTTTAAATTAACATATATAATTGCCTTTTCGTATACACTTCTGTGAGTTGTTTTTTTTTTTTTTTCAACGTTTTTTATTTATTTTTGGGACAGAGAGAGACAGAGCATGAACGGGGGAGGGGCAGAGTGAGAGGGAGACACAGAATCGGAAACAGGCTCCAGGCTCCGAGCCATCAGCCCAGAGCCTGACGCGGGGCTCGAACTCACGGACCGCGAGATCGTGACCTGGCTGAAGTCGGACGCTTAACCGACTGCGCCACCCAGGCGCCCCTACAGTTCTATGAGTTTTAACACATGTATAGATCTATGTAACTACTTACCTCCACAATAAAAGTATAAAACAGTTCCATAGTTTGCTCCAAAACATTTTCCTTATGTTATCCCTTTGTAGTGAGTCACTTTCCTTACTCCTTAGCCCTGGAAATAACTGACCTTTTCCTTGTCACTATAGTTCTGTTTTTTATAGAATGGCATATGAATAAAATTATATAGTATGTAAACTCTTGAAAACAGCTTCTTTAAGCAGGTATGATGTCTTTTAGATCAATCCAAATTATTTTGTGTACAAATAATTCATTCCTTTTATTGCTGAATAGTATTTTTTTTTAATGGCTATTTATTTATTTTGAGAGAGAGAGAGATAGACAGCAGGGGAGGGGCAGAGAGAGAGAGAGAGAGAGAGAGAATCCCAAGCAGGCTCCACACTGCTAGTGCAGAGCCCGATGTGGGGCTCAAACTCATGAACCAGGTCACGATCATGACCTGAACCGAAATCAAGGGTCAGATGCTTAACCAACTGAGCCAACCAGGCTCCCCTGAATAGTATTTTGTTGTACAGATGCAACATTGTTTGTTTATACATTCACCCTTTGAAGGACATTTGGGTGTTTCCAGTTCTTGGTGATGATGAATAGAACTTCTATAAATATTCATGGACAGATTTTTATGTGAATGTAAGTTCACATTTCTCTAGGGCAAATTACCTAGGAATGGGATTGCTGGGTCATATGCTATATATATGTTTAACTTTGTAAGAAACCACCAAACTGGTATCTGGAGTAGCTATTTTCCTTGCTACCAACAATGTATTGAGTTTCAGTTGCTTTACATCTTCACCAGTACCGATCAATATATATATTTTTTAATTTTACCCACTCTGATAGATGTGGCATAGTATCTCGTGGTTTTAATCCACATTTCCCAAATGGCTAATGAACTTTTTTTATATGCATATTTGCCATCCTTTTGTAGAAATTGTTTGGGAGATTTTAGTTCCTTTGTTCTCCCGTATAAATTTTAGAATTAATTTTATATACCTTCAGATATCTGTTGGAATTTTTATTTGAATTGAGTTAAATCTATACAGAAATTTGAGAATTAAATTTTTGCTATGCTGAGCCTCCCAATTCATAAACACAGTGTTTTTTTTTTTAAATGGGTATTTTTCTTACAGTTGAATTATGAAGAGTCCTTTTTATATTCTAGATACACACCCTTTTTTGGGTATGTAATTCGCAAATATTTTCTCCCAGTCTGTAGCTTGTCTTTTCTTTCTCAAAATAGTGCCTTTTGATAGAGCAAATGTTTTTCATTTTGCTCAAATAGAATTCACCAATCTTTTATGGATTGTGCTTTTAGTATCACAACTCTTTGTCTAACTCCAGGTCACAAAGATTTTTCTGCCTATTTTTCTCTTTAAAATGTCATACATTTTATTTACTATTTTTTAAAATTATTTTTATTTTTTTAGAGAGAGAGCAGAGGAGAGGGGCAGAGGGAGAAAGAGAGAGAATCTTAAGCAGGCTCAGTTGGTTGAGTGTCTTACTCCTGATTTTGGCGCAGGTCAGATCCTAGGGTCATGGGATCGAGCCCCACATTGGCTGAGCTGAAATCAAGAGTCAGACACGCAACTGACTGAACCACCCAGGCGCACCTCCATATAAATTTTAAAATCAGCTTTTGTGTGTCTATAAAAATAATGATGAGATTTGATCTGCAGATCAATTTGGGGAGAGTTACATCTTTGCTATGCTGATTCTTTCAAACCATAAAACAGTCCATCTTTTCACTTATTTAGGTCTTTTTAAATTTATTTTATTACTTGTCATTTATTTTTGTAGTTTCAGCATACAGACTCTGTTCATGTATTTTTAGATTTATACCTAAGTATTTATTTGGAGCTAATGTAATTTTTAAAATTTTGTTCATTGCTAGTATAAAGAAATACATTTGGTTCTTGTATGTTGGCCTTGTATCCTGCAACCTCATTAAACTTACTAGTTTAAAAGCTCTGTCATGGATTCCTTGAGATTTTCTGCATAGATAATCATGGCATCTGAAAATATGTTTGCTTTTTATTTCTTTGTCTTACTGTATTATACAAGCTGGAAAATCCAATACAATGTTGAGTGGTGAAAGTGGATATCCCTGCCTTTTTCCCAAATTTATGGAAAAAGCATTCAGTCTTTCACCATTAAATATGATGTTAGCTACGTGTCTTATAGATATCCTTTACTGGGTTAAGAAAATTTTCGATTCCAAGTTTGTTAAGAGTCTTTCTCATGAATCAATGTTGAATTTTGCCAAATACTTTTTCTGCAACAATTGGTATCATTATGTGATCTTTTTTTTTTTTACATTGTTAATATGATGGATTCCATTTACTGATTTTCCAGTATTGTACCAATCTCACATTCCCACTACAATCTCCACTTGGTAATGGTATATTATTATTATTATTATTATTATTTTACATATTGAAATATTCAACTCCTTAATATTTTATTGAGTTTTATTATATTTCTGGTCATGAGCCATATTTGGCTTGTAGTGGTTTTTTTGTTTTGTTTTATTTTTCTAGTGCTATCTTTGTCTTGGTTTGGTATTTGGGGAATGCTGGCTTCATGAATTGGGAATGCCCTTTCCTCTTCTAATTTCTGGAAGAGATTGTGTAGAATAAGTGTTAATTCTTCTTTAAATATTTGGTAGAATTTGCCAATGCAACCATCTGTGCCTAGAGATTGCTTTTTTGGAAACTTTTAACTGCAAATTCCATTTCTTTGTTACAGAATTATTGCGTTATCTATTACATCTTGGGTGAGTTTGGGTAGTGTGTTGTTTACAAGGAATTATTCTATTTCAATCTGTTTTCAATTAATATCTTTTTAATGTCTATGGCATTTATAGTGATATCCCCTCTTTCATTCCTAATATTGGTAATTTATGGCTTATTTCTTTTTTCTTTGTCAGTCTTGCTAAAGGCTTATCAATATTATTAATCTCAAACAATCAGCTTTTGTTTTTACTGATTTTCTCCATTGTTTTCTCTTTTCATTCCATTGATCTCTACTGTTACCTTTATTGTTTCCTTCTTTATACTTGCTTTGGGTTTATTTTACTCGTATTTTTCCAGTTTTTATTTTTTTTTAAATTAGTTTTTTTTTTTTTATTTTGAGAGAGAGAGAGAGAGAGAGCATGCTAGTGAGAGAGAGGCAGAGGGAGAGAGTGAGAATCTTAAGCAGACTCCATTCCCAGCACAAAGCCCAATGTGGGGCTTGATCCCATAACTCTGGGATCATGACCTGAGCCAAAACCAAGAGTCGGATGTTTAGCCAACTGAGCCACCCAGGCACCCCTAGTTTTTCTTTTAATGGAAGCTTAGGTTATTTATTTGAGACCTCCCTTCTTTTCTCAGACAAGCATCTAATTCTACGGATTTTTAAAAAATTTTTATGGAAAACTCTGTGTGGTAGAAAAATACTCAGACCTGGCATTTGGATGCATTAGATTTAATTTGAATGCAAGACAATAATTAATGAATCCATCACCCCATTTCAGAGAAGGGAACAAATGATTCCAATGTCAACTCTCCAGATGATTCAGTGCAGAATTCATCACAGGGTAATAACAGGCAAGAGCTGTCAGGGAGCGAAGAATAGACAAAGCATCCTATGCAACAGAGTAGAAGCCTCTTATGCAAGACTCTTGATCTTTTCTACCAAAAGGCACCCTGACAGCTTTATGCATTTTCTGCAGTCACATATGCACCTACTTTTATGCCTCTTCTGCTTGGAAACACCAATATGCATTGTGGAAGTGTCCATGGAATGTTGTTTATAATATACTCAATTGCACCCAATGTGATTCATTCAATAAATATTGATAGATTTTTCTGTTGTGAGTGAGAAAAATTCATTTAAGCTCTGTATTTTAATGAATTTAGGGGAGAACACAGTATATACAGATGAAATCTACATCAATCAGTAACAGCTATCATTTATTTAGAACATACTGTGTGCCAAACATTGCATAGGCTGTATACTCTACATACACTTAATCTTAATCATTCTATAAAGTATAGAAAATTTGGAGGATGGTTTCATGGGAATAATATAGGTTTGGGAAACAGAAACCAAATTTGAATCTCTGCTCTCTCTCTTAACATGACTTAAGCCAGTTATTTAAACTCCGTGAACTTCAGGGTTTTTTTGTTTTTTTTTTTAATTGAAAATGGGGATAAGTTGTTGTGAGGATTAAATGGGATAATATATGAAAAGAGCTTGGTTGGGTAGGGAAAGTAGGGGGTTGGATGTCTAAAACGTTGGCTTCTAACCCAATATCAGCACATATTAGCTATGAGAACTTCAGCAAATTACTTACCCTCTCTGAGTTTTGATCTCATATGTAAAATAGGGCATGGATATATGATGGATGAAGGCAGATACATCATCTTCCCCTTCACCACCACAAAACCTCTCTTGTAGGTGTCCCCTTCTGAATGTCAGCAACTCCATCCATCCTCTCAGTTGCTCAGATCAAACAACTTGGGGTAATTTTTGACTCTCCCCATAATTCATAATCTGAAAGCAAATCCCATGAGTTCCACCTTCAAATCTATTTAGATGTCTTCTACCTCTCCTACCTCCTCCCTGCAAGTCATGATCTGAGCCACCTGTCCTACTGTCATCATTTCTTGATTTTCTCACTTCCTACCTTAATCACCACTAGTATCACAGCAGCCAGGATGACCCTTTTAAAGACACATCAGATCAAATTCTCCAACAGCTTCCCATCTCGGAGTAAAAGTCAGTGTTTACAATGGCGTAAAAGGTCCTTTCAAAGCTCTCCCACCCCTGCCACTCATCCTAACCCTCCTCAGCTGCCCTACAATCTCTTCTCCTACGTGCTTCCTGCACCTGCTCTACTCCAGGTCCACCAGTCTCCATGCTATTCTGGGAACTCTCAAGGTTCTCTTCCACCTGAGTGACCTTATATTTTCCATTTCTTCCACTTGGTAAGTTCTTTAGCCAAATAGCCTGATGCCTCCCTACCTCACCTCCGTTAAGTCTTTGCCCAAATTTCATCTTCTTAACAAAGCCTTCCCTCCCCACTCCATTTAAAACTCCAACAGCTCTCCAACTCTCCAGGCAGCACTCTACCCCCTTACCCTAGTTATCTTTCTCTATAACAGTGCTTTATTGTACTTACCTACATTTTGATGTTGCTGCCTCACACACCCCCACACATGAGAACTCCATGAGAGAAGGTATTTTTGGTTGTTCTGTTCATTGTTGCATCCCCAATCCTGGAATGGTATCTAGCACATGGTATTCTCTCTCACCCTCTCTTGCTCTTCTGCCCTACCTTATTCTTCTCTACTCTCCCTTATCCTCTCCTCTCTCCCCTCCTCTTCCCTCCCTCTCTCTTCCTTCTCCTCTCCTCTCTCCCTCCCTAAAATATCTATGTACTACACATATCATGACAGAGTTTCTGGATTCATGGAATCCTAGAGAAAGTGGTATAAAGCCATCTTAGTTTCCTTAGCTTGTTAGAAACAACCCCACCCCCCCCTTCATTGAGGCAGAACATAGGATTAGTGGTTTATGTTATATATGTGTACCGGCAACCTATCATGTATCAGGTACTACTTTAAGATAAATAAGAAATAATCCGAGTCCTCAACTCACTCACTAACTGTTTAGTTTGAGAAACGATCAAGTAAATATGTAAGAAATAAGAGAAAGGTATTCACACACAAAAAAATATTTTACTTAGTGAGGAGGGAATTGTGAGAGGTTTAAAAATAGGTCTGATGTGGTCAAGACAAACCGGCAATAACAATCAATTAGAAGACTAATGGCACAGTGTGTTTGGTGCAGAAGTTTTGATCCATCTAGGGGGCTGATCAAGATGATTCAAGTGTTCCTTTGACAATGAGTCATCCATAATCTCATGACTGCTTTTGCCTGTGTTTGTGGTTATGAAATGATCCTCACACTACAATTCCTAATATTAGAAGATTCTGTTCCAACCAGTACAAATTGTTAGGCCAGGGAGTGGGTGTTTATAGTGTGGCATATTTGCTCTCCAGCGGGCAGGGGTTACAGTGAACTCAGCATTTACTGAATAAGAAACACATACTAGAACCTTCACTGATATGCTGAATGGGACTAAACAAGAGGTGCTTGGGGGCACATTCAGGGAAACTCAAAGAGCTGGATGGAGGAATGGAGAAGGTGAATAGTAGCAACTGAAGTGTTCCTGTATTAAGAAAACAAAATTGCCCTTCTGAGTAAACATTTAGCAAACTGGCAGATTCATAACTCCAGCATGCAGAGGGCTGAACACGCCAATAGCAATGGCAAAAGGAAGCCTTGAGGACATACCTCCAATTTCCAAACTTTATTTCATTAGCAGAAACTTCTGGAGTGCTGCTTCAGGCCCTGGAGGTCTAACTGTGCAAGGTCGAGGGCGGAACCTTAGACACAGAGAGACATCTGAAGGAAAACACCACACGTCTCTGGGGGACACTTGGATGGCTCAGTCAGAGAAGCGTCTGACTCTTGATTCTAGTTCAGGTCATGATCTCATGGTCATGGGATCAAGCCCTGCATCAGGCTCTGTGCTGGGCATGGAGCCTGCTTAGGATTCTCTCTCTCTTTGTCCCTCTGCCCCTCCCCCACTCACGTGGGCACGTGTGCTCCCTCTCTGTCTCTGTCTCTCTCATAAATACATAAATAAATAAATAAGCAAGCTTTTTGGGAATTTGGTGATAACAGTATGGGATTTGGTGATGTCACATAGGTTATCTCATCTAATCCTCACAGCATCCCTCACAGAGATAAGTGCTATCATTTTCTTATTTGATAAAATAGAAAACTGGGACTCAGAGATAGTGACTTTACCAAGAGGCAGAAATGGGACTTGAATTTTGGTCTTTTCACTTCCAATCCTATACTCATCTTCTCCTACTTGCTGTGATGAAATTCTGGAAAACTGTTTGGAAAATTCTGGTCTAGAGCAGTGTTTCTCAACTTCAGTTGCATTTTGAAAGCACCTGGGGATATCTACAAACCCTGATATCTGGTTGCCAACACTAGAGATTTCTACTTAATTGGTCTGGGGTGCAATCTGGACAACGGGGTTTTTTGTTAGTTTGTTTAATCTCTACACCCAACACGGGGCTTGAACTCCTACCCCTGAGATCAAGAGTCACATGCTCTACTGACTGAGCAGTTGGGCACCCCTGGACAATGGGGTTTTTTATTCCCCCCCCCCCCCCCAGTGACTCTTCAGGATTCTCAATTCTGAATTGAGAACAACTATGGGGAAATTATTTTGAATTACAGATTCCTTGAGCTCCAACCTAGGCTTATTGAATTAGAGTCCCACAGGTGAGTTGGGGTAATTGTGTTATTTTATAATATTCTCAGGTTGTTCTAGTAAGTAACCAGATTTGGGGACTACGGGGTTGAATAATACCTGAAGATCCAGGTATTAGTCCTACCTCTGTCCTTGTTTGCGCTCTAATAGGGAACTAATTTATCGTCACTGCATCTCTGTTGTTTCTTCATCCTAAAATGAGGCTGTTGACATTTGTTCCATCAATCTCTTTGGAATGTTCAAAGGAAAAGTTATGAATGTTTTAAAAGTTGGAACACATCCTACACTTGTAAAGTATTACTATCATTACTCCCCACTGGTGGCCCTGGCTTTTATCTCTAATACTGACTGCCTTCCGAACAAGCCACTTCAGTAGGAGAAGGATTTTAGCCTTCCCTTCCTTTTCTCTCTTTTGCCCTCTTTACAACTCACAAGGAGGCAATGTATGGCTGAGAAAAAGGGTCACTGCAGATTCTCTTTCCCATCAGAGGAAATAATACAGAGGGGAAGCTTGGCCCAGTGAGAGGAAATGGAGAGACAAGGGATTGTATAGCCCCAACTGCAAGCACTTGTCAGAGATACAAATGTAACTAGAAGACTGAAACATTAGCCAATATGCTTTCCCAGCACTCCAATTCAGAAATGAGACTGCCTATTACCAACAACATCTCATCCAATCAGGAGTGGGCAGCTTCTCCAGCCGGGCAACACCAGGGCTTTCTGCATCTAACTCTATGATGGGAACATTAGGAGATACATAGAGGAAGAAAACACATTATACAGATGCTTTCCCAGTGCAGATCTGACCTGTAGTTCCAACAGTTGATACTCCCCAAATTTGTAGGAGGATGACACAAGGGGACTGATGGCCTTCTTAGAGGTTTGAACCCTGTCAACCCTGGAGAAGACTCTGCAAATTACTAACACCTGGGGGTCACCCCTACAGATTGTGACTTAAATGTTTTCAGGTGGCATCATGTAGTAATCTCCAGGGAGACTGTAATAGGAAGCCAGTATTGAGACTCCAAAGAGAAAGGTATGACAGAGTAAGAGGGACCACTCTGTATCCATTGGCCCTTCCTCTCCCCTAGCAGTTCTTCTGTGGTCTTGCTGCCAACCCACTGCCATCCTGACCTTGACAGAGTATACATCCTCACTTAAAGCTCTGGGCCAAGTGTCGCAAGTCATGCGAGTGATTCAGCCATGATTTTTTAAAAAGACTAAATTTTGAGAGAGAACCAAAGTAAAATGACCAAAAAACACAAGAAATAAATAGGGTTATATGTAAAAAGCTTTGACCATAATCTCTGTCAACTATAGCACTTACTAGCAGCCTGTTCCCGCCAAAAACCCCGATGACCACAACAACCCACTAGCCCATCGTTGCCAAGAGAGTAGCTCCCAGAATATAAATAGGTATTTCAGCCTCTGTGTGTGTGTGTGTACGTATGCGCACACACACGCACACACACACACACACACACACACACACAGAATACTAGGTTAGAAAATACATATGTGAGACCATTTTTTTCAAGTTATCCCTCAGAAAAAAAAGAATTGTTATATATGCCAATTCTTACAGTCTTTTCTATTACTGGGCTCTCTGATAATTTTCAGTTTATTTATTTAATTTTTTAATATTTATTTATTTTTGAGAGAGACAGAGCACGAGGGGGGGTGGGGCAGAGAGAGAGGAAGACACAGAATCCGAAGCAGGCTCCAGGCTCTGAGCTGTCAGCACAGAGCCCGCCACAGGGCTTGAACCCACGGACCACGAGATCATGACCTGAGCCAAAGTCAGATGCTCAACCGACTGAGCCACCCAGGCACCCCTATTTTAGTTTAAACAACAATGTACTGCTTAGGATAGACCCATTAGCTGAATCAATGTGAATTTGAGGTATCTAATTTATAGAGGTTACCTGACAAAACCATTGAATAGAAGGCAAGTAAATTTAACAAAATTTAGTAATTATTCCTGAGACTACAACCTCGCAATTTTAATTGTTTCAAGAAAACATCTTTTCAAGATAATTTAATATAATAAAACAGTCACAAATACATACCTAGAGGGTGAATATTTAAAAAAAAAAAACACCAAACATCCTGGTATTACTCAATTGGGCACTTGAAGCTGGGAATGAATTTTCTGTAGCCAATGATACACATTCAAAAATGTGCTGTGCCTCAAACTAGCCAGGAGATAAGTGCTCTAGAAAGCTGTTAGAAGGCCATAACACAATCGGGGTAATGAGGAAAACACTGATGCCTTTCTCATAAAGTGTGAGCGGGAAAAAACTTAAGAAATTTTAGTTCAAGAAAGAAGTAGTATTTCTAAATATGTATATTTTTCTATAATATGTCATTATGAATACCTCTGTTCATTTAAATTTAGAAATTAAATATTATAAGTAAGCATTTTACTATTTCACTCATTTATGAAGTTGTTATATGTATGTACCCCCAAATATTTTAAAATTTAAAAAAAGGTTTTTTATTTTGAGAGAGAGAGAGAGAGAGAGGGTGCAGGCAAGAGAGGATCTTAAGCAGGCTCCCATGCTCAGCACAGAGCTTGATTGAGGGGCTCAATCCCATGACCCTGGGATCATGATCCGAGCTGAAATCAAAAGTCAGATGCTTAACTGACTGAGACACCCAGGCACCCCTGAGACTCCACATCTTTTAAAAAACTTTTTTCATGGCAGGACAGCTGGGTGGCTCAGTTGGTTGAGCATCTGACTCTTGATTTTGGTTCAGGACATGATCTCATGGATTGTGAGTTCAAGTCCCACGTCAGGCTCTGCACTCATGGCACGAAGCCTGCTTGGATTCTCTCCCTCTGCTCCTTCTTGCTTCTCTCTCTCTCTCTCTTCCTCTCTCAAAATAAATAAACACTAAAAAAAAACTTTTTTCATGGGGAATATGAAGGAATCACCCATGATCAAGTATGAATAGGAGAAGAGTTGATTCTCACAGTACTTTTAGAGCCTTAAATATCTCATAGTCATGTGACTTCCTAAAGTGGGAAACCAATATTACATGGTGTATTTCCCATTCTTATTTGATCCTGTTAATGTAATCTACATGAGACTAGAATTCTACATAATACATATGGGGAAACACTGCTCTTGCCCAAAAGGATCCAACCCACTTCAAAAATAGCTTCCTTTCTTTTAATTTCTGAGTTAAATACCTCCATGTGTGAGTGCTATCTTACCCACCCACCAACCACACTGAAGCTCTCTCCTGGTAAGCTAGTACATTTAATCCAAGAGAAACTTTTCACTTTGTTCTTCTCTGGGTCCTGCCACTCATTGGGGTTCCAACCTTATTGAATGATTGACATGACAAATGAGCTCACTGTTCAGGTGTAATACTAACCCCTAAAATAGAGAACACTCTGGTCATTTTCAAACTCAACAGTATGATAGTGCCTTAGCATACAACATCCAAACCACCCACCCCAAAATCATACACCAGGTAATGGGGAGTCAAGCAGCATTTTCCATTTGCATGCAATGTATTAATATACAATGATGAGTAATAATATGAATTGTAACTACAATGGAGTAAGTGAAACTTGGGTCGTGATACTGATGATAAAATGAATATGATTACCAGTGATATTAATGACCATACATGGAGTATATACTATGTGGTAAGTTCTATACTAAGCTCTTAACATATGCTTCTCACTGATGCCCACGAGATTGGTACTGTAATCTCCATTTTGTAACTAATGAAACTAGGGATTAAAGTTGAAATGACTTGCCCCAAATCACATAACTAGTAAATGGCCCAGCCCAATTACTTAGCCCACTATGACACTGAATTTCTCAATCTTTAATTCTTCAGAGTTTATTCTAAGCAATTGGAGATCAAGGCAGTCCAGCTCCATATTCTGGAGTTACACCTTGAACTCTAAGCGAATGGCTTTTATACAGTAGCTCCAGCTGGTGGCAGACCAAAGGAAATAAAATGGATTTGTAAAAGGCCTATCTAATATTAACCCAGAACTTCAAAAAGTCAAATAATTGACTAGAAATGGTTTCTGTAAACATTTTTTATATTATTTTTAAAACGATTGTTCTATTATATTTGTTAACTTTTCTATGAAAAAAATCCTGGGAATTATTTCCCCAAGGAGGAGCTATTGGTATGGTAGGAAAAAAAGAAGCTGACCTAGGTTTGAATCTCAGTCTTCACATGACTTTTGGTAAGATATCTAAGCACTTCCTGTCTAAGAAATGGGGATAATTATATCTTCCTTTTAGAGCCATTATAATATAAATATAAATATAAATCAGATAATGTCCTTTGTAAAGGCAGGCACATAGTATTTGTCCAGCAAATTATAGTTTCCTCCCTCGCTGAAAAAACAATTGTAAAGGGTCCATCTGTTCATCTGCCCTTTAGCTTCTTGGTGTGGGTACCATTGGCAAGTTTCCACTAGGGAGTGATCACACTGTGCTCAGAGTGGTATTTTATTTTCAAGTGGCTCAGATTTGGCTGAAAAAGGTAACACTAACTATAAGGGAGTTCTAAATCCTGCCTGGGCCTTACCTTGGGCAATGATGATACAACTTTCCTGCCTGTGAAGAGGCAGATATATGTACTGATAGAACTTCAGTGATAAAACTGCAAACCACAGCATAGTCTACACTTAGTGCACTTTGGTCAGTGTGCATGCTGGCAGTTCCTCAGCCACCGGGAAATTTTTCTATCCAGAGAATCCTTTAATTCAAAGAACAATCATGGATACTATTTACATACTCTATTAAAGCCACATAATGCAATTTGAGGTCTTTGATACAAGTCATAATTATAGCTGTTACATCTTCATACAATGGCATATGCAGGAACACTAATATTTTATTTTCTCTTTATATCTTGATTATAAATTATTAATAAAATATCTGTGTAACATTTTTTCAGATTATATATATATTTTAAATATAACTAAATCTTTACTACTTTGCAGATGGAGGGACACCTTTAAAAAAAAGTCAGACAGGGGTGCCTGGGTGTCTCAGTTAAGCGTCTCACTTCAGTTCAGGTCATGATCTCACAGTTCATGGGTTCAAGCCCCTGTGCTGACAGCTCAGGGCCTGAAGCCTGCTTCAGATTCTGTCTCCCTCTCTCTCTGCCCTTTCCCTGCTAACACTCTGTCTCTCTCTCTCTCTCAGAAATGAATAAACATTAACAAAATAAAAAAAAAATCAGACAGTAGAGTTTGTCAATGTGGGGGATGTGACTATAATTTTGGAAAGGTTAAATGTTTCAAAATGCAAATGCTATAAGCAGGAACAGATAGCACACGTATGTTTACATCCTGATGATGCAACTCACTAGTCTCAATTACTTGTCAATAAAATAAGGATAATTTTATATATCTGTGGAGTTGATACAAAGATTAAATAAAATGACCCGTGTAAAGATCCTAGCAGGAAACCCAGCACAACACAGGCACTCGATAAATATTAGTTCTTTTTGCTTTTTCCTGTATAAAGATGGGCTTCACTAGCAGATTCTCATTGCACAGAAGTGGTTTAAATATTCTTTGGGGACAGAGAAGGCAGCTTTTAGCAGGCAGCTTTAAACCCTCAGAAACCTAGAGTGAACACCAACCAAAAATAAAATAAATTAAGAGTCAGTGTGAAAATTATAAACATAGACATATTCAGTTATTTTTCGTAAAGCTTGTAGAAAACATTTAAAATATGTAAATGAAAAAGAAGGAGGTGAGGAGCTGTCACAACTCAGACAACAGTTCTGTGGCTTTGAAGAGTTTATGCTCATCTTTTTGCCTTGGTTTATCCACCTTCCTCACAGAGATAAAATAGAGAAAACAAAGGAATATACTAAAAGGCTCAACGTTCATCTCCTCAAAGCTCATCTTTATGACATAAAAGCAGCTATTTGTAAGGCAATGCTTAGAATTCCTGTTGCGATGTAATTAGAATGAATTACGTCCTCTTGTCCTCTGTTTATTGAAAAGCAAGGGGAAATCACAGTCTGAATGGTGGCCATTTGAATGGAAATGCCTGGTCACCAAAAGACTTACAATGTTGCCTTTATTTCACAGCCGGGGCAGCCAAATTCAACCTAAATCCCAATGAACATAAATAACATACATAATAATTGAATGAACTACCCAAAATAAAATTTTCTTATATTGATTCATTTTCAGTCATTTTCTTGGGACTTGGAACTGGGTCTTCAACTCACTGGGACCAACAGTTTTCCTTGAAACACAAGGTAGGCTATCCCATGTTAACTAGCTAACAAAAAGCAATAAGGAAATGATGTTAACCATGGCCTACATTTGTAGAAAGAAAGCACTTTTATAGCCATGATTGCATTTGATTGTCAGTAATTCAGACGTGGCAAGACAGGTCTTTCTTATTATCCTCATTTTATTTATAAGGAAAGGACACCAGTTCTCTATGGGGATGGGGCAGTATATAACAAGTGCACGTTTTTAGCCAAGTGGGAAGTGGCTGATATATGACAGCAGTGACATCCACCTGCATGCCACTTCCATGGGTTCCTGGGCTCGAGCCTGGGAGGTTTGTAGTTAGTTACTAGAATATAAGCAACGTGATTCATTCTGGCACCATTTAAACTTTAAGTTCAGCTCAGGTGCACCAAAGGAGAATGTGCCACCAACTTGATTTATTTGGGTGAATATAAAAGCAGATTACCCAAGGCTTAAAAAGAAAAAAAGAAAAAGAAAAAGAAAAAAAAAAAAAAAAACACCGAAATGGGCTGTCTTTCTTACCCCACCCTTAGGGAGTGTTGGCTAGAAGAACTTACCTATTGTGTTAGATAGCGTGAAAGAGGGGAAAAACAGACTGGGGCAACCCAAAGTCAAAATCAACAACCTTTGTGAATCTGAGCCATGGACTCTTTGCCTAAAGGGGAAGAGGGAGGAACCAAGTTTCCACCCTCTTAATGCAGAAATGACAACAATTGTTGATAGAAAAAGGAAAATCTTTTCCTCTCCTCCCTCCCCAGGAAAAGCATCATTAAGTAACAACACAAGGGTGCCACTCCAAACCCCATGTCCTAATTAGAAACCAAAAATGACATGCTTTATAAAAAATATGCATGTTTCAGATCCAAAATAACAAGAAGGAGAGTGTCTCCAACCCTGGATGTAATGTGATTACATGCAGTAATTAACAATGAATCTGTAACCAGTCTTGTTGGCTCTGTTCAGATGCCAAGGATGGGAGTCCAGTGGATCATCAGTTAAGGGTGTAGATCACTAATCTAAAGGCACTGAAACTTGTGGGTGATGAATGATGGATTTCAAATGGTTGCAGTGACTTGAAGGAAAAGAACAAGGCTTTTGAGACTGAAAAACAGCCAAACACCTGGGTTGTTTCCTGAGTGCCAAATGTCATCCCTCTCTGGTCCACAGACCTCTTTGGGACAAAATCAAACTGAAGGCCAGCATATGCAGCACAGCCGAGACCCAGCCCAGCACTTAACTCTCTGCCAGGCTGAGATAAGCCCTGAGGACATCTGTCCCAGCCAGGAAAGGAGGAGTGCCAGAAAGTCTGAATTCAGCCTGCCGTCCTGTGTTTGCTGGGACTTGCAGCATTGGTATCGACAGAGAGAATTTTGATGCTGGATGGCAAATTCCTGTAGAACTTGGCTTTGAACAAGGCCAAGCAGAAAGATGTCCTTAATGAAGGATTTGGATGATAGATTATGGTTCCATGGTGATCAAACCATTTCAGCCATTCCCACACAGAGGGATCACATCACTATCAATGGAAGCAGGCCAAATTAAAAAGTAGGACAAATTGGTGGTCCTAGGACAATAGGACAAGTAGGACAATAGGTCTTGGTGTGCTCAAAGCTGGGTGTCCCTACCCGTCTCCCTTCTTTCAACATGCCCCACCTTCTTTGCCTTCTCCCTACTTTCCACTCCAGCAAGGTCCAAACCCTCCTCACTGCCTCTGGTTATCCAAAGATCCCTCTCAGTAAACTGATTATCTAAAGGGAGGCCTTGCCTCACCCCAACAAACATTGTTTAAGTCTTAACTATGGGACAAGCAAAATATGATATATAAGAAAGACAAATATATGAAAAATGCTCCTGAGCCTCAATGAGAACAGCCTTATAAATTCACTCAACAACATGTACGGAGTTTCCTACCGTGAGCAGGAGATAGTGTGTATAGCTAGGCACGCAGGGGGATATGGGGATGATGAATATGCATTTTCTTCCCTCAGAAATCCCTTAAGAGACAAGATAGGTAGAGCCCAGTCACTGTCAAAGCTTCTAACTGCTCTCTCTTCTTCTGCTCCTATCTCCTGGAATAATAAAAACAACAATAATATAATATAATATAATATAATATAATATAATATAATATAATAATGTGTGTATATAGTATAATACACATATACACATATACACACACATATATATAGTACAGTATAATACTATATATATAGCATAATATAATATAATATAATATAATATAATATAAATCTACCCACCACTCAGGAAGCAGAGTTTTCTTTGTAAAACATAAATCAGATCATGCCATGTCTACTTTAAAACTTCCCAACAGCTTCTCAGGGCACATAAAATAGAATGCAAACTCCTTCTCCATGACTGGCATAATCCTTGCCTACCTTTCCCTCATACTCACTGCAGACACATTGACTGCTTTTCTGTTCTTCAGACATTCCTGCCTCAGGGCTTTTAGCTTTGTAGTACCCTGTGACTGAAATGCTCTTCTAGATTGTGTGTGGCTGGCCTCATTTCATCACTCAGGACTCAGTTTAAATGCCCCTTTTCAGAGATGCTTTTACTGACAAGTCTGTCTAAGGAGCACTTCCCCAGTTCCTCCACAGCTATTTTCTTTTCTTCATGACAAATGTCACCAGCTGAAACTATATTATTTTTTTTAATTTGTCTAACAGAAAACTCAAACTTCAGGAATCCCAAATCAATCTGCTGATCTGCCATCTGGAAACCTGCTCTACTCACTGTCTTCCTTGTCTCTCCTAAAAAGTAGCTCCACTCTTGGGGCACCTGGGTGGCTCAGTTAGTTAAGCATCTGACTTTGGATCAGGTCATGATCTCATGGTTTGTGAGTTTGAGCCCCACATTGGGCTCTCTGCTGTCAGCACAGAGTCTGCTTCAGATCCTCTGCCCCCCTCTCTCTCTGCCCCTCCCCTGCTCATGCTCTCTCCCTCAAAAATAAAAAAATAAACATTAAAAAAAAAAGAAGTAGCTCCCCTCTTCCAGTTATTCTGGTGGCACAGATAAAAACCTAGGATCACCCTGGGCTCCTTCTTTCCTTGACAATCCATCTGGAAACCCTGTTCATTCTATCTTCACTTGTTATATTTCTTACACTACAACTCCTTTATTATCTCTCTCTCTTTTCACCTGCATGAACCTCCTTCCTGAGTTTTCTGCTTCTTCCTTTCTCCCATTTAGTCTATTTTCAATACCGCAGCCAGATTAACCTTTTTAAGATGGTTCAGGGGAAAGCATAGAAAACAGACATGAAGACTACAAATATGAACAATCTTTAGAGGAGTTCTGCTCTAGAAATGATAAGAAAAATGGGAAGGTAGCTGGAAGGAAGCATGGCATCAAGGGGAGTATTTCGCTATGAGAAATATAGCATGTTTATATGCTGATGGAAATAAACTGATAAAGAAGAAGACCACCTCTCTAAAACAGCTGGACTAAACTTGCTTGAGTAGTCTCCTTGAGTAGATGTGAGGTTCTGGGACCTAGTGCATAAGAGGAGAGATGTGCCTTAGATAGGAACATGAACAGTTGTTCATGCAAGATGGAACATGGGTATTAATAGAGGTAGGTTGGTAGAAGTGATGGAAGCACTATGTGGAAGGTCTCTTCTGTTTGCTTCCATTTTCTCAGTGAAAAAGAGTCAAGGTCAATCAGCTGAAAATGATCAAGGAAGAAAAGGTGTTGAAAGTTCTAGGAGACCGAAGAAAATATTAAATAAGAATCAATAGATTAGAGAAAGAGGTAGAATTGTTGAGTCCACTTGAGTGTAGTGAGTTTCAAGGAAGGTCATTTTGGGTATTTTCTTCCAGCCAAGTTCGGCAAACAGAAAACAGGTGCAGAGGAACAAAGAAGTGAGAGAAGCTCCAGGATGTTACGGGTGTGATAAGTGAATGATTATTAGGATAGACAATAAAATCTAGGATGGATAAAGAGGTATGTAAGGACATGTGGGGTAGGAAGGACAGTGAAAAGATGGTAAGACAAATTCATTGTCTGGTCAACAAATGTTAGAGTGCCAGATACATTGCACTGGAAAGATATGGTCTGGATGTGATCCTAGAGTACAATGCTTACGATTATGGACAGGTAGCTGTTACTGACAAAGATAAGGTCTACAGTAGGGAGTGAGTGGCCCAACTGTGGGGATGAGTAGCTGAGGTTGGGAGAGAAGGAGATCATTAGAGAAGAGGCCAAGGAAGTCAGATGCCAGAATATTGAAATGATCATCAATATGGAGCTTGAAATTGCCAAGAATTGTGACAGGCATTTTGTTGGAAAGAGTGAGGTTGAGTTTGGAGCTTAAATCCTAAAGAAATGTGGAAGAGTGACTCAAAGTCAACAGACGACTGCCATAATAATGAATTGCTGGTAGTAAGGTTGTAAGCTTCATGCCAAAGTGCTTTAAGAAAGAAAAGAACTAGGGGCGCCTGGGTGGCGCAGTCGGTTAAGTGTCCGACTTCAGCCAGGTCACGATCTCGCACTCCGTGAGTTCGAGCCCTGCGTTGGGCTCTGGGCTGATGGCTCAGAGCCTGGAGCCTGTTTCAGATTCTGTGTCTCCCTCTCTCTCTGCCCCTCCCCCGTTCATGCTCTGTCTCTCTCTGTCCCAAAAATAAATAAACGTTGAAAAAAAATTAAAAAAAAAAAAAAGAAAGAAAAGAACTTGATCTGGTAGATACAGTGGAAACCAGAGACATCCTCCCCATCCCAGGTCCAGAATTCTATTCCAAATTCACACTCCAGTTATAGGTTTTTGACGCCACGAGAGTTATCCTCTGTTTCCAAAGAAGCTAGTGTGATTAGAAGCTTCATGCTTTCATTCAAAGGAAACACTTACTAATTGCTGAGACTAGAGGCATTGCACACCACCAGTGTGGGAAAGATGTTTTGGAAAAGGGTCTTTAAACCATCCCTGGGCATTGTCCCATATACACAGCTGTCCCTGTAGAAAACCTTCTTCAGATCAACAGCAACAACAATAAAAACACATAAAAATCAGCCTATTAATCATTTATTAATGATTACAAGAGTAAAATTTTACCTGATACTCTCAATGAGGGATGTTCATGTCAAATGAATTGAAAACCAGCAGGATGAGTCAGTGGTTAAAATCTGTAGAAGTGCTCTTAATGATTTTTACAATTGTTTCCTTAATAATGGAATCTTAATAAGCAGGTCGATGTTAAATTAATAACATGCAGGCATTCTAAAAAGCATACTGAAACATGATTTTAGCCCATTCACTCAAGGCTTAAAGCCATACTCTGGGTTTTTTTCTTCCTGATAGAATATCATCTATCAGAAGGAAAATTTTAAACTACAAGATGAAGTTTAAAACATAAAATTAATAAGAAGGAAAGGTGCAGTTTTAACAATAGCCATGCAAAGGCATTGTAGGCCCAGAGCTACAATCTTTCTGCCACCTACTGACCTCACTCCACTTCATTCAATGAATGATCACTGAGCATGGGGAATATGCCAGATACGTTGCTACCTAATGAAGAATTGGAGAAGAATAAAATATTATCCATACCCTTCCAGCAAATCTAAGGGTAAGAGGGTTCATCTAAGGGCTCATTATCTGATTGGAGAAAATAAACACTTGAGTAAACACAATACGATATTGGTAATTTGTGTAAAGTGCAGCACAAAGAATGGAACATTTGAAGAGGAAGAAGAAATTTACTAAATGGAGAAGAAAAGAACTTTGCCAGGTGGAAAGAAGGGCAGGTAAGCATAGAATATTTGGGAAGCATGAGCAGTCCTAGGGGCAGGGCTTATAGGACCTGAAAGGAGGGTATGGGAAGTAAAATTACTTACTATGAAGCTTCCAAATCCTTTGCCCCACTTCTAGCCATGATTGCCCCTTTCTCACTGCCCTCCTCCTCTCAACATCCTGTCAACCAAAATATAGTCCTCTTACCCAAGAAATCCAAATACAAGTACGTTGTGATGTCTGAAAACATGACTGCAGATTTAGAGGCCAGCAGGAAGAATCTCACAGTATAACATTCAATGATGCACTGTCTCTCACCCCCTTACCCTTCCTCACCTCCTTACTACCCATCCCACAGCAGTCCACACCATCATCACCACACCTGGTCCAAGTACAGAGAATTTCTCCTTTCTTCTCTGAGGTTCTGGTGCTTTCCAACAATCAGAGCTTAACGACAGACAACACCCAAACAAATATGACTCTCTCCCTGAAAGGAATTTTCTTACTATCTGCTTAAATAATCAAAGCTTCTCCCTTGGACTATAGTTCTAAAATAGAGTTCTAATCTAGTGCTTCCATTTTTAAAATCCTTTGGTGGCTCACTCTAGCCCAAAAAATAAATCCAAGCATCCAGGAGCCTCTACAGTCCACCTCAATCAAAATGTTAGGCTCCGTTTTCTGCCACACTTTCCCCATCCCCAGATGCACAACCTCCACCCCATTGAAGCCCTCCTCATTTCCTAAACAAGACATACATTTTCTTCCTGCATGGCTCTATTCACATAGCCCTTTCTCTGGCATTTCTGTTCCCCACTTACCCAATTGTTAAAATTCTAATCATCCCTGTGAAAATGTTTCCTCCTGGCTGAAGCCAGGTTTATCAACCTTGGTGCTACTGGCATTTTGTGATGTATAATTATTTCTTGGAGGGTGGGGAGCTGTCCTGTGCAACATGAGGTGTTTAGCAGCATCCCTGGTCTCTACCCACTAGATGCCAGTAGCAACTCTCACCCCCAACCCACTATCTGACAATTAAAAATGTCTCCAGACATTGTCAAATGTTCTCTTGGCTTCAAAATCACCCCGGGTTGAGAACCACTGCTCTTTAATTTTTTTTTTTTAAATTTTTTTTTTTTAACGTTTATTCATTTTTGAGACAGAGAGAGACAGAGCATGAACGGGGGAGGGGCAGAGAGAGAGGGAGACAAAGAATCTGAAAGGGGCTCCAGGCTCTGAGCGGTCAGCACAGAGCCTGATGCGGGGCTCGAACCCACGGACCGCGGGATCGTGACCTGAGCCGAAGTTGGCCGCTTAACCGACTGAGCCACCCAGGCGCCCCTGAACCACTGCTCTTTAAAGCTTTCTCTGGTTACTCCAATGAGAAATCGTTGCACCCCACTCTACTCCACACCACTTTAGTGAAACCCTTGCAACTAAAGCAACAACAAGAGTATCAACAATAACAACAGTTAGCACTATCTCTGTTTTGTTCCTATGATTGCTTATATGTCTGTTCTCTTTTGTAGATCTGTGAGCTGAGACCAGAGTATCTTCCCTGTATCTCTAGGACCCAGCACAATGCCTTACTATAGTGTGTAATCATGACAAATTTGCTGAGTCAATGTGGTAACGCTGTTGTCATTGTCTGTCTTCTGACTAGCCATTTGGTGACCACATCATTTGCAAGATTGAGAAGCTAATAATTCCAATGGCGTTTCGCAAGATTCTGTCTATACCTGGCAAGTGATAAAAAGCATTAAGAACAATGGATCCTGGAAAGTTTGTTTTTTGTTATTTAATATTTATATTTTGGAATGGTTTATAGTTGAGTAAAGATTAATTTTCGGATTCAGTTTAGGTTAGCAAAGTAATGTGGTTCATTTCAGTATTTTAGTTTGAGTAAGTTTGCACACTGCAAGATTTTCTTTTTAAGTTTAAGATGTAAATATAAAGTGGTGGTCCAAACCATAAAACATAGTACTTCAATAGATGCTGGTGGATAGCAGTCTGGATTGATTCACTTATATAGGTTTCATTCGCCCAAATCACTTGGAAGTTCCTTGGGGGTAGGAACACATCCAGCACTTCTCCTATCCCTATAGCATACGCTAAGTGGATACTTTTGAGTTAACTGGCGGAAATTTTCCAATGGGGGTAAGTAAATGTATTGACCTAGAACGCCCTAAGAACTAAGTCTTGAGACAAGTTTTAGCAGCTATGATAAGGTATGGCAAAGATTCCTAGAGGACTATGTCAGCATCCATTTCTCTCTTCTTCTCGAGGGATAGAGTTGAGATTTTTGTAGCTTGGCACTTTGTTGTTCAAAATGAAAGATTTTATTTACTGGTTCCACTGCAGCAAGATGGAGCCATGTAACTGAGTTCTGACCAATGACATATAGGTCAAAATATTACGTGGGACCTCTTGGAAAGCTGGCTTAAAATATGCTGACTTGAGCGGAACCTGGATGACTCAGTTGGCTGAGCAGCCAACTCTTGGTATTGACTCTGGTCATGATCTCGTGGTCAGGGGATCGCTGAGCATGGAGCCTGCTTGGGATCCTCTCTCCCTCTCTCTCTGCCTCTCCCCTGCTTGTGTGTGCATGCCCATACTCTCTCCCTAGAGAGAGAAAATAAACAAATAAATAAACTTTAAGAAGAAAAAGATGCTGACTTGATTGGGAAGGGTGATTGTTACTTTTATGCAAAAACTTACTCTTTTTTTCTGGCTTGCAACTCACACATAATAACTGGAAGTCCTGCAGTTTTCTTAAATTGTGAGTAAATTCGATGATCAAAGCCATCGAGGATGGTGGTACATAATGACAGAAGCTGGGATCTCTAATGAAACTGTGGAGCTGTCACACTTGCCCCAGATTCTCTATCTCTGGATTTCTTTTACTTATAAATTATTATTTATAATAATATTATTTTGGGCTTTCATGCTTTAAATTTTTTTTTAATGTTTATTCATTTTTGAAAGAGAGAGAGAGAGAGAGAGAGAGAGAGAGACAGAGCATGAGTCGGGGAGAGGCAGAGAGAGAGAGAGAGGGAGACACAGAATCCCAAGCAGGCTCCAGGCTCTGAGCTGTCAGCACATAGCCCGACGTGCGGCTCAAACTCATAGAATGCAAGATCATGACCTGAGCCGAAGTGGACACTTAAACAACTGAGCCACCCAGGTGCCCCTGGACTTTCATGTTTTTATGAAGCTGCATCCAATATTGACTGATACATAAATACTTCGTTATAATTCAACAATATTTTTGAATGACTCATATGTGCTAGGTCAGTAGTTCTCAACAAAAGAGCACATCACAATACCTTCATAGTTTTCAGAAAATAAAAATCTTCATGTCATACTCAAGACTTTCTGAATCAAAATTTACATGGTGGACTTTGGCATGAATAAAATTAAATATATACACACACTACTATATATGTCAACAGATTATATAAATATATGAATATAGATAGTTGTATGTAATATATAATTATATATAATATATATTACATTTAGTATACATTATATATATGTAACATATATGTATGTGTATATATACACATATATAGTTTTTCATACTATTCCCTTATATTCCTTTTTATTTCTGTAAGGTTGGTGGTAATTCTTGACTTTAGTAGTTTGAATTTTCACTCATTATTTCCTGGTCAGTTAGGCTAAAGTTTTGCCAACTTTGTTGATCTTTTCAAGAAACCCAGTTTTAGTTTCATTGATTTTCTTACTTGTTTTTATGTCTATTTTTTTTCTATTCTATACTGGTTTTTGTTCTTTAATTCTATTTCTTGCTTGAAATGTTATTTTTCCTTCTTTCTACTTGCTTTGGGTTAGTTTACTCCTTCTTGAGTGTCTTAAAAGTTTAGGTTATTGATTTGAGGACTTTCTTCTTTTCCAATATAGGCATTTTTTAGCTATAAATTTCCCTCTAAACACTGCTTTAGCTGCATCATGAATGTAATTTTAAAGTTCTGCAGAGAATTCTTGTGTATATACTTGGTGAGAATATGCTGTACTTTTTCGCAATCACAAAATTTTGGAGGCTGTGTGTGTGTGTGTGTTTCCAATTTCCAATGTGGTGCTAAACTTTAGAGTAGACAAAGCTTTTCTTACAAAGCAAAATGCCTTGGCTTGGGTTTGGTTGGATTTGCAGAAATGCCCTTGCTTGTAGCTCAAAGATTCCTTTCACAGCCTAATGTAAAAAGCAAGGGCATGTTTGTTTTTACTTGATTTTCTCTGTGAAGTGAAGATTTCCTAGGCTATATGGGCCCTTCTTAAAGGGCCCTTTCAGTTGGAAGTTTCCTTCACTGTCTGTATTTCTACTAAGCATATTTTTTGGCAGCCCTGACACAATGTTTGTGTCCTGTGAGTAGAGGTCAGCTAGGAGTGAAAACTTCCTGTGCTACCATCAGTGCTTTCCCTTGGTCTGTGTACTTTGCTATTTGCCATGCTTTGTCCACAATTTGGCAGCACTATTACCCACTCTACGTGACAAATGACATCATTGCTATAATGAGAATTCCAAGCAGCACCACTGGATCAAAGCCCATCTGTGTGCCTGCTCCCACACTTGACAAAACAAATTCCAAATTCATTCAGCATGCCGGTGCCATTTAGTCACTGTGACATATCCCAAATTTTGGACTCTGTGCAAAAACCAATCTGTGCCCACAAAATTAATCATGGAACACATTTTATGACGTTTGACAACAACTTAAAAGGTTCTCATCTCTGGCAGGTGGCTCTGCCAATCTGCAAGTATGTGCATGACAAATTCTGAACAATATATTATGTGGCTGAAAATATATCATGCAGGATGCACACCCTGGAGAGAACCAGAGTGAGTCCAAACAATCCTGAGGTCTCAGGGACACATAAGCCAGACTGCTGTCTTGTGAAGGAAGGATGATGGCCCCAGGTACACACAGAAAGCCAAAGAAAAGGCAACAGCTCATGTGCCAGTAAATGCTGAGAACATTGGCACAATCGCCTGTGTTGGCAGGACCAAGAGTTTGAGATGGCTAATTTAAGCGACAAGATCCTGGCAAACAGATTTATTTAGGGCAAGGGTGCGTCAGAAAGATGCCAGAAAAATACATCAATCTGTGCCTTTACATGTACTGTGGAGTGATGATGAAACAGTTGACATTAAAAAAGTAAACCCTTACACTTTAATATAATCCGCAGCTCATCTTCACAACAAGTAGGGTTTACTTTAGATCTCTGGTACTCCAGGATGGGGTTTTACGTTCTCATCGGAGATCTTCAACCAAGAGAATTTCTCTTCAACAGGTGTTCTTGAAGAGATCTTCCCATATGGCTGGGTTGAATTGATTAGATTCATGTTTTTATATATTGTTTAATTTATTTAAAAATGTAGGCTATTTGGCATTTGACAATATCATTCCCTTCAAATTAAGGAAGCCAATTATCTAAAATTTTACTTTACTGAGGAGCATATGACAGGATCTCCATTAGAAAAAGAAAATTCAGACTTTAATTGTTCTGATAGAACCCTTTGCTTAAGAGTAATATTTTACTCTGTAATAAGACATAATAACTGTTTTAAATATCTATCCTGTATAGTGGTGCATATTTGTGCACTAAAATGATAAAATAGCAATAAAACAGTAAGATGCAAAAAAAGAAAAACCCAAAAAGCAAAATGTTCCACTTGGGGGTGTCTGGCTTCCTCATATTACTTTCCATTTTCCACTTTCCTTCTCTAGACAGCTTCCTACCCCCAATTTTCCCCACCTACTCCCTTTTTTTTTTTTTTTTCTCTTACTGGATGCTGGCTTAGTACATTGTATTTGCAACATCTTGGGTTAGGAGAGCTTTCACAACCTGACAGCCTACTTAGGACTTTCATTCCTTATTCGAAGACAAAATTTGCCTAATTTAGCTTTCATGGGGATTTGTCTCAGAGTTCCTATTCTGAGTCTTCCTTTCCATCTCCGAGGCAGGAAGTAATATGAGGAAGAAAAAGGTGAAGAGTTCTTCCATAGGAAGAACAATTCTTGATTAGGAAGTGAGTCCTAATAACCTGGTGAGTCAATAACCTGATGGAGGCATAAAACTAAAAGCAGCACTTCCTTATTTGTGCTCACAATTGCCTCCTTTGAGACTTAGGGCAGCAATCTGTCCCCTCTTCTGGAAAATGAAGGAGCTGGACTCTAGTCTCTCTCAACTCCGGTAGTCAGGGATTTGTGACTGATGGAGTGATGTTTTAGGGGATCTCTCCTTACACAAAAACTGATTCTTCTCTTTTGTGCATTGAATACAAATGGGTTGTTAATTGGCTCATATTTTCCCTTCTCAGTAGCTCCTAAAACTTTTTTTCTTCCTTTCCTCTGCTTAAATAATGATCTGTAACTGTTCTGATTCCCAATTCTTAGAATGTGACTTTTTAATCTTTCTATTTTCTCTGAAAACTTTTAGGATCTTCTACTTACCCCTGGAATTTTGAAATTTTATGATTATGTATGTTAAGAAACTACCAAGGACAAGGAAAGGATCACTCAGAAGGAGCAAACAATCTATAGTCTCAGTTACTGAGAATTGTTCCTGTTCCTGCCAGTCAAAATAGAATCACATAATTTATGGGGAAGGGGTAAAGAACTTAGAAGGGTATTGACTCAGTAGTGGGACATAATTAGCCATACACAAAGGTTGAACTGGTTCTACCTAACAAAGCTTAAAATGAAGCCTCAAAGGACAAATTTTTTTTCAAGTATCCCATCGGCATTTCAAAAAAAATTTCAAAAATATTCATAGGGATACAAAAATATCAAGCACCCAAAAAAGTAAATTTCACAATGCTTGGCATGATTATATATATATATATATATATATAATATATATATATATTATATATATATACATACACATATATATCACGGGTCATGTGAGAAACAGGAAATTATGATCTGTAATGAAGAGAAAAATCAATCTATAGAGACAGTGCCAGAAATAGCACAGATGGTAGAATTAAGATAAAAACATTAAAATTGTCAACATAATAGCATTCTACATGTCCAAGAAGCTGTGGGAAAGGTTGGGCATGGTAAATAAGGACATGGAAGATTTAGAAACACACACACACCTCCTTAAATCTAACTGCCACAAATAAAAACTATAGCCTCTGAGATGAAAAGTGAACCATTGGGATTAAAAGAATATTAGATTTCAAAAAAAGGAAACACAGGGAAAGGCTTGAAAAAACAAAATGAATAGAGCACTAGGGAGCTGTAAAACAGCATTAGGCAATAGAACGTACATGAAAGTGGGGTCATCAAAGGAGAGGAGCTGGAGGATAGGGGAAGAGAAAATATTTGAAGAAATAAGGGCAATGTCTGCATTTGTCTTGTTATGGTATTCTCAGTGCCTAGCAAAACACCTGGTAGGTATTAGACATTTAGCAAACATTGAAAATATTTGTGGCATAACCATAAGTAAAAGAGAAGCACATGAGTGTGATTGCAGGGTATAAGGACCATCAGGGACCAAGGGACAACAGTTTGAAAAAAGGGAAGCTTATTAGGGGCACCTGGGTGGCTCAGTCAGTTAAGTGTCCGACTTCGGCTCAGGTCATGATCTCTCAGTCTGTGAGTTAGAGCCCTGCGTAGGGCTCTGCTGACAGTTCAGAGCCTGGAGCCTGCTTCCAATTCTGGGTCTCCCTCTCTCTCTGTCCCTCCCCTGCTTGCTCTCTGTCTCTCAAAAAACAAAAAACAAAAAACAAAAAAAAAAAAAAAAAAAAGGGAAGCTTAGAAGTGGCACTTCTTTAGCAGACCTGGGGATGGGTTCAATTTGAAGGTGTATATGGTTTGAAGAATTGGAGGAGATCAACAAGGATATTCCACATGAGAACAACATGAATGAAGACTTGGAAGCAAGAATAAACATGGTTTTGAATATATCACCTCAATTAGAGAGGTGGTTGCACTTGAGGAATAATGAGAAATGAAGTTAAATGGGTAACTTAAGGGTCAGAGTATGCAAGCCTTTAGAAATAGGAAATGGTGGGGGAGAAACAATTGAAAGTTTCTAAACAGAAACTTTTGCTAATGAAATCAGGGTTCAAGGGGGAAAAAGTATAATCATGACATTCATGATGGCTTAGAAAAAATACTAGAGTGGAAAGAGTGGGCTGAGGACAATCAGGAAGTTAAAACGTTCCTATCATGAGGTGTTTAAACTGTATACGAAACCATCTAACACAGTATCAGCAGAGACTAGTGCTTGAATGAATGTCAGTGGAATCTATATACTGGACAAATTAATATTCCATTTAAATTAAGTACTAAAATTTTTCTTGGTTCATTAATTTTCAGAAGTGGCCCTAAGAAATCTGTAATGCATTAAGCAAATTTGATTCACATCTCATTTACATAAGATTTTGGATCATCTTTTTAAAATTGTTCTCTGTGGTGCAATTGTTCCTTGTTCTCTTGCTTACCCAGGTGTTTCATGTTTTTTGTACTTTCCATCCTTAACTCTCAAACAGATTGGCAGGGGAGGCTCGTGCCTTGATTTTTAAAGTTAAAACGATGCCGCCACAAAAAGAGACTGTATTCCGTTACCTATTTGTCACAGAATCCCAGAACTTAAGAGTGGAAAAGACCTCGGAGAAAGGACCCGTCATCGCACAGATAGGGAAACTGAGGACGAAAGGGGTTAACGGAGCATTCCAGACTCAGAACCATTAATGGTCAAGCCTGGAGAAAAATCCAGACTTTCACTTGGAGCCAAGGGTTCTAAGCGAATGGGACAAGGCTTGAATCTGAGGCAGGGAGCAAGAATCGGGAAAGGCGCTTTTTCCACCTTCCGAAGCCGGGGCATTCGCTACCCCCGGGACCGGGGAAGACGCTGCGTAAGACTAACCTTGAGGGCATAGAGCCCAGGTAGCCTCCACCACTCTCTAAGCCACAGGTCCTACTCTCGCGATACTGGCAGGCCGTTTCCCTGCCAGCTCCTGCTAAGCCCCGCCCCTCCACCGCAGCCCTATGTCGTCATTTCCTGTGGGTCTGCAGGCAAAGGGAGAAGATGGCGGCGCTGGGGGAACCTGTGCGGCTGGAGAGGGGTGAGTGCGGCCGAAGCCGGGACCGAGGTGGGCGGAGGGGGTGGAGGAGTGCCGTGTGGCCGGAGGGGAGGAGGGGCGACCCAGGCTCCGAGATCCGGATCCAGGTGCCCCTCGCGCCAAAGTCGCTGCTCCTGGCCCCTGGGAGGGCGCTTGCGGTCCCCTGACTGATACTCAGACCCCTGCTCTCTTCACATGGACTGTGCCGGGGCACAGCACAGTTAAATACCAGCTGTCCGCCTTCGTAGACACACGCCGCAGACGCGCTCCCTAGGTGCGCACGGCAGACCTGGCGGCCTGAGACCTGTCAACCCCAGAAGCAAACATCACACGCCCAGTTCGGAGAGACTACATGCACTGCCCTTACTTATGCGCGCACAAATCCGGTGTCCCCGCTCTCACCCCCCACACATTGCAGACATCCCGGACACACAGCGCATTCACCACAGAGTCGTCCTTATTTATGCACAAACTCCGTCATTACTTTAACCACAACCTCACCTGTGTTTGTTTTGGGCTGTTTCCTGGCTTTGGTGCCCCTCCCAGGTACCGAGAAGGTGCTTTAAATACCATCCTACTGATTTGGTCCTCGGAAGAATGTTATATAACTATTTGGAATAGTGAGTGGTAGGTTGTAAAATACTTGAACGTATAGTCTTATTCCATCTTTACAAACCTTACAACTGCTAACTGTGGCTGGTTGCTTGCTTTTTAGAGCAGACTGTCAAAGAAAGTAAAATCTGTTCTGCTGAGTAATTAGATACCGAAGAGCCAGTGAAAATATATGACTGTGCTCCTGTCAGGGTCCTGTTACAGAGTTTCAGCATTCCACCCTTCCCTTCCCAAAACCTTTATTTCAAGGCAATTGCAAGCATGCTTTTGACACCTCAGTATTAGATGTCATTGGTAAGTCAAAAACAAACAACATTTTGAGTGCTGGTGGTAAACGAAATATAGGGTGGAGATTGTAGATATCTTCCGAGTATTAACTCTTGCGGTTACAGCCTGAATATTAAGTAACTTCCGCTCCAAAAAGGAAATATATTTTTGGAATTATTGTATTTAGAGAAACCTCTTTCCTCATACCTTCACACAAATAAATGCTCACTTAACATTATTTTTTCCTGATGGTGTTCACTATTTGTAAGCCTCTTTATAAATGACATTGCTTCCCTCCAGCCCACCAGACCATTAATTAAAGCATCATTTTTGACAGAGGAGTAGCTACTCTGGGAAGAATTACTAAGTTAGGCTTAAGACTGTGACATCTCCCTCCTGAGCACAATGGCACTGTGCTTTGTAGATGGGAACAAATCTGTTCGTTGTTAACAGGAGTAGGTGTTTTTGGTTTTTTTTTTTTTTTTTTTTGAAAGCCAGTCGTAGGATTCTAACATGTTGGCGGTCTTTTGTGTTTTTAAGTGCAGCACAAAATGTGAAACTTCACCTCTGGCATTTAGGTTTGGTAGTCATGGCTTTTTTTGCTTTTTCAGAGTTCTTTACAGTTCCACAGTAGAATGCTCAGCAACTTAGTAGGATGAATTACTAGAGGTTGCCATTTAGCTGGATAAGAAAGATTACATCACCTGTTTCTTATTTAGGATTCTCTTTAGCAAATTCTATTAACAAACACTTCCAATAACCCTACAATTTAAAATTAGTGCATATGATCAAGATCATGAATGTTTTCTAAATCATCCAAATATGATTCAGTGGAATAGCTTTGAGCACATGTTAGGTACAGTTTAGGTTCAGTAAAGAGTTTTTTTCATTTCGTTTCAATTTTTTGTTAATTGGAAATATTTATATAGCTTACATATTGTAACTTTGTAAGTCAAAATAATCAATGAACCAAAAGCTCCCATTCATCAGTCATGCATTCTAGTGGTGCAATAATCAGAAGGGGGAAAGTCTGATTCCATTGCATTTGATTAATATCAGTTTAAGCTTTTATGATCTGAAGTTGAAAAATCTACTTCTTTCTTCACTACATTTATTGCTAGTTTTGTAGTATTATACACAAAGAAGGCCATATTAATTCTATAAAGAAAAAGTTCCAGACTTGTGGCATAATATAAAGTTCAGAACTTCTTCCATTTTAAAAGGAGGCAAAGACTAATAAAATAATAGGTACTGTAGCCCTCTGGGGTGCAAAAACAGTTAAGAAAAAAAAGTCAAAATACAGAAAATTACAGTGTTTTAACATGACTCGGAATCTTACAAAATATCTTAATTCATAAAATACATTTCCCAATATGCCTAATATATTTGTACAAACATGTACCACCTCTTAAGATTTCTTAGGATTAATTGGTGCCAAGGGAACATAATATTTATGCTTGCTACATACCAGACCCTTTTCCATGCTTTTTTTGGTTTAGTTGTAAAGTGATTCTTATAAGGAAGGTACTGTTACTTCCATTTTACAGTGGAGAAACTGAGACATGCACATTAAGTAACATGCCCAAGATCACACAGCTAATATTAAGACCAGATTGGAAAACCTTTTTATTTTTCTGTTTTGTAAATGTATGTATTTGGTTGAACTTGTCTTAATTAAAACAGTGTGTTAATGATCCTGAGTTGAAAAGAGGCCACAGTTAATTTATTCCTTTATACCATTGTTACTGTGTCCCTGCCACTAAGTGTGTCTGTTATTGAAAGTTCATATCTACTTATAAATTGTGATTTTCTTTGGAAAATGAAAAAGGATTTCACTAGCACACAGTGTTTTGTACTACTCAAAGCTTTGATTACTAATCATGATAGGTAACTTTTTTTGACTAACTCCTTTCAGATAGAACTGTCTGCTTTTTGAAGCAGTACAATGTTCATGTGTCTATCACATTTGAACCCATCTTTTCCTGTGACATTTAGAATTTTATGTTCAGTTTTCCTGTCTCTCAAAGATACTATTTTCCGATCTTGCATGTGTGCATTAATATTTGATCCTAATCTACATAAAAGCATTCTCAGATTTTATATTCCCTCTCTCATATGTGTATTCATGTAACCCCCACCCCCAATACACACACAAGCTCACACTCTTACACATTTTTCCCCTCCATATTCTACATATTTCTAGTTAATCCTTGAGGATTGAATCCTGTTACAAGGCATTTAGAGAATATTCAGAGAAAATATGTGTGTGTGTTTAATTCTAGATATTTGTAGAGCGATTGAATTGTTGGAAAAACTGCAAAGGAGTGGAGAGGTCCCACCACAGAAACTTCAGGCTTTACAAAGAGTCCTTCAAAGTGAATTCTGCAATGCTGTAAGAGAGGTGAGTGAATGGGATTAAATTTACTAAAAACGTGAATTAATTAGGTAAGATAGTACTCTGAAATTTGGGTTTAGAAGTTTTTAAGAAAACAAACTTTAGAAAAATACTAGAACTGGGGCACCTGGGTGGCTCAGTTGGTTATGCATCCGACTTGTGATTTCAGCTCAGGTCATGATCTCATGGTTTGTGAATTCGAGCCCCACGTTGGGCTCTGTGCTGACAGCATGGAGCCTGCTTGGGATTCTCTCTCACTCTCTCTCTGCCCCTCCCCTGCTTACACTTTCTTTCTCTCAAAATAAATAAATAAATTTAAAAATCCTTTGATCTTATTTAAAAAAAGGAGAAAAAAAAATTAGACCCTATCTCTCTCTCTCGAAAAAAGTATATTGTTAAGTATATTTTAAAAAAGCATATATGTTAAGTATAACATACAATGTTATATTAGTTTCAGGTGTACAGCATATTATCCACCAGTTCTATTTATTATTCAGTGCTCACCACAATAAGTGTAGTCACCATCTGTCATCAAACATGTTGTTACAATACTAAGACTATATACCCTATGCTATACTTTTCATGTCTATGACTTATTTTATAACTGAAATTTTGTACCTCTTCATTTGTGGGGATTTTGAGTAGAAAAACATTTTACTGGATGCCTGAGTGCCTCAGTTGGTTATACGTCTGACTTCAGCTCAGGTCATGATCTCATGGCTTATGAGTTTAAGCCCCGCATCGGCTCTGTACTGACAGCTCAGAGGCTGCAGCCTGCTTCAGATTCTGTGTCTTCCTCTCTCTCTGCCCTTCCCCTGCTCGCACTCAGTGTCTGTCTGTCTGTCTCTCACTCACCTCACTCCCTCTCTCAAAAATAAACATTAAAAAAATATATTAATACCGGGATGCATAACTTTGCCTAAAACTTTAACACACTCCTTAACTTGACTTAGAACTCAAACGTGGTATATTCTGAGATTTTAAATCATGATGATAACTTTGGGTTTCACAGGTATATGAACATGTCTATGAGACTGTGGACATCAGTAGCAGTCCTGAAGTGAGAGCTAATGCAACTGCAAAGGTAGTTGTTGTTGTTGTTTTTTTCCATTTACTAAAAGAGACTTCATTATAAATGAGAGGTTTAGGGGCACCTGGGTGGCTCAGTCAGTTAAGTGTCCAATTCTGTCTCCCTCTCTCTGTGCCTTCCCCACTCGTGTGTGCCCGTACTCTCACTCGCTCTCTCAAAAATAAAACAAAAAAACATAAGTGAAAGGTTTAAAATGTGTAGTTACTAGATATTTGATAGGCTAATTTTGAAAACTAACATGTAGTATTTTTTGAGCCACACTAAACTTCTCAAGTACTAAGACAAGACATTTTTATTGGCTTTACAGGAGATATTTTATCATGCAGTTTAGATAATGCATTAAAAATACACTTGCAGGGGCGCCTGGGTGGCTCTGTTGGTTAAATGTCCAACTTCGGCTCAGGTCATGATCTCGCAGTTTGTGAGTTCAAGCCCCGCGTCGGGCTCTGTGCTGACAGCTCAGAGCCTGGAGCCTGCTTCGGATTCTGTGTCTCCCTCCCTCTCTGCCCCTCCCCTGTTCATGCTCTGTCTCTCAATAATAAATAAATGTTAAAAAAGTTTAAAAAAAACCACACTTGCACACAAATAATAATATACCTGTTGGTGCGCCTGGGTGGCTCAGTCAATTAAGCGTCCAACTCTTGGTTTTGACTCAGGTCATGATCTCATAGTTCATGAGTTCATGTCCACCTTAGGCTCTGCTCTGACAGGAGCCTGCTTGGAATTCTCTCTCTTCCTTGCTACTCTGCCCCTCCCGCATGTCTCTGTCTCTGAAAATGAATAAATATTAAAAAAAATATACATGTAATACATATTTGTTATATATGATATGCATATATCATGTAAATTTTCAAAAAAACTCTGAGGTATATATTATCCTGACTTTATTGGTGAGGAAGCATTATATTAGGTTATTTTTCTCAAATCACACAAATAGTAAATGGTAGAACTGGGTACTCCCCTAGGTTGCTCTTTGCTTTTCTCCTTTGCCTGAACTCTGCAAATATAGGGGTAATGTCACTAATAGGTTAGCTCTTCAGAGCTGCATATGGCAAGTTTTATGTGCTTTTCTGCACCAGTGGTTTCCTCCGATATTTCCAGAATTGACCTCGGTGTCCATCATATCTTGTTTGAATAAACTAGTATCAGCAGTAAGTGACTTATACTAGAATTAGTCATTAGTAGGTAATTTTGCCTTGATAATTACCGATCCATAAAAGAAAATACTGGATTCTCTGTTGAATGTAAACACTTAAACATGTGAGTATAGTTTAGAAGAGTATAAAAAAGACATGGAAACTTGGCTTGAAATTCTAGAGTTACATGACCTCACGACTTCCTGAATTTCTGAACCTTAGTTCTATTTGTAAAATGGGGCTTCTTTCAGAGCTTGGAACCTAATGGTATTCAACAAATCTTGATTTCCTTCCTCTGCCCCTTCCCATTTTTGCTCATGCACCTTGATCTATTTACGAAAAATGGTACCAGATTACTTAATTACCTGCTTTTAAAAGCAGAAAGAAACCAAAAATCTCAACTTTATGTTAGAATTAGTGTAGGTTAGTCTAAATTTGAAAGTTTTAAAGAAGATGTGACTCTATTTTCATCTTCTGTGGGGTTTTAGGAGTAACTGGGTAGTTGACTAAAGCAACAAAAAACGTTCACGTTCGTTATATGTATCCTTCTTTTTCTCAATATTGAATTATTTCTTTAATTAGTTACTTAGTATATAGTACAGATAGTAACAGCAGCCCAAATGATTGCATATAAGGACACCTACCTCCTTACAGGTTATTATGTAGATAGGTTGTGCCTTGCACAGACTCCTAAAGGAGCCAGGTTATCCAGCCCAAAGCCCAGGGCTGCTGGCATGCCAGGGAAGGGGTTTTCTCTGTAACATGCACCAGTGTTCATCTGCCAAGCAAGCCCGCACGCCAGTTGCTGCAGAGAAGTTCTGGGTGCTGGGTGGACTGAGTGGCCTGGACAGTCTTAACACCTCCTGCGTAGGCCCAAGGTATGCTTTCTGGTCATCATCACCCCATCCACTCAGCTTACCTTCTCTTTCAAACTGCCAGTGAACTTGTGAACATTCAAACGTCAAAAGCGTGTACCTCAAAAGTAGTTTTAAAAAAGAGACAAAAGAACTGAAACAAACAAAGATCATATTTGTAACTATGTGAAATTCTTTTTGAGGCTACTGTCGCTGCATTTGCTGCCAGCGAAGGACATTCTCATCCTCGAGTTGTTGAACTACCAAAAACAGAAGAAGGCCTTGGATTCAATATTATGGGAGGCAAAGAACAAAACTCTCCAATCTATATCTCTCGAATAATTCCAGGTGGAATTGCTGATAGACATGGGGGTCTCAAGCGAGGAGATCAACTTCTTTCTGTTAATGGAGTGGTATGGATGAATTTTATTTCTACTTGTAGTAATGCATTGTAACCACATGGGGGTATATTTGAGTTACAGAAACCAAAGATGTTGAGGGGAAAACCAAAGCCACTTTGTAGTTTAGAAATCCCTTGAGGGAATCCTGGGCAGTACTATTTAGTACAGTGATACTTTTTAAAGCACTTTAAGTGTGTTTTGCTTCTTTTCCAATGTAAATTAGCAACGCTTAGTGTGATTTTTATGAAGTAATTAAGCTCTTTAGTAGTTACGGCAGTACATTAAATTAGAGAAGTCCGCCCTCATTTTCGTACAGAATGCCAGCTGCTTAATTTACTTGGGACCTAGTGAGGTAATAGGGCATATATATTGGTATCGGGAACAATTATTTGTAACTTAAAACCCAGTTGCTGGATTTGATTTGGCAGAGGATTTCACACCGATTAAAATGATAGAACCAGGTTATTTTGTAGGCTTATAGTGTTGTGATGATACAACATTAAAATTCTTTTTACTTTTATGTTTTTTAAACATTTTTGCATTTTGAGCTGCTTACAAAACCTGGATACTAATTGTGTGTATGTCTGTTTTTCCCCAGAGTGTTGAAGGAGAACATCACGAAAAAGCTGTGGAACTGCTGAAAGCAGCTCAAGGAAAGGTTAAGTTAGTAGTACGGTACACACCCAAGGTCCTCGAAGAGATGGAGTCGCGCTTTGAAAAAATGAGGTCAGCAAAACGCAGGCAACAGACCTAATGCAATTCAGAACTTTATATTTCATTTTGCTTTTAGCTAGAAAAGTTTTACTTGTGACCTACTGATGGCCGCAGTGCCAACGATTGTAAAAAACAAACAGAAACTTCCCATGAGATCCTCCTTGCCATTTTATAAACACCTATTTTAACATCGTTTATGGTTCCAGAGATGCATACACTTTTTTCTGACAAGAAAAAGTGAAAGGTGATGAGGGCAATTCTGTCCTGCTGTTTTTACAGGCCTTTTTCAAATGCAGATTTTGTCATAAAGTTGTTATAGATTTTTAAAACTGCTTTTTTAATATTAAAATGTACTTTTACATTCTCAATCTTTTTTTAGAAAAAAAAGTTTTCTTCATTTGGCTGCTTATTTAAAAATAACAATTCTCCAATTCTTTTTTTGCTTACTCTATTTTTTTTAACCTGTAAAATTTCTTTACGGTTTTCCAAGAAATTAAACATAACAGTCTCAGCTACAGCAGTTCATTACACTATCAGTGTTAACACCACTGCTGCATTTTGTACTTTGAACACATGCATAATATATATAATCAATGGTAAATCATAACTCAACAGTGGAAATTTTTTACTTTTATTTAAACATAATGTATAATGAATATTCATTTATACTGATTTATAAAAGTTTTTAAACACTGAAACAATCATTGCTAAAATATATATTCTTTCATAATATTTGAGCAGTGAGGCAAGAGGATGTGATTTGATTGTTGGCATTACTGATCACATCTTTTTATGTTCAACAATATATCATAAATTACAAATGCAAAAACAGGTTCAGGTTTCATTTTTTTGCAAATTTTTTTAATGCTATTCATTCTTATTTAAATATATTTCTTATATTTTGGTTTTTCCATTCCTAGGGATGAGCCAGTTAGATTGTGTTGGGAAGTAGCAGAAGCAAAGACGAAAAAGTAATACCTTTAACCTCACTAGCCTCAAGAGTTACACACTCTTTACTAGCCCACCTTAAAGAGTTGATTTTAGATAGGAAGAAGATAGAAGGATATACTTAAAATATAGAGAAATTATGAGGCGATATATTCATAAGAATCTGCAGGCTCTTAGTCAAAATGAGTAGGAACTCATTCATATTGAAATGGTTGAATTTAGAGATGTGATCTTTGAAATGATGGGAATTCTGAGAGATACTTTCATTCGTCCACTGGATGTCACTCTTACTGAAAGGCAGCTACTAGTGTAGGACTATGACTGAGGTCTTTTTAAAGGTGGAAATTAAGAGTTGAGGTTCATTTTCAGTCACAATTTACAGGAACATTTGTACAATTTTTAAGAATTTTATGTGACAGATGCTAAAAAGAAGATAATGGGTTGAAATATATAAGGAATTTAGCCTAATTACTGACCCTGTGTAAAAAGTGGGCATTTTGTAACATTCCTTCAGGAAGAATAGAAATGTATACCTTTTCCTGCATGTTTGTGAGCACTGTGAGTCTTACAAGATTATTCCAGTTTTCAATGATTTTCAGAATAAAAGTCAATCAACATTGTTATTTATCATTTAGGTATTGAACACTGGATTGCATGGTCGAATGTGTCTTTAGTCCATTACAAAACGTGCTTGTATTGGTTAAATTGTGTATTTTCAAAATTAATTGATGTTTTTAAAATGTTGAGACCAAAGTAGAGTAGAATAATGAATTTATTTTAATTTAATTGTAAAGTTATTAGAGGTATTTGTTGTAGAGCTTTACATATTAAAGAGAGATATTGGTGCATATAAAAACAGTAATATTATTATGCTCGTATTCTTGCATTACAGGGTAAGTAAATCCTGATGAAATCTTATTTTTAGTATAGCTACAGCTGTAGTAGCTTGCAAGGGCGTGTCAACATTTCATTATAAATTATAGCTTCCTGGTTCAGTATCTCCGCTGTTTCAGAACTTTCAGCCAAGTTCAGTCTTTTTTGGTGTTGAAACTTAGTAAGTTGAGTAAGCTATTTTTTTTCTCTTCTACAGTAATCCACAATCTGTTCTTTGTGTGGGTTGGCACTTATTTATAATTCTTAAAATAAGGATAGCTTAAAGGAGCCAAATACAGTAGTTTGCTTGCTACTGTTGAGCATGAGTAGCAGTAGTTTGTTTTCGTTAATGCAGTTTTCAGAGTGTATCCCAGAATTTTAAATCTCGACCATAGAAAAATTCGGTCATTTGGTGGCAGAGATGTACAGTACTGGTCTCGTATATAGTGAGGAGATGAAGGGAGTTGTCATCTTATAAATAAATGTATGACTCATGAACATAACTAGGCACATAGTAAGTATATAATAGGTGTTTGATTTGTAAATTATAAACTACTCAATTTCCATTTATTTTCTTGGTATTTCAAAATGGGTTGAGTCAGTGATTCTCAGCCTTAGCCGCACGTTAGAACCCCTGCAGAGCTTTAAAAACTATTAGTATATGAGTCCCATTCTGTATCAAGTTAGATGAGAATCTCTGAGGGTGGGGCCAGATACTTATTTTTTTAAAGCTTTCCAGTTGGTTCTAAAGGACATCTGGGTAGAGAACCACTTGTTTTCCCCTTTATAAAATACTCTAATCACACTGCTGTCATGAACTTAAATTCTAATGGGAAAAACACAGTTAAGTGCATAATATATTTGGAAGTATCAGAATAGAAAGAATTTACAGTTACTGACTGTTAAGTAGTGGCAAATATAATAATCGGTTATCTTTTTTAGTAATTTCTTTAGGAATAAAAGGTACTTGGCATTCATTATTTGGGAAGTGATTATAGTTTACCTTTTATCTTTTTTTTTTTTTAATCTGCCAGTAGTTTAAATGTAAGATTTTAATGTCTGTCATCTTTCTGCCCCCTTTGCATTTAAAACTTACAGAAATGAATGTGTATTAGTTCGGAAAGCATGTTTAAAAACTGCAGATGAGAAATACTGTCATTGGTTATTATGTGCTGTTTTAATATGGCCACTTTATCCATTAGTATACTAGATTATAATGGCCTAGTTCTTTGGAGGTTGAGAATTCAGATGTGTTTTTAAAATCATTGTCTTCCTCTACTAAATTTTTTAGTTATTTTGTTCAAGTACTTAAGTAGTTTGGCTCAAGTACTTTGTTTACAATTAAAATGGATATTATAGCATTTAGTAGAAGAAATGGCTATGGCTTATCTGAAAAGAATGTCAGCATGACTTGGTGTAGACTTAAAAGAATACATGTTGTGAATATTTTATAATGTGGAATGATCACTGAAATATCAAGGACTCTGGTATTGTATTTCCTGAATAAATGTATGTTTATGACTTTTCTAACTTACATTTTGTTGTCTCTCCTAACAATCTGGTTTTATACTTTTTATTGTCCAAAATTTCACTAATTGTGTTTCTTCAACAGCTATTGCAGTTCTGTAATGGTTAAATAGTGGAAAAAACCCAAATTGCTTGTTCATTAATTTTCAAGAACTTGCAAACTAATTTGTATCTGGACATAGTTTTTAAAAATATTATCAAACAGTATGATTCTACTTTAATTCCTGACTGTGAAGCAAAGAAAAATACCCACAATGGATTTAACACTTTTTCAGTAGATGACTTCATTTATTACCAACTTAATTCTGATTCTAAGATATATTTGAAATAAACTTGTATTATATTCTTGTTATTTGGATTTGAAAAAAAATTGGTATAATTACACAATAAATGTGTTTCTGAAAACTGTATAAAATAACTTAAATAAGGTAAAAACACAATCTGTGGTGGTTACTGGAGTGAAACTTTGAATTCCTATATTTTGCTTTGTCTTTCATAAAATGTAACTATAGAAAAAATTCTCTTGTGTTATTTTGGGAGAGGCAATTTGACATGTGATGGACAGCACAGCATCTGCAGGCCAACTATCCTAAGTGTGAATCCTAGATCCACCATTACTATGTAATCTTACATAAGTTACTCCTCTATGCCTTGGTACTCTCATCTGTCATGTGTAATAAGATCTTAGTAATTGTGAGGTCATTATCCGTAAAACTCTTATTTAGAAAGGTGCCTGGCATAGTAAGTGCTACTTTTGTTTGCTATTATTTGCACGTAAAAGCTTCAGGGACCTTATTAGCTGAAGGAAGACATGTGGCCACATAATTAAAATTGCAACTTCTTATTTTTGATGCCTAGGAAACATAAATTATGCTTGAAAACTTTATAAGGAATAAGACTCAAGGAATTTTCAGATTTCTGTCCACTGGATCAAAGAAACTAATGAGATTCTAAAATTTGTCGTGTTTTGGGGTCAGAGGGTTGAGGCCACGTTGAGAATGAAAATCATACAAAGTTCAAGTAAGTGATTTGTTCAATCAGAAAAGCAATTTGTAGGAAGGATATGAGCTAGCTCTAGAGACAGTGGATTGCTGGAATGGGTGTCAGACAAATATAAGGCATGATTCATCATGAATTTTTTAAATGCATGAAAATGTACCAAGCCACAAGGAGTACAACAAAAAGCATTTATTGTTAGCACTCAGTTTCTTCAAAATGTTTGTAAGCCGGAATACCCATTCTCTGAATCTTTACATTCTGGTTTTGTTACATTCACTATCGTTAATCATTCTGATTTTAATTAAAGAAGTGGTGACTCAGTTTTTTGTACATTTTATATATTTGGTGGCAGATAACCTCTACATGCTGGAATTTTTAAGACTTACTTTATATAGTAAGCAAAAGGTAAATTCATACAGAACCCATTTGTAAATTGTATTCCTTCAATTTTAATTTTTTTTAAAGAGGGCAGTGCTTGATGTCAACAAGGTATGTGTGAGAGTTCTCCTGAGTCTTATCAATTACAGAAGTATATTTTGGACAGTCAAGATTTAGTCCTTTAAAAATGTGTGTGTGTGTGTGTGTGTGTGTGTGTGTGTGTGTGTGTGTTTAATGTTTTCTCTAGGGAAGAAAGTGTGGATGAATTCTAATTTGTTAAGAGTCTCCAGAATTGAGGGGCGCCTGGGTGGCGCAGTCGGTTAAGCGTCCGACTTCAGCCAGGTCACGATCTTGCGGTCCGTGAGTTCGAGCCCCGCGTCAGGCTCTGGGCTGATGGCTCGGAGACTGGAGCCTGTTTCTGATTCTGTGTCTCCCTCTCTCTCTGCCCCTCCCCCGTTCATGCTCTGTCTCTCTCTGTTCCAAAAATAAATAAACGTTGAAAAAAAAAATTAAAAAAAAAAAAATAGAGTCTCCAGAATTGAAACCAACATGATAAAAAGAAAATTTAGCTATTGGCTGCTGCTGAGCTCCCCTTGTTTGGCCCTTATTTGGCAGTTATGGAAAGTAATTCTAATCAGAGGATAACAAAAACCCAAACTTTAATTTTGTTTTTTATTTGGCAAAAAATGGAATTTGAAAGCATGAAATAGGGGCAGATTTTTACTTCTGGTATCTCTTACTTGACTTAGATTTGAGCCCAGAGTTTAGATGCTATCCAAGTTTGACTTTGGATTTTAAGGTGTTATAGACTGAATTGTGTGCCTCCCAAAAAAGATACCTTGGAGCCTAACCCCTGGTACCTCAGAATGTGACCTTTTTTGGAGATGGAGTCTTTACAGAGTTAATTCAGTTAAAGTGAAGTCATTAGGATGGAACCTAATCCAAAATGGCTAGTGTTCTCATTAAAAAGAGAAATTTGAATACAGACACACAGGGAGAACACCATGGGAAAATGAATGGGGTGATGCTTCTACAGACCAAAGAACACCCAAAAAAAGCCAGCAAACCACCAGAAGCAAGGAGAAAGGCATCAACAGATTCTCCCTCACAGTCCTTAGAAGGAAACAAACCTGTGGACGTGTTGATCTTGGATTTTAGTCTACAGAACTGTGAGAACAAATTTCTCTTATTTAAGCCACATAGTTTGTAGTACTTTATTACAGCAGCCCTAGAAAGTGAATACGCAAGAGAATCCTTTGTTTTGGTGGCTTCACCACCAAAATAGGTACAGAAGCAAAATTAAACGTGACTTCTCCCATGTGTGATAAAAAGGTGTCGAAGTGGTTTTGACTAAAAGAGAATGAGATTCCTCACCTTTGAGGGTGAGGGGAATGCTGAGTTCTTTGTTTTCTGTATTTGAAACACTTCCTTAGACTCATATGCAGCTGTTATTGAGCTTGTATATCCAAATGGCCACCTGGCCTTAACTGGCCCCTCCAAACTTCGCTTTTTCCTTAGTTTAAGCTTGCCAGTTGTTACCTGGCTGCATCTTTCTCAATTGAAGGACTTTGTAGGAGTTGGCAGTGGCAGGAGAAGATTTAGCACTGAGGAGAGACTTTGTGCACCAGCCCTTGCTCCAAGTGGAACGTGAAGAGAATTTGCCCTTGGCCTGCGGTATTTCACCCTGTGAAGATTTGTGCTGGCTTCCTTAGTGTCTATGTGCCTGATACGAAGCATAAATTCAGCCAGAACCCATTGTGTTGCTCTCTCCTGAAAACTCTTTACTGTGCTTGGGACAGACTAAAAATTTTGCCATTATTGAAAAGGTTCTGCATAATCCATTCCCTACTTCCTCTCAAGCCTCATCTCATCCCACTGCTCCACTTGCTGTATCCCACCCCAAATACCCCTTGCTGGAAGGTTCTCCCTCTGGCTCTCCCACTCACTACTGCTCCTCACTCAGGTGTACACTGAAGCCACCACCTCTGTTGAGGCTTCTGTTCACTCCATCTAAAGATAGGTTCCTCATCCTCTGTTAATACAGCCACACCTTGTTTATATTATGCACTTAATTTTGTTTCTCCCATGAGAATTTAAGTCCCCTGACAGCAAGAAGGATCACAACTGCGTCTTTACATTTGTACCGCTATCACGTAGCACGGTGATTTGTTCTACCTTGTTGAATTAGCTTACTTTCCGCAATTCCACAGGTGGATCAAGAACTTACACTGGAACTATATAAAAGCAACGGTTTGCCAGCTGATCTTGATGTTGAAACAAATAGTCCAGGAAGGACCAAGATACTAAAGGGATAGTATCTTCATCAATCTTTTATTACCTCAGTCCATTTAACATGCTGGGTCCCATTTGTGGAGGACAACAAATGTTGTTTACTCCTCTATCTTCACTCTTCGTGTGTCTCCAAACACTCGCTGCTCCCTCTGCTTGGAATCTCCTTTACCCTCCACTGATACGTATTTGTCTATTTTGTCAGCTCCCTCTCTCCCTGACATCATAAATAACTTGAGGGCAGGCAGGACTTTGTTTTGTTCACTACTGTATATCCAGAGGTAAGAACAGTGTCTAGCATATAGCAGACAATGTTGAGAGAAAAAAAAAAAATGGAAGAATGCTATTTTAGCAAGTGAGGACAGGAAAGGTCTCTGAGGAGATGACATTTGAGAAAAACCTGAATGGTGTGAACAGCAGGCCACCCCTGTGACTATCTGGGGAGGTGGATTTTTGACAGAGCCCAATAAATAGTATCTCTCTTCCCCACTATGGTTCTGAATATGGCAGGAAGTAAAACAAATGAGTTGGCAATTGGGGACCAAAATGTCCCCTTTATTAATTTTCCATACTACAAATGTTATTGAATGTCTGCCACATGCCAATCATGTTCTAGGGGACAGGGATACAGAGAACAAAATGAAGCCCTTGTTTCATGGAGCTTCCTTTCTATTAGAGACTGGGCAGGTACACACATCTTAATCTTGAGAAACAAGTATGCTTCTTCAAGTTAGCCAGACTGACCCACCTAGTCTGGACCATGACTCAGTTCTCATCTTTCCATCCTGCAGTGGCAGAGTCTGCTCACTCCCTAGATGGATATGGGCCGAGCCAAGACAAATGCTGCTGCTTCCCAGATGACAAACCGATCCTCACTCCATCTCCCATAGGGTGCTTCCATCAGTAGAAGCAGAAGGAGCCACTGAGATTTAAGACCTAGAAAGTGTGGTATCCCCAGAGCAAAATAGAATCATGAACATAGAAATAATTTTATGAGAAGAATGGTTGGAAACCATTTTTAAATTTTAAAAATTTTTAAATTTTTAAAAATTGGCAAAATAGGAATTTTATTATAACTATTTTCATTTTAAAACTTATTAAGGAGGGAAGGGGTCAACAGCACACACACACACCTTTCCCACCTCCCTCTTTCTGTAAATGTATAGAACCTCAAGGGTTAATTACTGTAGATGATCTTTTTCTCCTACCTTTTTATATTTTGCCACAAGATGGCACCAAAGTGCTGTTGTTTCTATTTTAGAAATTTCTAGCAGTTCTTGCTAAAGATCAAGCCAAAGACATAAAAATGTATCTGATCTGGCTCTCGGGTTGGGGAACAGGTGGAAAAATGAGAAGACCAGCACCCCTAGAGAGGGCATGGAGACTCCACGCCCTTTCTCCATATGGTGCCCTCTGCATGCCTTCTGTCTGGCTGTTCCTGAGTTCTGTAATCTAGCCCGGCCTAAGCACTCCCCTTGCTGAGGTCTTCTGCCTCTAGACCACCCCGATGTTTTTCCTTGTGACCCTGTGTGTCGTGCGATAACTCCCTCTCCGGAACCTAACTGCTGTTGTAGCCATGTGATTGCCTGAGGATGAAGCCAATACTGAAAAGAGCACAGAGAAGAAATGGAAAGAACCTCAGGTACCTGATGACATCGCTGAGTGGCTAAATCAACCTGCCCTGAGGCCCTGACCTCTCTGCAGACTTTGTGCAGTGAGATAATAACCTCTTTTATTGTTTTGGGGGGGGGGGGGCCAATGTACCTAATCTTTTCTTTTAAATTCAAAATTAATATTTAAATGTATTTCATAAAATGTAAAGCTTTGTAAATGTGGAAACTCTTTCCAACACACCCTAAAAGAAAACAAAACAAACCTATGCAAATTACCAAATTATACAAATATCTACCCTACCATTCAGTATATACGTTGCCAGGGATTGTGTGGACGGAGGATTCATTTAGTATTACTTTAGGGCTTCTACTAAGTATGAACAACTGTAGTTGACTGGAAATTATCTTTGGCTTTCTGCCTCTTGGTTATCTTCACCCGAGCCCAAACAGGATGTTTGATCAAGAGAAAAGTCCTTTCATAGAGGACATGGCACGTTCCTTAAATAAACCAACGACCATCTGAGGCATTGAGATTATCTTGCTTTGTCTGATACTAAATTTATGAAAAATTTTCTCTTTTCTATAAAAATTAAAAGCACTAATTAAACCAATTCTAGAGTGGAAAGAGGAATTGACCTAGATATTAGTTCTAGATGTGCCACTTACTACATATGGCTAATTTAGCTGTCCTCTGTGGGTCTGATTTCTCACTGTTAACTGAGGGGATTTAACATATGCTCTCCAAATTTCTTTCTATTTCTGACTATTTTAAAGTATCAAGGAGAAAGAGTTTGTCTCCACAGTCGATGGGACTTTCTAACAGCCCGAACTGCTCAAAGATGGACTCAGCTACCAGTGAGGATGTAAATATACTAACCCTTGATGTATCCAAGAGTGACAGGCATGTGTTACACATTCTTCAGCTTCAGGCAGGTGATTGCCTTTGGGTCCTTTCTAATCCTAAATTTTCTAAATTCCATAAATTAAATTGGATTGGAAGCTGCTTGAAGGGTGGGACCCCCTGTCATACCTTCTTTTGTGAGGTTGCCAGGAAACATACCTCTGACTGTAGGGAGGCTAACTGACTGACAGTCCTACTGGAATATCCTTCACCACATTTTTCCCAGGCTGGACCTAGTCAGTGACTGAGTACAACAGCAAAGGCACTAAGGCAAGTGTGCTCAGGAGACATGGGACTCTTCTAATGGTGATTTTCTCTTGGGGGTCTCCCCATTGGTCTTGCCAAACCTTGGAAGAACGCTACTTTTGTCCAAGACTCACCCAGTCTCTTGTCCTTCCTTCTCTCCTGACCTGGAGTCAAACCTGCATCTCAGTTTCATGGCTTTAAATATCTCCCTCCGTCCCCTCCCCCATTTTCCCTCGGAAACATTTCCCCTAATAAATCTCTTGTGTGAGCAATCCTGTTATCGGTGTTTGCTTCTCAAAGGATCCAAACTTGCACAGTCTCCTAGCAGAGAGTCATAAATTTGGGTGGAGTCTACATCAGAATCAGGAACTTTTTAAATCTTGAGAATCCAGGGCCTCATCCCAGACCTATGATAGAAGAATCAGTGGAGGTAGAGTTTCTATTTTTAAAATCTTCCCCAGGTGATTTACATGTAGACTGACATGCATTAATCTCACCTTTTTGTTCCCTAGCAGGGTAGATTCTGAGGGGTAGGTACATGGTAAAAATTCCTTGAAAAAAAAATCCAGAAAATGTTGAAAAGCTTGACAAGTTTGTGCTATTTTGGTATAAAAGGAGCAAACTGGCAAAGTTACTATGTTTCTTTATCACCTCCAGGTCCTCCATTTGTTCTTTCATATTGCAAAATTTTTAAACTTTCCTCATTGTGTTCTACGAACTGAATTTGTATGTTTCAACACTAACATGAGACCAAAAAAGAGAGAGAGAGAGAGAGTTTAGTAAATAGTACCAGATTTTGCCAACCAGACTCCAAGAAGAGCATTTTTGACATCACCCTAACTTTCAACACTGTTGATCTAGTTTCTGTGGTTTTCTTTGCTCCTTTCTCAGGTAATCTTGACAATTATAGATGGTTGGTAGTTTGCCTGTGTTTTTAAAAGCATTGCCTCTGATTTTTTTTTTATTTCAAAAAAGTTTTTAAAATCATTTTCAAAACCCCTAGGATTGTTAAAATTTTCACCGCGACTGCCACTCCTTATTTTGAAGACAGTCATGGTAACCATCACTAGACAAAAAGAAAGGTTTTGAAATTACCTAGGAGGTGTTTAATAGTGTCTTTCTTGATACACAATATTAGGTGTCCAGGTCAGGAAAAAAAGAAACTACAGAATATGATACCTTCTCTCTCTGTCTACCCATAGCTTGTCTTTGAGTCTGAATTCTCTTATGGCCGTCTTCTCTAGATCTTTTTTAAGTTTATTCATTTATTTTGAGAGAAAGAGAAAGCATGAATTTGGGAGGGGCAGAGAAAGAGAAAGAGAGAGAATCCCAAGCAGGCTCTGCACTGTGAATACAGAGCCTGATGTGGGGCTTGAACTCATGAACCACGAGATCATGACCAGAGCCAAAGTCAGGCAGTTAACCAACTGAGCCACCAGGTGCCCCTTTCTCTAGGTTTCTTTTCAAATACATTCATGCAGACAAAGAAAAGCTTCCCAGGCTATGTCAGGGTCCATAGCAGAGCTACCCCCAAGTTCTGGTCTTCTGTAAGCACGTTTTATGGGACGCAGACATGTTGCGTGAAGTTCTTTGAAATATTGTTTCATGCTAGAGTCTTCTTAAAACGTTCAAAGTTTTATCTGGAATTCTGAGAGAGTAAAAAGGAACCCAATTCTGTGACTGAACTTTGTGTTAATTCTTTGGTCTGAACAAATTCTCAGTGTGACTAGGAGATAATCTTTCTGGATTTCTATTCTGTTTTTTTGTTTTTGTTTTTGTTTTTTTTACTTTTACTTTTCTATCTGTTGCATTGTCTGGCTTCTGTCATGGGTATTTACCTTTGCCTAGTTGTGTTCCTCTTTGTAGTTTATGCGCATAGGCCTTGGGATCCACGTGTGGTTCTGTCATTCAGACATTGTTCCCTTGAGGGTCATTCACCTCTTGGGTTAGATTTGAAAGGGAAATTCAGGATAAGCAAATTAGATTTAGAAAGGATTGGGCATGGATAAGAAAACATTTCTGATATTTATTGAAATGTTTTGAAATTTGGGATCAATATGGGTCTTCAGAACTACCAGAAAGGACCTCTGACCCCAGGATATGCAACCAGGCCAAGAAACTAAGAACTCTTTGGCGATGTCCTGAAAAGGGGTGACTTCCAGAATGGCCATCAGTCAGTCACACGGGAAGCCTTATGCCGGTCCTCACATCCCAAGATCTATCAGTTCTGCACATGTGGCAGTAGAGGAAAGGGGGTCAGAAGCCCACATTTGGTCACAAGTGCAACTTAAAAGGATGTTTTTAATTTGTCAACAATTTTACATTGTTGTTTTTGTGCTTCAAAATGATTGCTATTTTAAATTATCCCTAAAAACTAGGTCCTGTGCACAAGAGGAATGACCACTCTAGGGACCTTGAAACACAGAAGAAAAGGACAAGTGGGTGAAAGCACCTATTTGAGACCAAGGTAGAAAGATTGTAAGCCTCTGAGCCAGTGTGGGAGCTCCTCCATCCTAAGGCCCCAGATGCAAATGTGGAAGAATCAGAGCATAGAAACAATAGCATTTATCTTGAGGATTCAAACTGGATACATACCAGATACCTGATGGGTGTGATATGTTTTCTTTATCCCCTGAATTGCTCACAGTTTGAAATGTTCATATATGTATACACACATAAAGATACCCATTTATATGTTTGTGTGTATATATAAACACATATATATATTTAATATACATATTCAGCTTCTAACTTTGAGTGGTGGTTTGGCACCCTTGCTTTTATAAAGTCGGTAGCTATTTTTCATCAGTCATGTGATTGTCTTAGGTCAAAAGTATTTGGGGTGCCTTTTGGATGGAGAATTAGATAAACCCTAAGTGCCCCAGGACTCTTTCTGGCATTCATTCCAGAAAGAGGGTCATTTTTTTGCCTTGCAATTTGTTCTTTTTAGCTCATTCTGCAATAAAATCATCAGCACGAGCTCACTCCAGAGACCAGAAATTATAAAGTGCTTGATCTCAACTTGCAAGAAAAGATGGTCACCTTTGAGGTATGTCCCTGTGAATTTTACATAATCCTACAAATGGTTTTCAAAAATAATCTGATCTCAATAAGGGATTAGCACCTATAAAACAGGGCTGGTAAACTATGGCCAATGGGCCAGAACTAGTCCAACATCTATTTTTGCCCAAAAAGTTTTATTGGAACACAGCTATGTCTATTTGTTTATGTATTATTTTTGGTGACTTTTATGCTACAATGACAGAGTTGAATAACTGTGACAGAGACCATATGGCTGACAAAGCCCAAAGTATTTACTATCTGGCCCTAAACAATAAAAGCAGATACGAAGGACCCAATAGAAAACAAACAGGCAAAGGAAATGAATAGGCAATGTACCGAAGAACGCCCTGGAACATTCAATAAATGCATGAAAAGATGCAGCTGTAATCAGGGGAATTCAAATTTAAAGTACACTGAGATTGCATTTCATATGCATCAGATCTGCAAATATTTAAGTCTTACAACATCAGGTGTTGGTAGCGTATAGAGTAATGGGAATTTTTATTCTCTGCTACCAGAAGCACAAGTAGGTACGATCACGTTTGAAAGCAATTTGACAACATCCGATAATGGTGAGTGCATATAATCCACCCCTACACACACACACACATGCACACACATACAAAGGAAATGCATATTGGAGAAACTCTTGCAGGTATGAACAAAGGATACAAGAATATTCATGGTAGCGTTGTTAGAAAAAATAGAAATAAGCTTGATATTAACAATAGAATAGATATATACTGAGTACATTCTTTAAACGGAACACTGTATAGTAATAAAAATAACTCATAATAGCCACATATTTCATAAAGATCACAGGCTGCATGAAAAAAAGCAAGTTGTACAGGAGTACAGAATGATATTATTTATATTTGCAAAACAATGCTATATGTTATTTAGGGATACACACATAAGAAAAGTATGAAAATGCTGAAAATATTCATGGGAATTAACTACAAAGTTTAGGAAAGTAGCTGACTTCTCAGGTGGAAAAAGATTGGAGAGAGATACAAAGGGAGCTTTGAATACATTTGTAACATTTTGTTTCTGTTTGTCTTTAATATTTATTTTAATGTTTGTTTGTTTATTTATTTATTTTGAGAGAGAGAATGTGCAAGCAGGGGAGGGGCAGATAGAGAGGGGTACAGAGGATCTTAGATGGGCCCTGTGCTGACAGCAGACAACCTGATGTGGGGCTTGAACTCACGAAGCAGAATGACCTGAGCCAAAGTCAGATGCTTAACCAACTGAGCCACCCAGGTGCCCCATGTAAGATTTTGTTTCTTAAGCTGATTGCTGTGAATTCTGATTTTTGTTCTTTTTGTAAATTAGAAGTAATTCACAAAAAAAATGAAATTCAATCATTATAGCATTATGGGGGAATCCCCACAATCTCCCTGTTTTTATTTCTGTAATGGGGCACCTTTGCCCAGCAGGCAGAGCCTCTATATACCCTTATACAGTCTCCATATTTGGGCAAAAATCAATCAATCAATCAATCAGTATAATATAAAATTCTCATTTTAAAGCAGCAAAAGAAAGTGAAATCTTGGCAAGAAAAATTCTGTCATCTTTCCATGTTGTTATAAAAGAGCAATCTTAGGGCGCCTGGGTGGCTCAGTCAGTTGAGTGTCCTACTTCGGCTCAGGTCATAATCTCACGGTTCGTGAGTTCAAGCCCCGCGTCAGGCTCTGTGCTGACAGCTCAGAGCCTGGAGCCTGCTTCGGATTCTGTGTCTCCCAATCTCTCTGCCCCTAACCCACTCTCATTCTGTCTCTGTCTCTCTCAAAAATAAATAAAAATAAATAAATAAATAAATAAATAAATAAATAAATAAATAAATAAATGAGCGATCTTAAGAGAATCAACTAAAGAAACCAAATTTACAATTTTGCCTCACTTCACTTGCTCCTGAGAGCTGCTAGAAAATAATGGAAATGATTTAGACAATGGGCACCAATTTAGGGAAGGCTCCAAGGGCATCAGACAAGGACACCGGAGCCCAGGTTGTTCTGTGATGATCTTAGGCAGAGTACAATACCAGAGAGCTTCAGATTTCTTATCTATAAAACCAGAGGGTTGTCCATCTGTCTTTACGTTCTCTTTCAGACCCACAATTAGAGGAAATATGTCATTCCTAAAATCTTGAAGTCAAGGCATGTTTATATTTATTGACTTTCTAGCATATAAATAAATTTATTGTATATTAGTCGCGTGTCCAACTGGGCATTATTTTTTAAAGATAAACTCTCAAATGCAAAGATGATAGCAAGGTTTCATTTTAAACTTCTTAGGTCCGTTATCAATTTATTTCCATTTTCCTTAATTTTACTTAGGTGACATGAATGGTAAACTATAAACTAGTGGCATTTTAAACCCTGCCTTCCTTAAAGTATTCATGAAAAATGTCTCTAATGTAGAGTAAAATAACTTGAAGGCATAGTGGAAAGTAAGAAAGGAGGTGCCCACAAAGCAGAATTTGATGCAAATAATGATTCTATGGGGTCTATTAAGCCACAAAAGTCTACAAGAGAAAGGAATGCTCTTAATTACCTGACACCAAAGTTGCTGCTGGCTTCTCAGTGGTAGTCATCTAGCACTCAAATGTTTTCTTGTCTGGAGAAAGTGTCCCGTGTTCAGAAACATCACCTCTTTTGCCCCTTGCAAGATTCCTGGGTTTTAGGATTTTACAGTACGTGAGAAAACAGTCTGAATCGAGATCACCAAAACTTTGTAACGTCGCGGGTTAACCGCTCACATGTAGCCTCCCATACTAACGTGCATATCAACACAGGTATAAAGATCTCAGGTGAAGAGACAGGCTTGTGGGGGTACACCGCTTTAATTCAATACATAGCTAACACTTAACTCTGTCAGATTAAGGGGGGCTTGCTCCCTGCTCTTCAAAATCTTTTTTCCATTTCCACAGCTCCCAAAGTCGTCACCCTTTGGGAACAGTGGAGAGTCATTTGAAACTTAACTGAACGCTGGAGGCAAGTTCTAGTTTTCAGGTCGTCCAATTTAGGAGATCCAGTTTCTGCAGAGGGAAGAAGACGGGTGGGGGAGGGAGAAAAACAGAGTCTACATATTCAGATCCTTCTACCTTCCATTCACGACCTGCCACGCACATCTGGCCAAACCAGGGATTTTTGCCTTGAACAACCACCACCACCACCACCACCACCACCACACCACCACCACCACCACCACCTTGTCACTCACGCCCGATAAACACGCCCCTCTGGTCCTACTCTTGGCCTGTGGCGGCTCCCCTCCTTGCATAATAATGAGCTCGAGACCTCCGCGGGCCAATGGCGCTCCGGGAGAAGGGTTAGTTTTGCATGTACCTAAGTGATTTGCATAACCCAGCGGCTGGGGGCTTGGGAACCCGAGCGTGCAACCCTAGAAGGGAAAAGGACGGGAGGAGATTGAGCCGCGGCGGCGAGAGAGCGAGCAGGAGCCTGGGTGTTTGTACGAGAGCCGGGCGGGGGCTGGGGCGAGGGGCCGGCATGGCTGAAGGCTGCGCTCCGCAACCTTGAAGAGCGGCTGCGGCGGGAGGCCGGGGACGGGGCGGCGGGTACGATGGCAGAGCGCGGCCCCCGCAGCTGCGCACGGCCGGGCCGGCTGGTCTGAGCCGCCGGACGAGCGGGGCTGCCTCTGCGCTTCCATGGAGCAGCGGGAAGGGCGAAACTCCGGAGCGCCGCGTCCCTGCGCTGCTGCCGCGGACTGTTGAAGGGGCCCAGCCCGCGCGACCGCCGAGAGGGGAGAGCCCCCGCCCCAGCCCGCAGGCCGGCCGCCCCGGGGCGGCGGGGGGCGTCGGAGGGCAGCGGAGGCGCGCCGAGAGAGCCGCGCCGCGGGAGAGGCCGGCGCAGGAGGCGGCCGCAGCAATGCCGGGCCCGCTGGGGCTACTCTGCTTCCTCGCCCTGGGGCTGCGCGGCTCGGCCGAGCCTAGCGGCGCGGCGCCGCCTCTCTGCGCGGCGCCCTGCAGCTGCGACGGCGACCGTCGGGTGGACTGCTCCGGGAAGGGGCTGACGGCCGTGCCCGAGGGGCTCAGCGCCTTCACCCAAGCGCTGTGAGTGCCGGGGTCCGGGTGCCGGGGAGGGAGGCAGACGGCTGCTGGGGGGGGGGGGGGGGCCGCGGAGCCGGTGTCAATCCCACCTCACCCACCCACAAGCGTCCCGAGGACTGGGGCGCGGGTCACCTGTGTGTGGGGTGCTGGGCACCCACTCCTGCACGGCGGGCTTTACAAACTGTGCCAGCCCGGGTCCGAGCCGCGAGTGGCTCTTTTTCCCAGACTTTTAGGGCACAGTCACCGCCCCCCCCCCCAAGTGCATCTGGGGCCAAGCCGGAAGGTGGAATCTGGAAACGCTTGCCCCTGTCAGCCTTTTCAGGAGACCTTCCCTTCTCACGCGGGGCCCCGCTCAGCTGGCGACAGCTTCGCAACGGGCAGGCTGAGGGCGCCTAGAACTTGGCCTGAGCCTGCAGACCTAGGCACGCTTCGTGGGGGAAACACCTGGAGCCTTCAGGGTTCCAGCATGAGGGGAGAAGACACACCTGTGCCAATGTACAGGGCGAATCCCCTTCCAGTTTGGCCTCATCCAGGTAGAGCGACTTGGCACCTCGGTCCAGTTCCGCTCTGGACTCACCGACTAACGCCCAGGGTTCCGGAGCGCGCGGGGGAACCGGGTAAAAACAAGACAGGAGGAGGGGGAGGAAACTGCAGGTTTCTTTTGGTGAAAATACTCTCCTCACCCAACTAGGCCTTTTAAAGAAGGAATGCTGACCTGAAGTACAGGCTGTTGAAAGAAAATCAAAGTTCCGGAGCATAGAATCTGCCCAACCAGAATGGAAGGCAGCAGTTTTCTCTTGTATCTTTCTTTTGAGCTGCCTGAGGCTGGGAAGGCCACTCAGATGGTTCTGACTTCTAAAATCCCCCCTCCTCAAAGGGGGACCTGAGGCTTTAGACATTCCCTTCAGAAAAGCAGAGGACTCTGAAATAGGTGTTGTAGGTGGTATTGGCAAATACCGCCAATAGAGAAAGAATAGGGTAATTGAATGCAGGGCTTGGTGTGCGCACTGGCTCTTGTGTTGTGTGGCCAGAGTGATTCAATCAAGAGCCATGAAAGAGCTGTTTGAGAGAGGACGGGATTCTGAGAGGTCCTTGGGTGAAGGGAATTTCCTTTTACCTTACGACCAAGGAAAAGGAACTCTGAGAAATAAACAATGTTAAAGGAATAACTGACCCTGTGAAGACATCCTTGCTGTGCAGGCCAAAGCATTGCTGTGTTTCCAGGTGGGTTCAGCTTATTGCTGTCTGCCAGTGGGGTTTTATTGAGGATTGCAGTCTGTTGCCTTAAACCTGTCTCATTCTTTGCCTCCAGCTCCCCCTCTTTATTTTTCCTGTGTCATGTGTTCGTTATGTATTTGAAGTCATTTTCCTCCAGTATGGTGGAGCTGAACTTTTCACTGAAAGAAATTAATTTTGCAGTGAAGAGCGGTGTGCCCACAAACAGGTACATTACACCGGCAGGTTTGCGTGGGACCCGGGAGCAGTGAGGGAAAGAAGATTGAGTAGAGGAGATAGGGCTGGTTTTCTTGTGTGTTTTTTGTTTTTTTGTTTTTTGTTTTTTTCCTGTTCTCGTGAAACTTAGGGAATTCATGCAGCAGAGATTCCTTACCTGAAACCTCTCAAGCCCCTCTATTCATAGAAAGCCATGTTTTTACTATTTTGACCAGTTGTAAAGACCTTGTTTAGCAGATTTCCCCAGTTTTGATGGGTAGACTTGTCCCATAAGGAGAGGGACTGTTTTACATTAGTGCATAAAACCACAAAGAAATGTTACATTTTTAAGAGAGCACACTGCTGTGTAGAGCATCTTCCTTTAGAACTCACTGGAGGTGGTGAAATGCTCTCTTCTCGACGTGGAGCCTTTACAGAACTTACTGTTCAAGGCATGGGAAACAAAAATCATTGGCACCTGTCCCCATTAGATCGTCTAAACTAGCACCATCATGGCACTTCCTGAGCTGCTGTGGTGAGCAAATGTGTAACATTTTCCTCTTCCACTTGTGACCTATAGCCAGAGTATACAGATAACTCCTTATTTCATTCCCAGTACTCATCATTTCATCCTCAAAAGTATATGTTATGTGAGTACCCCATTTATAGGGCATTTCAAGGGCAGTGTGTTTGCATTTTGGGAAACCAGCTAGTCCAAGTAAATCTCAAAGGCCATGTTGAGCATGGACAGGTACTGTCGGTTTGCACACTCCAATTGATTTGCGATCACCTGGGGTCTTTTCCCAAGTATGTCTGATCTGTTGTCCCACTGTAGCTTTAGTGAGCCACACGCACCAGGGGATTAGATCCATGGTCCCAAACTTTTGTTTACCTATTCCTAATTTCTGGAGCATGTACACCCATAAAATTACACAGATACAAGTTAAAAAGATGAGAAAGATTGATTAATCAGAGTGATTTTATTTTCTTCTCCTGGCTCAATGGTGTAACATCCTCCCCTCTGCCGGGGGGATGAATGCATCCCACGTTGGAGACCCTGGGCTGACAAAGAGCAGAGCTTTTATTTTACTCGGCTTGGAGTCCACAGAGCCTGGTACACAGCAGGCACTTAAAAATGTTGCAGTGATTAGAGAGGAACTTAACGCCACACTGAGGGAAGAAGAGTCGGGGCTTGGGATTCAGACATCATTCCCACACAAGATTGCCAAATTCAGCATTCTCAGCATTTAGTCTTTTGTCCAGATTTGAGGAGGCCCCAGAGAGAGGATACCTGCGTCTTCTCCTTCAGGCTCGTTTAAACTTGTTCAGTCCAACAGTGTCTATTTCCTGCTGAAAGCTGCTTTATCCAAGTCTGGGGGCAGAGTCAGACATAATCTCAGTATTGTTGATGGGATTCCTGTGTTCACACTATTTGCTGCACCTGTAGTGATTATTTATGTTTTGCAATAGCAGTTCTCAATCCTGTGTCACAATGCACTGGCTTGTCACAATTCACCCCGCGGTGTTTTGAGGGAAGTAACCTTACTAGTATTAAAATTCCAAAGTTTATTTTATCAGAGGGATTCAAGGCTATTCCTATATTAATGGTAATAGGTCACTCTGAATCACCTACACTCCCAGAATCTAGACTGTGGGGATAGAGGGATGAAATCACAGAGGTGATGGGGAGGGGTTTGCATATGTGTGTCCTCTGGTTTATGTGTGGTTACCTTGACGTCTGGAAGCCGTAGAACCAGAGCATAGTTTCCACATCCTAGATTATGTCTGGTGACCAGTTTTAAGACCACACAGGCTGTTTGCGTGGCTTTGATCCCTTGGTTCGTCCTTACCATGCCACTAAATATTATGTGGCCTTGGGCAAGTCATTCTCCCTTCTTTTCTTTTCTTTTTTATTTAGTAACCATTTCCTCATCTGAAAACATGAAATAATTGGATTCACTAGATTACATCTAAGGCTGCTTGTAGCTCCCAGAAGTTCTAATTTATAATTCTCACATAATTTTAGGATGGCAAGCTGTCGATAATGTTATGATCCTCTCATAAAAGATCCCAGGAGCAGCAGGATTTTGTTCTATGTGAAGTTGCTCAAGCCTCTTCATTACCACTCACTTGGAGGAGGAGTTCTTTGTGTTTAGAAGTGTGTGTTAGGAAATTTGCCATGGAGACTTGCTGCAGAATGCATGACTGGCTAAGGCGCTTTGCTAGGGTAGAATAGCCTTGCTTGTTTCCTGTGGGTATGGCTTAACACTTGGAAAATAAAATCATTCAGTTTCAGTAATTTGGATACTGTACAAAAAGTTACTCAACGTCCTCACTTCCATATAATTAGTCATAATCTCTCCAACCTTCCCAGTGTGTGTACCCTGTACGTTGGGCAGGTTATCGAGCTTTCTGTACAGAATTCATGGTTACTGGAGAGGCTTTGAAGTGTTTTTAAAAATAACCTGTTGCTTTTTTTTCTGTTGGAAGCATCATCTCAGATTCTTCCTTAAGATGTGCTTTTTTTTCACTATGTGCTTTTTTTTTTTCACTACATCAAATACGTTTCTTCTTTTAATAGTATCACTTGAAAGTATTTTCTTATGCTTCCTCCGATGTCTACTGTATTCTCAGGCAGGTCAGTCATTAGTGGTAAATATTTGTATCTTTCTTGATGGTAGAGTTTTGATATCCCTCGATACCTGAATTATTTTAATGTTAGTTTGTGTGGTGGGTCTTTCTAGAGATGTATTATTATCTCGTACAATTGAACTTTCTGCTAAATGAGGCCAACACATGAACATCTTTAAGTATAGATCCTTTATTTTTACAAACTAATGAACTACTGGGTTCTCTTTAAATACAAGAGAAGAAAGAGCATTCTGCTGGGCATATGGAGAGCCATTTCCAGACCTGCCCGCAAATCACACAAGTGACCTTGAGCTCGTGACATGCTTAACCCCTCAGGGCCTTGGTTTCTTCACCTGTAGAACAAGAAAATAAACAACTCTTAACTGCCAAGAGTTTTCTTTCTCTTGAATTTGATTGTTATTCTTTATACATTTCTTGCATCCTGTCTGTTAAGGGAAGTATATGGTCTAAATCATGGAATCTCTCACCCACCCAGGAAGCTTCTGCATTTGTCCCAACTCTCCTGGCATATTTCCATTGAATGGGGAACTCACTGCCTTCTGGAGGCAACAATGTGCTGGGTGTGGTCTGAACAATACCTAGGACTTGAACGCTAATTCTCATTGGGAGCCCCTAAAGGTTTTGCAGTAACCACTAATGTTTTATGATTTCTAGCCGAACCAAATGCTAGTGACAGTTATGGTATCAAGAATTTAAAGTCCAGGCACTTGGCTCTCAACATTAGAATTGTAAGGTAACATTTGACAACTTAATCTCTTAGGGAAGATCAAAGTTTTGTACTGGTAGGTGGATCCAGGCAAGTTTAGGCATTTTCTTGGCCTCTGTCAGTTATCTCTCAAATTCTTATTTTAGTCATCTTTATAATAGCAAAAGTACTGACAGCCTGCAAGTTTGGAGTTTGGTTTCTGGTCTCCCTGTTTGCACCTATCCCTTCGTTCCCATTTTTCTGATCAGTAAATAGTGGATTTTGGATTAGATGATGGCACAGATCTCTGACTGCTTTGAATTTCTCTGAACCTGTGTCAACTATTAGGCAAGTAAAGTTCTAGGAATCCTTTAGTGATTCATTGAATTTTTTCTAAGACTGTCTCTCACTTTTTCTCTATAAAAAAGATATAAATTTCCATAAAAGTACAATGTCTGTTGGTATACCTGGGTTAAAAGTTAAACCCTGCCAGATGTGCCTTTCACTCTGAAAAATGTAACTAATATAACTCAGAGTGTTCTTGATAAGATAGCTTTGCTCTTTTAATTTTTCAAGCTCGATCTCAAGGTTTTGGCTTTAGAAGGGTGTTATCCAGCTTGCCTTTAGCTGTCTTGGTCAGCCTTCAAGCTTTTGACAATGCTAACAGCTTTTCACATATATAAAGAATATGGATAACTCTTTCCTTTTTGCCCCCAACGTTGTTCAGTGAGCTGCAGGGTTTTTTTTAGAGCTTCACTAAGATGATAAAATCCTCTATTTTTAAGTCCTGCCAGGGAAGAATAAAATGCTAGGGCATTTAGCAAGTTAGTACTCTTACCCAAATGGCTAATTTGTCTGCTTTTCTAGGCATTTATTTTGTGTTTAAGTACTTGATGGTCACACTGTAGGCCAGGTAGCAGCCCTATGGTCTGAAGCTGGGTGAGTTCCAAACTGAGTTTAGAAATCAGGCTTAGCAAGAGACAGATCGTGATTTTATAGTTCATAGACATTTAATAACCTCAATTTCTAAAGACTTTAGCAAGTTTGTACTCCAGTCCCCCTTTTAAATGGCAAGGTATAATTATGTGGTCGTCTACTCTGGATTTACCCACCCATAGACAAGTATTTGTTGTTAAACAGTGTAGATGCCCGGCACTCTGTTTAGCACGGTCCTTCCAGTGTAATGAAGTCAAAATTCTGAAAGTTTGGAGTGGTTGTTTTCAGTCTCTAAAGCGTGTTTTGATACCATTACATCTCTTAATTGTCAAAAGCACTCACCCTCGGCACTGAGTCGACAGCAAGATTTGGCATTGGGTGTCTCTTTTTTTAGATGCAGGTGATTGAGGTTCAGGAATGCCCTTCTAAGAGTCCATGTCCAAGAAATGAACGTCTTTGAAAAATATTTTTTTCTGGGGGCGCCTGGGTGGCTCAGTTGATTGAGCGCCCAACTTCAGCTCAGGTCATGATCCATTGGTTTATGAGTTCGAGCCCCACATCGGCTCTGTGCTGACAGCTCAGAGTCTGGAGCCTGCTTCGGATCTTTGTCTCCCTCTCTCTCTGTCCCTAACCCACTTGCATTCTGTCTCTGTCTCTCTTAAAAATAAATAAACGTTAAAAAAAATTTAAAAAAAATATTTTTCTGGTTCTCCTAGCGTTACTGTACTGAAAGACCTTATGGGGAAGGCATCGAACCACCCCTCTGTGGCAACATGTTGGCCCATAACAATGTAAGAATAGCCTTGTAAGGAAATGTAAACCATAGATATTTTGGGAGGCGGCTGGGCCACGTATCCCAGGCTGGTCTGATGTCTGTGCTGGTGAGAAACTTGTGGAGGAAACATATCTAATATATTTCAAGTTATTTAATGACTCTTTACCCTTCATATTTAATTTGTTTTTACATATTCAGAATCAAGACAAGTAAAAGGTTGTGGAAGCCCCATAGGCTAGTTTTTTCTTTTCCTCTATTTTGACAATAGAATGTAGCCTTTTATTTATTTATTTTTTTTAGCAAAGTTTTAAATATAAAGTTGACCATTGAAAGAATGAAAATCTTAGTGCACCTTGACAACAAAATATTTTTTGATACTTGAATCAGATTTCAGAAGCCCATATCCAGAAAAATCATGAGTTAGAGTCTTCACAGTCCTGTACATTTTTAAGGTTTTATTTGAGGACAATTTTCCCTCCTAAGAAGAGTGATGTAAATTTGGCTGGGAGATGATACCTTCAGCTTGGAGCTATACTAGGCAGGGCTGAGGAATGAGTCTCACTTCCCCATTCCCCTCAGGCGGTGAAGTTCATCCAGGCAGTTTCTAGTAGGAACTGAAGACAGTAACTTAGTACAAGTGGGTGACATCAAAACATCCCTGAAGATCTTGATTGGAACTGTTTTCCCAGGAGGACGGGTGGATGTCCTCATTCTCACTCCTGTCAAGGTTCTTAGGTATAGGGGGCATGCTTCTAAGTTGGCAGTCCTTTCTCTGAAACTCTAGAGACTGGGTGGTGCTGTTGATTAAATTCTGGGTTTCCCCTATTTTCCTAAGGGAAAATGCTAAGAGGCTCTTGGAGAAACTACATGGATCATAGGAGAAGGGCTCAGCAGATGAGATTTTTCCAGGAGGGAAGAGACCTGTGGTGGCCACTCTGTTTTATGTTGTCCCCCTTCCTGTGTGGTGGAAACCATATCAGCTGCTTTCCTGTGGGAGAATTCTCCAGAGAAGGAGAGCACCAGCTCTTGAATGATTTACACCTTAGGAACTCTGTTTTAAGGTCTACAGACTCTTGGGGCGCCTGGCTGGCTCACTCGGTAGACCATGCGACTTTTGATCTCAGAGTTGTGAGTTCAAGCCCTACTTTGGGCATAGAATTTACTGTTTAAAAAAAAAAAATCTACTGACTCTTTGGAGTTGGGGGGGTGAGAAAAAACGTCAACTAACCTTTAGGGTTCTTACTGTTCTAGAAGACTTTCCAAACACTCTTCTGTTTTAGGCACTAGATCCACCTAGTCTTGGCATATTCCAAAGTGATAACTGCCCTTTAGTTCTCTTCAGACTTTCCTTATCTCACATAAATTGAAGCACAGACAGAATGTGTATACAATATGATCAGAATTAATTAGGAGATTTTAAGTGAATTTAATACACTTCAAATATTTTCGTATCATGTTTTAAAAAAATACACATTATGGGTTTACTGATATTTAGCAGTTTATAATAATCAGTTTTCATCCTTTCTCTGCTACTTCTGGTAGTTCATTTGATTAGTTTATTCAATTTTTATTTAATTATTTACTTTTTAAAATTTTTTTCATTTCATTCTTTTTTTTTTTCTTTTTTTAAATCTTAGTATTTTCCTATCTTTGTAAGAAAGAAACTTTTCTTGTTGGCCTTCTGTTCTTTCCAAGGTCATTTTAAGTCCATGGTCACTAATCCAGCTCTTTATGTCACTATTCCAGAGTCTTCTTTTTATAGGTCTATCTTTATGAACAGGCCTTCAAAAATGACTTTGTTTTTGAGAGTATGGCACAAGGAATCATGACCTCGAGTTCCCAAATCAGTGTGGGCATGTCATGTAGCCACTTTGAATTGGCTTTTCCATCTGCAAAAAGAGGTAACTTCACTTTATCTTCGAGGGTGACATGTAGGAAACTTCAGCATGACCTGTTTGAGTGACGGCGAGGACCCGATTTGTTGTCCTTTCTTTTGGGAGTGACTAAGCCATTGCATGTGTGTGTGAATCCTATTTCTCTTGTTCTTTGAATGTATACCAGGTCCACAGGCTGTTGTAGACTTCATAAGTGAGCTATTGTGCTGATGGAAAAAATGTCTACTTATCTGGCTGATCGTTTTCATTCAAAAAACTAAAGATCTTGGAGAGAAAGTAGTGTATACTTTTTTGTCAAGATCTCTCTTAGGTGGTGCTACTGCCTTTCTAACAAGAAAGCCTCATTTCTGGGGTGAGGGAAGGAGTTACAGTTTCTCCTGAGGAGAGAGCTTGTGGGGGGGGGGGGGGAGAATCGTGTTGGCTCCCCTGGGTCTGTGATTCCAACAGCACTGGTCCAGTAGAAAGGTGCTGTCCTAACAGGGAACACAGTTTTTTTTCTCCTCACAGCCAATAGGCATGTAACCTTAGGCAGTGTCAGTGTGATCTTTAGATTCAAATTTTCTACTTCCAGACTTTGGAACACAGGATTTTCATTAAACCATGCCTAACTCTTTAGGAAGCCTCATGCCAAAGCATGCCTTCTGTAGTTTCTCAGATCATTTTCCATGTTGGGGATAGATGAGATTTACTCAGGATTGACACTTTTACTGCATTCTTTTTTCTTCATATCATGTTCTTTCTAGAAACATTCAGATGATGAGAGAACTTTTTAAGTACTTTGAAAATGGCATTTTATTGGTTATTTGGATACTTGTATGTTCCTTTTTACATTTGAGATTAATGCTCGAGTTTTGTAGATAAAGAGAAGCTTATTATCTTAAAAGTAATTTTAGAGCCCGTATCCATTCTTTAAGATCTTTTGCATTTCTAAAAAGTTAGATGGCATTCTTGTTAAGCAGTTAAATCATTCTCAGAAACTTTAAAAACTTTTCTAGGTTTTGATTCAGACCTGATCTGAAAATGAATGATAAAGCCAGAGCAGAAGCTAACATACGCAGCGGTGCTCACAACCTATTTAGATTGGCTGAGTGTTCCAAATACAGTTGTGCGTTTTCTACTCGGGATCTCTTTCTTTAAAAAAAAAAAAAAAAATGTTTGGGATGTTTTTCCCATTACCATCTTGACATCTGCCTGGTTACACATGAATAGCTTGACCCAGTCCCTCAGCAGGGAGACTACCGTGGCTTTGCTTTCAATAGCCATGTCACTGACAAAGAAAACATATGGAATATTTCATTCCTGGCCTTTGCAAACAGTCTGGGGCTGTGAGGGCATGCAGCAGAAGGCTTCGTACTTCATGGTAGGTTGGCAAGTTTGTGTGCTAACCACAGGCTGTGCTGCTAGCAATCAGATGTGTTTTCCAAAGCCCTGCTACATTCTGTGGAAAAGGAATCTTGTGTTTTGGATAAATCAGTTTCTACTATCAGTTTGAATTAAGTTTGTATGACCTGATTGCATGGTGGGTTTCCGACTTAATCGTATATTTCACCAAAGGAAACTTGTGTAAATGAGTGTGTGTGTGTGTGTGTGTGTGTGTGTGTGTGTGTTCGTGCGCGTGTGTGTGTGCGTGTATATGTGTGTGTGGGCATGCAGGACATTTGGATGCTGTTCTCCCAGGTTTGATACGTGGTGGGTTTAATGGATACACACATTGGGAATGAGGATGCTTGATTCCCAATAGAACATGCCTTGAGGACTGTCTGCCTCTATGTTTATCTTCTTGTCAGTTCAAGGTCAATTGGTCATTGTCTACTAGCTAAGTACTGCTGTATTGACCTTTATAGGTTTCTCTTGCAAAGTACCAGCCTTCTACTTGGGGACTGTGTTTCAGTTCAGCTAGCATTAGCAACTTTGCTTTGTGGCATCTGAATCTACAATGTGGAGGCTTATCTGGGGGGTGGAAGCGTGGGGGGGGGGGCAGGAGAGGGCCAAGAATGTGAAGAAGAGGGGTAAATCAGTTGCCTTTTTCAGGTCTTCGGTGTTAAAAGAATTTGCCCTTGGCACAACCTTGGCTGAGGTGGCATTCCAGAAGGGGAAAATACAAAAACAAAACTCTATGACATCCCAGGATGAGAAGATTCATGACTTTGGTGAAGGAGATAAAGACATACATTTCATCAGGGTCCTTTCCAATGAAGTTACCCCAGCCTGAAATTCTAGTTTTATTGTCTCCCAGACATGTGGGCTGGTTTTGACAGGAGTTGATTTATGGAAAAGGAAATGAGCTCCTGTATTATCCCAGATATAGCCAAATATTTAAATGTATGTATACATTTTTTTTTCCTGTAACGTATGTATACATCTTATCTAGAAGCTATTTCTGATGGTTCTTGGTGTCATCACTAAACATTGCTGTAAAACAGTGTGCTGAGAGGAATTATTGCCTCTCACATTTTCTCATAAGTATAATTCCCTTTTTAGTTCTTGAGTATCATAGATTTCTTTTAAATTTGTTGGCTCTTGATAGGTTACTTTTTTGAAAGCTTAGATTTTATGGTTCTTCACAAATGAGCCTATTTGAGGTCCTCCACTTTCTTTTAGTGCCTTCACATTTTTATCCTAAAATAACTAGTTTAATCTTGGGTGTTCCATCTTCTTTCTTCGACTGCTTAACTTTCATAGCTTTGAATTCATAAGGAAACTCCCCTCAAATCCCTCAATTCTAAAATGCACCCTTTTTTAGTGTATAGCATTGCCAGTGTTGAAGTGCATCCAGTAATGTGACTACTACCACTGTCCAGATCTAGAACATTTCTATCTCTTTGCCTCCACCCATGCCCTTTGTAGTCCTCCCTTGTCCCCACCCCTAGTCCTTGGCAGCTGGTGAACTGTTTTCTACCTTGGTTCTCTTCTGTTTTTTTTTCATTTACCAGAATGTCCTAGAAATTGAGTGAAACAGAATGTAGTCGTGTGCCTGGCTTCTTTTACTTGCCATAATGCTTTTGAGATTCTACCATATTGTTACACGTTATTCTGTAATATTCCTTCTTATTGTTGAGGAGCAGTCCATAATGTGGATGTGCTACAATTGATTTGTCCATTTCCCAGTTGAGGAATACTTGCCTTCCTTTCAGTTTTTGGCAGTTATAAATAAAGCCAATATAATATTCACACAGAGGTTTTGTATGAATGTAGGTTTTCATTTCACTTTTGTAAACACCTAGGAGTGAGATCCTGTGTCATGTGGAAAGTGTAAATAAAATGTTGGTCTGGGTTTTAATGTCTTAGAGCTATAGTGAGGTTTGATATTACTAACTACTTATAGCCTCAATATATTATTAGCATGGTATATATTAGTAATAGCAAAAGCTGTTAAAAACGGATTTTGTTTAAATGGCTATACTTTTTAAAGGAGTGTAATTATTGTTATTATTATTATTATTTTCAGTAAGCTCTATGCCCAACGTGGGGCTTGAACTCATAACCCTGAGATCAAGAGTGCCACACTCTGCCAACTTAGCCAGCCAGGCACCCCAAAAGAGAATTCTTAGCCCCCTTTTTGGCATCTGACAGTTACTCTGATACCTCCAAGGACTTGTGGAGAAATGCTCCCAATATGGAGCATTTTGCTTACAGGGACAAAATTTTGAATTTTTAGCGTGTCCATGTCTGGAAACTCTGATTCAAAAAAATGGAAATTTGGTGAGGAATTGCTGGGCCTACTTGTGTATCAGACATGTTACACGTGTTAACTATAATTTCCACAGTAATCATCCTAGGTCCCTGACATGGTTCACATTTCATAGCTGTGTATCTGGAGACCTGAAAGAGTTCAGTAACTTGCCCAAACGTCCCACAGGTAGCGGGTGGTAGTTTGTGAAGCTCAGGTGTTCTCTGTTTGTACCTCCTGTAGTTTACTTGGATAGTCGATAGTTTATTAGAAGAGGAGAAGGTACAATCAGAAACAAAATGGTGAGAAGCTGCAGGTTTTTACAGGGGGAGAAAAGATCAGAACCGAACATAAAGTATCCAGCAGAAGCACACAGACATCTACGTGTATGTGCACACGATCAGAGTCTGTGAGTTGATTTAGGAGTAATTTACATTAAACAATCTACTTACTGTGTAAAATTAAGTAATCTTTTATTCACAGCAGAATTTTTTGAAAAGTATGTCAGTCTCTTTACGTTTTGTATTTTGTTTGAAAGCTTTCACATCATTTTCTATGTTAATAGAGTTTTTCTGTGTCAGCAAAGTATCAGTTGTGTGCATTTTGGCTTGCTTTTTCTTTCTTTTGTGGAATTCACTTAGATGTTATATGAGGATCCATTAACATACTGATTTTACTGCTTCTTACAGAGCAAATTTCTGAATGTGCCTCTTTGAACCAAAACGATGAAGTAAATGAAAAAGCGAAGTGTGCACTATGATGGTTTCCATATAGCTGCTCCCTTTCACTCACTGGAATTTCCTGCCTCTCCTGTTGAAGATGTTTTTATAGGGAAGTCAGCATAAAAGTGCATCACCCATGAGCCTTTTTCCCCCCAAGGCATTTCATTTAGCCAACTTGGTATTAATTTAGTTGGTACTCTTTAGTTGACTCGAACACTGTGTTTGTTGATTGTGTGAGCTGATGTTTATTAAGCTGTTAATATTTTACAGACTCGATGGACTCCTATTTGGATCTGTGTGCTCTTTTCTTTAGCAGCAGAGCTGTTCATGATTGAATCTGTGGCCACAGTTTTGACTTTGAACGGGGTGACAGCCAGCCCCATGCTGGAAGGTTATTTGGTGGCTCTAAAGGTTTTCTCCTGGAAGCATTTTCCTTTTTCATCTAATTCACATTGTGGTCTTGGTCTTCTTTATGGTCCGTCTTTCTCTACAGATAAACCATCATCGTCATCTTGTTATTCACTTACATGCTAATAATAATATATGTTATTGAGGGCCAGGCATTATGTGAAGTGCTTTACATGTGTTATCTATTTAATACTCTTAATGACCCTCTAAAGCAGATGCTGTTATTCTCTCCATTTTAGAGATGAAGAAACCACAGTGGGGAAGGTCACACAGGTAATGAACGAGGTTTTGTAAATGGGGTATGAGATCTTGGTTTTTCAGATCAGCGTTGTTTGGTTGAGTGGGCGAGATGACAGTATTCTTCCCTGTCTCTCCTAGATGTAGGCATTCATCTGTCTTGCGTATCGTGGATGTCGTGAGCTGCTTATTTTATAGGTGAGGAATTCGTTCTAGAGAGGTTAGATCTGTTTTGTTCTCTACTTGAAGTGTCCTCGGCCTCTTAAACTGTAGACTTGGACCCTTCCAAATCTTAAAGGTCATCTGGTGCGGTGGTGCTAACACTCTTTTGTGCATTATGGGCCCCTCATTAAAGAGGCTAGGACTTTCTTTCCGTGGGGGAGACAAAAGTCCATTTTTCCCAAGGACATACATTTACATGTTTCTAGACCTGATATCTACTTATTATTTGCTAAACCTTTCAGTTACATAAACTGGGAACACCAGAGTCTTACATTTTTCAGACCTTCCCTCCCTTCTCAGCCCACTTCTTTTAAGACTGGTACAAAACAGTTGATCTGGTTTAAATTCTCCATCAACTGGGCAGAAGTCCAGTTACATTTATTCATATGACTTGCCCAGAACCATTGGTAGCCCTCCAGAGTATGTTAAAAACAAAACAAAGGAGGGGCGCCTGGGTAGGTAGCTCAGTCGGTTAAGCGCTGGACTTCAGCTCAGGTCATGATCTCACAGTTTGTGGGTTCGAGCTTACATTGGACTCTGGGCCAACAGCTCGGAGCCTGGAGCTTGCTTCAGATTCTGTGTCTCCCTCTCTCTCTGCATCCCCCCCCCCCCCAAAATAAACATTAAAAAACAAAACAGAGGAGAATAAAACACATTATCAGAAAAGATGGTCTTTTCTTTGATTATATAAACCTTTAACATTTAAAAAGACTTTTGACTTAAGTTGCTTGTCAGATGCAACTTAAGCTTGTCAGATGCTAAGATTATCTGTGCTTTTTCCTGTGTTTTGTTCAATCTTTCATGGGCCCAGTACTTTGTTGAAATTGTAGATGTTTTGTGGAGGTGAATAAAAAGCTTTCACACAAAGTTCAAAAGGATTTTTTGAGAGCTACTAATACTGTATTTGTATAATGGTTCATGGAATCAGTAGTCTTTTTTTTTTTTATGTTTATTTATTTTTGAGAGAGTGCAAGTGCAGGGGGAGGCAGAGAGAGAGGGGGACAGAGGATCCAAAGTGGACTCTTGCTCTGACAGCCCTGAGCCTGATGTGGGGCTGAAATTCACAACTCCGCGAGAGCATGACCTGAGCCAAAGTCACACGCTCAACTGACTGAGCCACCCAGGTGCCTAGAATCTGTAGTCTTTCAACTTTATTTTTATTTTTTTTAATTTTTTTTTTCAACGTTTATTTATTTTTGGGACAGAGAGAGACAGAGCATGAACGGGGGAGGGGCAGAGAGAGAGGGAGACACAGAATCGGAAACAGGCTCCAGGCTCTGAGCCATCAGCCCAGAGCCTGACGCGGGGCTCGAACTCCCGGACCGCGAGATCGTGACCTGGCTGAAGTCGGACGCTTAACCGACTGCGCCACCCAGGCGCCCCATAGTCTTTCAACTTTAAAGTAATAATTATCGAGGCAATAAGTCAATACTTAAAAAATTAAGTTAGCATTTATTAAGTGCTTTATGTGTTAGGAACTGTTGTTGGTGCTGGAGACAGAGTTATCAGAAAGCATCCCCGCCCTCACGTAATTTACCTGGCCTGGGATAAGGTAGGGGTGGTGGCAGACAGTATAAATACAGTAAGGGGCACCTGTGTAGCTCAGATGGTTAAGCATCTGACTTCGCCTCAGGTCATGATCTCTTGGTTCTTGAGTTCAAACCCCATGTTGGGTTCTGGGCAGACAGCTCAGAGCCTGGGGCCTGCTTCGGATTCTGTATCTCCCTTCCCCTCCCCTACTCACACCCTCTCTCTCTGTCTCTGTTTCTCTGTCTCTCAAAAATAAACATTAAAAGTTTAAAAAAATATATAATAAACATGAGGTCAGGTAATAGGAACTGTGAAGAAAAAGAAAGCAGGGTGAAGGGGTCTCACTAAACAGTGTAGTCAGAGAAGGTTTGAACGGGGTGATTAAGATAATTACTGATTAAAATAGTACCTATTGGAATATGAACCATCTTAATCAATGGTAAAACAAGATTTAAAAAGTTGCTCCTGGGGCACCTGGGTGGCTCATTTGGTTAAGTGTCCAGCTTCGGCTCAGGTCATGATCTCACGGTTTGGGAGTTTGAGCCCCACGTTGGGCTCTGTGCTGACAGCTCAGAACCTGGAGCCTGCTTCGGATTCTGTGTCTCCCCTGCCCCTCTCTCTCTGCCCCTCCCCAGCTTCCTCCCTCCCTCTCTCTCTCTCTCTCTCTCTCTCAAAAATAAACATTAAAATATATATGTATATATAAAGTTTCTCCTTACCCCATAGTGATAATTAAAACATAAAAAGAATATAATCAACATTCCATAATAACCTGGTATGTCAATGCAGTGGAATAGTACACAGCAATAAAATATCAAATTATTGATACATGAAACAACATGGATAGATGACATGGGTATTATACTTAGTGAAAAAGCCAATTTCAGTAGGTTCCATATCCCGTACGATTCCATTTAAAACACTCTAGAAATGACGAAATTATAGAAATGGGGAACAGGTCAGTGGCTGGTAGGGTTAAATAGGTGGGAGGACAGCAGTGTGACTTTGGATGGGTAGCAGGAGGGAGTGGTGGAGTAGTAGTGGCAAGGGGATGTCTTCATTTTATTTTGCTTCATTTTACATATAGGTGTAGTTGATCTAGCAAGGAATGGAGGGGAGAACAAAACTTTCCTTGAGAGTATTTTTTTGATTATTATTATTTCATGGCAACACACTATGGGAACTTCCGTTTCATTTTCCAAGTAGAAGTTTGTGGAATTGAAGGTGTCTTTTCTTCGAGGAATTGAAAATACTCTGCCAGGAGGAATTGGATGTATTAATTCCACCCAGGGCTTCATTTCAGGTAGAGTAATGTGCCCGTGTTTTTGTTGTTGTTGTTGTTGTTGTTTGTTTTTTGTGGTGATGGAGCAGTTTCTTATGATTTTAGTGGTGACTGCATGAATCTGTGCATGTGGTTAAAACATGAGTGCATGTAAAAAGTAGTGAAATCTCAGTAAGGTCTATAGTTAATAGTGCACCAAAAGTGAATATCCTGGTTTAGCTAATGTATTATGGTTATGTGAGATGTTGCTGTTAGGAAAAACTGGGTCAAGAATGCATAGGAACTCTACTATTTTTGCAAATTTTGGTGAGTCCTAAGTTGTTTAAAAACAACAGATACACTAAATCAGTTTAAGGTCTTGAGAAATCTTTGTCTTGGCCTCACTCCTTAAATAAGATGGGGAGGGGCTCCTGGGTAGCTCAGCCGGTTAATAGGTTAAGCGTCTGACTCTTGATTTGGGCTCAGGTCATGATCTCATGGTTTGTGGGTTGAAGCCCCTGCATTGGGCTCCATGCTGGCAGTGTGGAGGCTGCTTGGGATTCTTTCCCTCTTTCTCTGCCTGTCCCCTGCTCATGTGCTCACTCTCTTGCGCTCTCTCTTTCTGTCTCAAAGTAAATAAACTTAAAAAAAGTTTTAAAAAATAATTTAAAAAATAAGATGGGGAAACTGAGTCTCTGAAGTGAGATGATAAACAGATTGCAGAGCCAAAGTCTGAATCTAGACTTTTTAACTTTTCAGGTCAACATTATTTTGCTCCCTTAGAACATAACCGGTTTTAATTGCTTTTAAGCAGTTGTTGGGAGATCATGCTTGTGTTCTCCATCTTTCTCCCCCGCTTCCTTCCTCAAGTCCCCTCCACCTGTGTGTGTGTGTGTGTGTGTGTGTGTGTGTGTGTGTGTGTGTGTGTGAACTCTCTTCTATGTCCTGCAGCCTAGAAAAGTGTAAGATATAAAGTATGCACTGGATTTATCATTTAAATGATTTTAACCATGTATTTGAATAGAACCCCTATGCCTCTTCTATTATGGAGGCATTTTGTTTCTGAGCACTTGGTATAATCTAAGTAGCTTGGGGATGATGTTGGATCTCTGCCTGTGAATTAGTAGCTGAGTGGTGTTTTACTTCTGATGATTCAGTATATTTGCCTTAATTGCTGGATTAACCAATTTCTTGCCTCCCACAAAAAGCACACACATTTGTGTAAAGAGAGGGTAAATGAATGAAGTTTTAGGGACTAATTTTTGTGGTATTTAAGCAACAATAGTCTAGATTACCCACAACCTTAATTTCCTTTCATGAGTCCTATAGATGGGCTTTGTCACCATTTACACTTGATTACTTCATTGTTAACCCCAGTGATGTGATTTAGCGTGCTAAGACTTAATTATTCCTTTCTGGCCTAGTGAGAAATTTCCTTCCAATAATTGCCTCCACTGTCCTTTAGCCTCTTAAGCATTTAGTTTGTTTGGAACAACATGGTTGTTCAGAAAGCATTTCCAAGCTCAGCAGTGCCTGGAGCTGTGTCTGGGCCATAATTTATACCTTTGACATAGGGACTGAGGCCTCAGTTCTCGGGCTGTGTGACTGGTGGATGCTCTTCATTAGAACAGTGAGGTGATGCGTGTATCTGAAAGTTACAGGAAGAAAAGTTCATGACTGAACAGTACTGAAGAGTTCTCTTGTGGCCTCTCTTTCTCAGTTTAACATTTCCTTATTTTAACTGAACACTTATGCCAACTTCGGAAATAACATTAGGTTCCTAAAAAAAGACAAAAAAAACCAACCCCCTCTCCCCCAACTTTAGTGTTTTAAAGAAGTGTTTTTGTAAGGCAGTCACATGCAGTGATGGTTATAGTGTAGAAGAGGTCACTGGAGAAGGTGTCCCTGTCAACATGAGGATCAGACTTGCTGGATGAAATTGAAATTGATGAAATTTGCCAGGTTTGGCAAAGAGATGTCTTTGTTTTATTTCAGTTAGCTTTTAATATAGGCATAGTTGCATCTAGAACCCTAAAGCAAGGGATGGAGATGAGAGAAAAATTTTCCGTGAGAGTATTTTTTATTTCATGGCAACATCACGGGAAGTCCTGTTTCATTTTCCAAATGGAGGTTTGTGGAATTGAAAGTGTCTGTTTTCTGCAAGGAATTGAAAATATTCTGCCAGGAGGAGTTGAAAGTATTAATTCTACACAGGGCTTTGTTTCGAGTACAGTAATATTCCCGTGTCTCTATAGGCAATTTATAAGGCATAGTTAACATTAGTTTTTGGGGGGAGGGGGGACAGCATAGTTTCAGCGCTTTATTCCTAAGGCCCCTGTCACCCAGCTTCAAAATTCTATCCCTTCCCATGTCCTTAAACAATATTAACTGCTCTGTTTTTCTCAGAGAAGGTCTAGAATAACAATGGCATCATAGGGTAATTGGATATTCTACAATAAAAATACTTACATGCCAGTCTGTTGGAGCTACAGCTTACTTCATTAGGCAGTAGAATAATATCACATTCATCACACTAATAAAAATGTTTGGGGCACCTGGGTGGCTCAGTCAGCTAAGTGTCTGACTCTTGGTTTTGGTTCAGGTCATGATCTCCTGGCTTTGTGGGTTTGAGCCCCGCATCAGGTTCTGTGCTGGCAGCCTGGAGCCTGCTTGGGATTCTCTTTCCGAGGAGAATCTCTCTGCCCCTCCCCCCACTCGTGCTGTCTGTCTCTCAAAATAAGTAAACTTAAAGTGTTTTTATAGGAGGTGTCTTATGTAGCCAGATTCCACCTTTTAGCTGCTATGCTTTAAAGACATTTTTGCCTTAAATGACCAATTTTTAGGAGAAGCATCTCATTTTGTTAACATAAGAACTAAATCAAAGGAATACTTACTAAAGAGAGAGGTAGGTCATAAAACAGTTGCAATTATTGAAGAATTGGTCAGAAGGCACAGCAGAAACAATTGAAACCCTTCTGTAATGTGTTCCCTATTTTTTAGAGTTTAAACTACTCAGCATAATCCAGACATTTGCTATTTGATTTGATTTCTGTAAGTACTATCTCAAGTAACAGAATTTTGCTCATAAACAGTATTTTCAAAATTTCACGCAATGACTGAAATAGATTTCTGTTAAACTTTATTCTGATACAATAATAAATTCAATTATCCTTCTTAAACTCTCAGAGTTGTTTTAAAGATTCAGTATATTTAAGTAGGCATTGAGTATTTTACAGACAGCCAGTAAATATCTGGACAGTGTTCAGAGGATGGATACTACTTTCTCTTGAATGAATATTGGCTCTTGACATAGATTGATTTGTTGTTACCACTTAGTTAACTTATGATCATTAGATATTGTCACCTAGGTGAGATTTCCACCCTCCGTTTGTGTACTTCCATGGAAAAAGAAGAAAAGCAGCCAAAATTTATCATGGTGGATTTTCTTGGTTTTGTTTGAATTTGAAATATCCATGAGGGCATGAGAAAAGGTGTCTGTTGGTGATCTAGACCGGTGAGAGGAGGTAAGAGGCAGGGAGCTTGCCTGCTTGCCTTCAGGGAGCTTGCCCCAGCTGCTGGCTTAAGGAGCCAATTTCTGTTGGTCTGTTGCTACTGTCTAAGGAGAAAGGTAGTAAATCTGCCTTGATGTTGTCAAATGCAAATATGTACAGATAGCTTTAACGCATTATTCAGATTTTCATGAAATTAGTGTTTTGTGACCAAAGGACTGGGGTCATGAACAAATGGGTAGCAAAATCGTTTTGTTTCTGTAACATTCTTTTCAGCTAAAGAACAACTGACACTCTGGATAGTTTATTTTAAGTTAGTAAGGGTTTTAAATTAGTTATGATTTCATTAAAGCAGGTCTGACTAAAATTGCAACATTTAAAGAAATAATTCTGTATTTAATGATAATAAAGTCTTTGAAAAGAGCATAATGGAAAGAGTGATTGTGCCACACATTTGTTCATGACCCAGATTTTAAGATTTCATGCATAAGTAGTTTGACTCTCGCGGTGCTCCAGAGAGCAGTGACCATTGTCACAGAACCAGAGGGCACGGACCTGGAACCGATGCACGCACTGTATCAATGTGGAGCATTGTAAGAATTACAGGGTTCACTGAAGTATGTAAAATATAACATCTTTAAACTCTTATTCTCTCTTCCCTTAGCTAAATGAGACCCATTGGTTGTACATAGCTTTTTAAATATGTGATGAAACGTTTAAGGGCGCCTGGGTGGCTCAGTCGGTTGAGCGTCCGACTTCGGCTCAGGTCATGATCTCACGGTCTGTGGGTTCGAGCCCTGCGTCAGGCTCTGTGCTGACAGCAGAGCCTGGAGCCCGCTTCGGATTCTGTGTCTCCCTCTCTCTGCCCCTCCCCCACTTGTGTGCTCTCACACGTGTGCGCTCTCTCTCAAAAGTAAATAAATGTTTAAACGTGACGGCTTAATACACTGTTGAGGAAATGCACATTAGTCAAATATATTGTGAAACCCAATCAGCCATTAATGTAATAGACATATATTTCCTGATGCTTCATGCTCAGAATTGCTTGTAAGCTCCCTGAGGGTAGTAATCAATTCTCACTCAACATGTTCTTAGCTATTCCCTTACCTACGTTTGTGCTTTGCGTGAAACTTACTCTTAAATCGTTGAATAGATTGAAGGATATGAAACGATTACTTTTGGAAATTGTTTTTTAACTGGTGACATTTTATTAATAACTTGCTTAGCAAAAGTTGTTACCATGAACATGGAGCGCATGCCTATTATCCTTCCAGCCACGCTACTGTCTTCACTGGGGGAGAAAAGAGGAGGACTCTGCTTCCTGTTCTAACATTGGTCCTACTGTTGGTGTGCCAGGCATTGGGCAAAGAGCTTCACGTTTACATTGTTGCTGGATCATCACATCAACTGTAGGAGAAAGGTACTCTTCCTTCTCATTTTAAGCTGACAACACTGAGGCACAAAATGTTTCAGTAACAGGTCCAAGGTCATATGTTTTATAATCTCTAACCAGGATTGGAACCCAAGTAGTCTCTTCCAGAACCTGTGTCCTCCTCCACTCCACCATGGGGGCTCACAAGCGTCCATGGGGGATCTGCTTTGGTGGAGAAGACAGACCTAAACACAGAATACAGTGTGGGAGTGCCGTAAGGTGGGATGAACAAAGGCTGTGGGAGCAAAGAGGAAAGGAACTTACTCTGCTTTGAGAAGCTGGAAGGCTTCGCAGCAGAGGTGACATTTGAGCTGGGTCATTCAGTCTTCTGTGGGGCAGCTGCCGGGAGTTCTGCCTTGTTTGAAATAAGCACATTTACAAGAGAATAGTGGAGCACATTCCGCTTGATGGATTGGATTGACAGTTTGGAAGTAACTCCCCAGAATGATGGCTTTGTTAGGTATTTATTCTCCAAGAACCCTACCTGCCACTCCCCTTTGGTGAATTGTGGCAAGAAAGCTGTCACATTAAGCTGTCACTCAGGATATTTGCGAGAGGGGGGAGGGAGGAACAAATTATGGGCACAACTAGATATTTTCAGAACAGCCTAAAACCCGGAAAGATTGTATTTCAGAGCATTTGAAAATGAACAGAACAGCCTTTTTTAAGTTGTGCAAAAAGAAAATCGAATAATGAAAAGTTAATTAGGCTATGGATATTTTTAAAGCTGGACATTCTGATTCTTATCCACCATAATTACTTGAAGCTTTGTGAAGGCCAAGATAGAGGGGAGAAGAAAACTTTAGAGGCAGGAATCTTACAGAACTGTACAAAGTTCTTGCAGAGATTGTTTAATTGTGAAAATACTTTATCTTTTTCCATGAGATTTTTAAGGAATGTGTAAGGAGCAGATTCAGTTACGACTCATATTACCCTTTATCTCTGTTGTCTAGTTGTTTGCTTGAATAGCGTCTCACGAGTTTTGCTGTCTCTTTCAATGTGTGTACGTTAAGCTATTGAAAGGCTTGAGAGATCAATCTAGATCTTTCTAAGTTATGTCTGCTAACAGTTTTATTTCTGGGGAGATGGTTTTGCAACCGCTTCTCAAGTTGGCACTTCCCTCTCCTCCCCCAGCTCCTGCTTTCTCCACCTCCCTTCTGAACAACCCCTCATTCACCGTCCACTCCCCAAGCTTGGAATGGGAAGAACTTGCTTTGTTACTGATGATAATATTTAAGCTCTAAAATTTTAACAGTATTTCAGTTGCAAATAAATGGAAATTGTGTATTCTGTTTAATGTGTTTCAGAAAATCCCTGCTATTTTTTTTTCTTTAAATACAAGAAAACAGGCGTGTAATGCCTCATTGAGAAAAGCCTGTGGGGGTGCTTTGTGCAGGTCTTAATTAAGGGCTTTGAAAGACCAAACAAAAGGAGAAAGGAAAATGCTACAGGGTTATTGTTATTCCACCCCCATTGGCTCAGCTAGCTGACCATCCATTGGAGCATTTTGTCCATTTTGAAACTGAATGACACTTTTGTTCGTGATTAACAGAGGTGAAAGAAGCCAATTATTGGGCCGTCTTTTTCCATAGAGCAGCTGCTGTTGGATTTAACTGCAGGCAAATATGGCCTTTTACTACCACAAGGATGTTGTGATGACAGTTTATTTTTATAGAACTATGTGGTGGAAAACAAAATCTGTCTGACTCCTGTTATGAATATGCCCTGGAATTTATCATGAAAGGATGATTTTAATGTTCAGGCTGTACCACAGTTCTCCTTTTAATAATAACGTGTGTGTGTGTGTGTGTGTGTGTGTGTGTGTGTAATACATATTTGTACACATTTCAAACAGTTCTTTATGGGATTCCAACACTAAAGTTATATATTTGTTAACGCGTGCATTTGTAAGCTGCTTCAACTTTTCCCCAATTTTAAGTATACCACGTTCCATTACCTGTTAAAGTTGCAGAGTAAGTAATTTGGTAAGACACAGTGGTGTTGCCTGGGTCGCAAGCTATTTTGATATATAGACTATTTAGGTGGGACAAATGGGTCTCAGAGACCACCTACCCATTAGTGCAGACTTCTGGCTTGCCTCTCCAGCATTCAGTGGTAGGAATGTAACTGGAGAGGACGCTCCCATGTGCCTTGGTATTAAATGAATGTGTAATAATGGGGTGTAGCTGGAGGAGGGCCCAGGGGTCAGCTCTCAGGATTTACCCTACTTGGATATGCTTTTAGATAATAGGGCAGAAGGTGGGGTTTTAGGGTCCTGGGGGTCAGCCGTGACTTACCTCAGTAAAATTCTACCTTTTCCTTTTTATCTTTTGAGGCATGCTGGTGTAGTAGACAAAGCTCCGTGTCCGGTCTGCTTGGGCAAGTTTCTTAACCTTTCCGAGATTATTCTCTGAGTAGTGGAGTTTAAAATAGCTGTCTTCAGAATGGTCGTGAGGATTAAATGATTGAGCATGTAGGTGTCCAGCACCGTGCCTGGCACACAGAAAACGTCTGATCTGTGTAAACTCCCTTTCTCTTTGGCCGGGTGGCTCCTGATACCTAAATCCGAAGCCAAGGGGCAAGAGTCTGGCAATTTGGCTTCTTACCCAATTAGTTTTCCTTACTGGATTTTCAAGTAGCAGAAGGTTGAGTTTCCAGGCATAAGTTAACGAGAATAAATGGTTTCCCTCCGCAGCCTTCTCTTCTTCAATGGCCTAGGACGGAACCACCATGACCCCTCTGTGCATTGTAGTGTCTGTCAACAGCCTGGAGTACTGACTTGGTCTTGAGAGCCATTGTTGCAGTTCATCTAAGAGTCTTCTCAGGCCTGGCTCCCTCTTGCTCCACAACCCTGGGAAAGCTCAATTTCTCTGTTTCTTTATTGGCAACATAGTGATAATCCTTAACTCCTTACCCACTTTCAGGTATGTCTTTGAAGATGGTTACATCCTAGGCAGTTTTAAAGAACTCATTAGAAACCACTACATTAAAATGGAAAGGTGAGTTCCCCAAAATTGTAAAACAAAATAAATTTTTGTGACAAGCTAGGTAACTTAGTCGTGTAGCTGCATGGGATTCAGTTTTGGATCAACAAACGGTTTACAGATGTTCAATTTGTTAGGTACTAGAATCTTCGGGTAGCATTTTCATCCCCATGGGCAAATGAGATTGTAGACTTCCCAGAAGACGTGGTGTTGGACTGGGTTTTATGCCTCTTATCCTCTGATTTGATTTCCCACTCCTCCTCTCCATCCCCAGTCCTTGTGCCATGTTCTTTGGAGCTCTCCTCATGTTGATACTCCTTCCTGCCTCCACAGCCTCTTTACTGGTTCTTCCTTGAGGATGGCGCTTGCCTGCAGCTTTTAGATTTTCTGTTGCTCATCTTCCCACACCATTAAGATCTTAGCATTGAAGTTCTCGCCACTCCTTATTGCTGCCGGTGGGTCACTAGGCTTCGTTCTTCACTTACAACCCCTGTTCGTCCCATGCTGTGCAACCTTCAGTTCTGATGCCTTTCTGGTAACAGTCATCTATTAGCTTCTCTGTTGGTCCCCATTAGAAAAGAATTAGGTGTTGAGCTCACGGTCTTTTCATTTCTGCCACCTCTATGCAACGACAAGTTGTATTATTTACCCCACGTGGGTAATCCCCTCAATGCCATTACCTGTCTCCATCATACTGGTGAGCCCTGTTTCAATGCCACGTCAGCCGTTCCTCATGGCTGCATCCTGGACCTTGCTAGCACCCAAAACTGCCACATACCTGTTGTTGTTGTTGTTGTTGTTGTTGTTGTGGTCGCTCAGTTTCTCCATTCCTGTCACTAGGTGAATTTTTCAACCTCATCATGCCCTCACATCCCTTGATTCATTTAGTTTCTCTCCGTTTATTCATTTCTTTCTCTGGCAAGATTAAGGTTCACGGTCCATTCCTTCACTCTCTTGCCAGTATCCTTAATCTTCTTATCCTGTTGTCTTATCAAAGGTGACTTTTTTGATGATGAGAGCTATTAGTCATCCTTGCTGCTTTTCTGTGAAAGATCTGGTAGGTCGCAAACTAAGTTCTTACCACACATGCCTCAGGGGAAGAAAAGCAACTCATATGGTTTGAGGAGGCACTTATTATCAGAGGCTCACTGCTCAGATGAAATGGTTTTTTGGAGAATGAGCTTTCCATTATGATGCCCTGTGATCTTATTCAGATCCTGAAGCCTTCTGGGGTTCTAGCTGCCTCATCTATATAACAAAACTGCTTTTTTTTCTGAACCTACATGTAATACTAAAACTAATTTGTTCTAACTCTCCATTGCCTTAGCTTTGTCACTTTAGACAAAGTCCAGTGATCTGGGCCTCAGTTTCCCCATTTTTAAAAAGGGACACTACCTAGCCCAGCCTGCTTCGCAAGGTCGTTGTGAAATGCAAATAATAGCGGGAGTGTGAAAGTGCTTTGTAAGGGCGAGGCAACTGTGTTCCTTTAATGTGCATTTGAATCACCAGGAGGGAGGCTGAGTAAAACTCAGCCGCCCCCTCCCCAAGTTTTTTATTCAGTGGACCTGGGGTGGGACCCAATTATTGGCATGTCTAGTAAATTCCCAGGTGATATTGATGCTGCTTACCCTGAGAGCACACTTTGGGAACCACAGTTTTCAGGAGTTCAAGATTTGTGAAAGATTACCTCATTACCCTTTCCCCTTTTATGTAGTTATGTCAACCATACTTTTTAGTTAAAAATCAGGACAAGCCTAAAGGTCTTTGGGAAAAAAGTTATGCGTTAATTGGAATTCAGACTCTTTCTGAACATCTTGGACCTGTGGTGCCTTAGGTAAGTATGTCAAACTACAGTTCTTTAAGAATTAACTCCTGGAGGGGCACCTGGGTGGAGCAGTCGGTTGAGCGTCCGACTTCAGCCAGGTCATGATCTCGCGGTCCGTGAGCTCGAGCCCCGCGTCAGGCTCTGGGCTGATGGCTCGGAGCCTGGAGCCTGTTTCCGATTCTGTGTCTCCCTCTCTCTCTGCCCCTCCCCCGTTCATGCTCTGTCTCTCTCTGTCCCAAAAATAAATAAACGTTGGAAAAAAAAAAAAAAAAGAATTAACTCCTGGAAATGACCGAATTTGGATTGAATACTCAACAGTAGTACTGTGCTCTGTAAAACCAGAATCGTCAAGGTGCATGTAAATATGAAAGCTCAAAAATATTTTGACTCTTTTTCTCAAAGGAGGTGCCACATAGAAAACTCAAAATTATATGGGAATTATGTCTATAAGGTTTCACAGACTGGAGTCAGAGGTAGCTGTCAGAATGGGTTGGGGTGGTGTGCCTGGCTGGCTCAGTCAGTAGAACATGCGACTCTTGATCTTGGGTTGTAAGTTCTAGCCCCATGTTGGGTGTAGAGATCAGTTAAAAATAAAATCTTTTTTATTTATTTACTTTTTAATGCTTATTTATTGAGAAAGAGAAAGAGAGTGCAAGTGGGGGAGGGTCAGAGAGAGAGGGAGACACAGAATCCAAAGCAGGTTCCAGGCTCTGAGTTGTTAGCACAGAGCCCGAAGCAGGGCTCAAACTCACGAACTGAGATCATGACCTGAGCTGAAGTCAAATGCTCAACTGCCTGAGCCACCCAGGCATCCCACTTAAAAATAAAACCTTAAAAAAAAATGGATTTGGAGAAGGGTCATCTACTGGGCATACAGATGTATTTCTTTTTGTTTTCCATACCTCTTCACATCCCTTCACCCTGGTTAAGATGCATTGTAGAAATTGTACCTCAAGGAAAATGGACCGTGACTCTTCATAATTAAAAACTCATTCCCTCAGGTTTCTCTAATGGTACTCCAATTTAAAATATATTGGTTCACTACCTGCTTCACAAAAGGGCCAAGGTTACAGGAAGGAAGTAGAGCAGAGAGAGGTAAATAGAAGTAAACTTCAGAAATCGGTGGTCTTGACAATTCAAGATGCAATTGAAGGAATATAAAAAGGTGTAGCTACTATGGAAAACGGTATGATAGCGCCTCAAAAATTTATTTAAAGTTTATTTATTTTGAGAGAGAGAAAGAGTGTGCGTGCATGTGAGCCAGGGAGAGGCAGAGAGAGAGAGAGAGGGAGGGAGATTGAGAATCCCAAGCAGGCTCCATACTGTCAGCACAGAGCCTGATGCAGGGCTCGATCTCTTGAATCTTGAGATCATGACCTGAGCTGAAATCAAGAGTCTGTGTTTATCCGATTGAGCTACCCTGTTGCTCAAAAATTTTTAAATGAACCATAAGATCCAGCAGTTCTACTCCCAAGTATCTACCCAAAGATTTGAAAGCAGAGTCTTAAAGAGATATTTGCACACACATATCATAGTAGCCTTATTGACAACAGTGAAAAGCAGAAGCCACCAAAGTATCCATCAATATAGTTGGATAACGAAATATGAAAAAGGAAAGAGATCCTGACACAGGCAACAGCATGGATGAACTTGAAGACATTATGCTAAGTGAAATGAGCTAGTCACAAAAGGAGAAATATTGTATGATTCCATTCATATGGGGTACCTAGGATAGTCAGATTCATAGAGACTGAAAGTAGATGGTGGCCATCAGGGACTGGAGGCAGGGAAATGGAGAAAGAAGAATTATTATTTAATGGGTATGGAGTTCCAATTTTGAAAGATGAGAAAGAGTTTGTGGTGGATTGTGGTGGTGGTTGCACAACATTGGGAATATGCTTAATGCCACAGGACTCTATACTAAAAAATGATTGAAATGATAAATTTTATGGTTTATATAACATAACATCTTTATTATAAAAATGTCAGTATTCTTATCAGAGTTTTTCAACCTTAGCATCTACAATTTGAGCTGGGTGATTTTTTTATTATGGGGGGGGGTCTATATTATCTGAGTTCTCTGGAGAAATAGCATAGTAGGATATATAGAACACATTGTAAGGAACTGACTCCTGTGGTTATAGAGGCTGAGAAGTCCCAAGAGATGTGGTTGGCAAGCTAAAGACCCAGAAGAGCCGTTAGTATAGTTCCAGCCTAGGTCTGGATTCCAAGGCAGGAGAAGATTGGTGTCCCAGCCTTAAGATGGGCAGAGAGAACAGTTCCCCCGTATTCTACCTTTTTGTTCTATTCAGGCCTTCAACAGATCAGGCCAGGCTCACCCATATTGGGGAGAATAATCAACTTTACTCAGTCTGCAGATTCAAATGTTAATCTCATCCAGAAACATCCTCACAGACACATCCAGAATAATGTTTAACCAACTATTTGGGCACCCTGTAGCCCAGTCAAATTGACACATAAAATTCACCATCACAGGGCCTGTCTGTATAACATAGGAAGTTTAGCCCCATCCCTGGCCTCTGTTCACTAGATGCCAGTAACAACCCCCACCTCTCCAGTTGTGACAACTAAAAATATCTCCAGACATTGCCAAATGTCCCCCAGGGGACAAAATTACCCCTGTTTGAGAACCATTGCTATACATTCTTTAGTTCTTAGGTAAAGAAAATAGATAATCTTTATAGATTTGCATTTGTTTTGCTTTCTTCTATTTTTTTAGATTTACATTTTGTATGTTATACACATTAATTACCAGTTTGTATTTGGAAGAATGCAGGAAATGCTGAGACCTAGATTTTGTTTTGATTCTGGTTATGTGGCTTGGAAAAAAGCAATTGTCCCCTTTTTGGACCTTAGATTTACTCATCAGTACAAGTTCTGGGGGCAGGGATGGGGATGGATGAACTAAATCATCTCTCTGGCTTATTTTAGCATCAACACACACAAACATACGACTCAGATGAGATTCAGGTAAAAATCTGTAGACTTGAGAAGCAGAAGCATCTTTTTTCCATGCTTAGCATGACAAGGATTGGAAGGACAGACCTAATTCCTGTCCTTTGTGGGAAATAACCTGATCAGGTGGCACTCAGCAAAAATAGCCACTCCTCAATTTTAAGTCACTGTTTATTATAAAGCACTTTGCAGAAAGTGTATTATATGGAGATCATTGGCTTTAATGATTACTGCTAGGTACCATTTTGAAACATTTTTTCATTTCTAGAAAATAGCATGTCATTGGTCTAACATCCATGGATGATTATGATTTCTTTTCAAAATAACAATTTATTAAAAAAAAGGAAAAAATTGGCCAAAACAGTAGGGTTCCTTGTCTATTTTTAAGGAAGAAATTACTAAGATGCAAAATAAGTTTTAAAATAAAAACGAGTGTGTGTATATTTGTACTAACTTACATGTTTACATTGGTTGTCCTGGCTCAGCCACATAAGTGGCAGTTTGCACTCTGAGCCAAACATTTTAGCCTTGACATCCCCCAAATTTCAGATCCATTCCAACCTTTATGGCTCATGTTGCTGCCTAAATATTGGGTAGAAACAGCGGAAGAACAAAAATAAAATGGGGAGGGGGGCTGGTATTCGAAATTAAAGCTAGTCAGTAACCAAACAAAACAGGCAGATTGTGTGCCCTGTTTTTTAGTGTCTCCCCCTCAGCCTCCCCCTCAACACCTCCCCTCCCCCCATCACCCCCTGCTCCTGGTTTCAGTGCGAACTGGCTAAGGTACCGCCAAGCAAGAGGCCCATCCATCACACAGAGACAGGATTTGCAAACACACGATATTCAGGCCTGGAGTTACTTGCAAGTGTGGGATAGTCACATGAGAACCAATGACATTGGGAACAAACAATATTAACACCTGTGACGAGGGTAAGTGATCTAGTGGTGATTTTCACCACCCTGTTGTAAACTATAATTACCAGCATTGCAGGGCCCTTAGAAAACCTTCTAACTGCTATCGGACATTTTCCTGAGATTTTTCCTTTCTTTTTTTTCCCCCACATACTTGATGAAAAATTAAGGTGGAAAAACAATGCAATACATGTTTTAGTTACATAAGTGGCTTCACTCTCCACCAAACCAAGTGAAGCTCCCATTCTTACAGGATAAATTTCCTGGGTAAGTGGATGGTGTTAGAACATTTCTGAAAATAATTTGTTAGTGCCTGACAGGTTTTTTGTTTTTTAAAGCATTATGGTGTAGTGGTTATGGAGACAGCGTTTGGAGATGGGCTGCCTGCGTGTTTGAATTCTGGCTTGACTGCTCTGCCGGGTCATTTTGATGCAGTTCCACTTCCAGTTCTGTAAAATGAGAATAGCAATGGTGTCTACCTTTTCTGATTGTTGAGAAGATAAGGTATGTGAATCATTTGCTACTGTGCCTAGCACTGAATGCCAGCTCTTTTTGTTATTGAAGGGTTAGTGTCGGTTAGTGGAAGAGGCACTTGGTCAAATGTTATCTAGAAGGGATAATTCTGTTATAGAATGATGGCTTAAGAGAAACTAAAAGAGTTTGTATCCAGTTGGAGCACCATAATCTCTGAGTTTAAAAATTTTTAGTCATCTACTCCTGAAATCATTGTTGCACTGTATGCTAACTAATTTGGATGTAAATTAAAAAAAATAAAAAATAAAATAACTAACATTTCTAGTCAGAAAAGCCATCAGATGGAAGGATGTTGCTTCCTACCTGCCTGTGTGATGAATTGCAGGTGAAATATGAAAACGAGTGGCAATGTCATGATTTTAAGGAAGACTTCTTTTAGTCACCGAAAGGGCCATCTTTTATTCTAAGATGACGCCCTTTTGGCATTAAATCTTTCCTGCCTGCTTTTAAAATAGGTTGATGGATGATGATTGTAAATGTTCTCACATGTCAAAATAAAGAGTGGTCAGCCCTGCACTGGTTTCCCCGGTTGTGTGGGATTCAGGGCTGGGGGTTGGGTGCTTTGTTGATTTATGGTACCAGAATTCTGAGAGTCTTATCCATGGTAGGAATCTTGTCACGGGTCCTTGACAGAGGTCTTCTAGCCACTGCCTAAGTGTCTCCAGTGAGGATGTAGTGGCTTCTCCTACTGAACAGCTCTAAGGCATCGACAGTGTTCTTTTCTGTTCTATTTTGTAATATACTCTGCTGCCCAGCTCAGTATAGTGGAAAGACCACAAGCTTCTACTGCAAATATTAGTTTACTTTGGGTATGGAAGGCCAGACTTCTAAATATTAAAAGGGGATGCAGATGTAAACACTGAGCATGTATGAGAGTGTTAGGGATTGTTAATTTCCTTTCTTCTTCCTTTCCCATCCATAGCATCTTGTCACCATGCCTAACTGTCTCATCTGTGAGATGCATCTTCTCTGATTTACATGAGAGCTTCAGTTCCTTCCTTCAATCTCATCTTCTCCAGACCAGATTTCCCATATTTTTAGTGGCTCCTCTAGTCAGCATTTTGAGATCCCTTTATTTCCCAGCCTTCAGTTTTTGAGGCAGACTATGTGAATTTTCTAGGTACCAAGCCTTCTGTGTGGGCACCTAGTATGTGCAGAGAAGTAGTAATAACACCTCAAGTTCACAGAGGGCTTTATTGTTTTAAAAATGCCTTCCTGTCTTTCCCAGACCTGTGGCAGGGGCAGAGGCTTTTCTATTTGCCTGTGAGGAGCCTGGGAGTCTTTCTAAGAGCAGACAGACATCATTTAATTTTAGAATTGGGAAGACTTTGCATACCATGGCAGCCTCATATCCCAGAAGAGAAATTGGAAGCTCAAAAGAGTCAAGGGACTTATCTCAGGCCACATGGCCAGAGTTTGGCGAGGCCCCTGGGGAATTGGACTTCATTTTGAAGTTTGGTTTTAGTCCAGAAGTTGAACCATTGCACTGTGCTGCCTCTGTGTTGTGCAGTGGGTGAAGAGAAGTATAAAGCAAATAAAACAGGGCTCTTTGGCACAAGGAATTTGCACAGGAATAGGGCAAATGATTTGTTCTGCCATTCTGTTCTTAAAAAAAAAAATTCAGCTCAAGTGATGATAGGTACACATTTTGGGAAGAAAGTCCACATTGAGTGCTATTGTTCAGGAAGGATTTTTTTTCTTTTAATTTTTATTTTAGGGAGAGAGTGTGTGAGCAGAGTAGAGGGGCAAAGAGAGAAAGAGAAAGAATCCTAAGTAGGCTCCCTGCTCAGCGTGGAGCCTGAGCCCATGACCCCAGGATCATGACTTGAGTGAAAATCAACAGTTGGATGCTCAACCTACTGAGATACCCAGGTGTCCCTCAGGTAGGATACTTTGTAGAGACTGTGAAGAAAATTAGATTTGGTTACGGGAGGAAACAGTAGAGGGATGTCCCATGTGAGGGGTGTAGGGCAGTATTTCCTAAAATACCTGTGGTGATGGACCAGTTTAATTTCTGATCCACCGTGGTTTGATACATTTGTAAAACATAATAAAGATGAACTTTTCATAAAATAAAATGGAAAAAAAAATACAGTGGAAAAATACCAACCCAGAGTTTTCATTATTTGATTTTAGACATAAAATGATTTTACCAAGTTGCTAGGATGTGAACTTTCAGTCTGGTCTCATTGTGGCATGTTAACGATTTATAGAACGACCCCACGTTTTGAGTGGCAATGATCTAGTGTGAACAAAAGTGGGGAAAAGTGGTGTATGGTGGCAGGGAGTGGATGGATCACAGGTGGTCTGAAGGAGGTAGACCTACCCAGAGCAGGAGAGTGTAGGAAAAGCATAAGAAGAAAAAGTGAAGGTGATGGTAACTGAGAGAGTATTTCAACTTTGAGGGGGACGGGGAGCTTAAATTTGGCACCATGAGCAGTTGGGAGCCCCTGCAGGTTCTTGAGCAAGGGAATGGGCTTGTTAGTGCCATGCTGTATGATACTCTTAGATATTTGAGGTATTTGCTGCTGCTGTGTAAGCTCTGTGTATATCTAAAACTCCTTTTTTTTCATGTAAAATACTCTTCCATGATTACTGTCTTTCTTCATTTTCCTCTGTTTACATCATTCAACTAGCAGAAATTGCTGCCTTGTATTTGCCGATGGGCCTTGTCTGTGATGGATGCTTCTTTCTAGAGCAGGTTGGCCATTTCCCCACACTCTCCCTCTCCTGTCGCTTTCCCACCTATGCAGTTGCATTCAACTGCAGGTGTCTTCCAGAAAACTTCCGACTTTTTAAACCAGTACAGTTGACCCTTGAACAATACCAGCTGTATTTTCATGAAAATGTATTTTCTCTTCCTTATGATTTTCTTAATGTTTTCTTTTCTCTAGTTTATTGTAATACAGTATTCTTACAATATAACACATATATATATATTATAACATAAAATATGTGTTATGTTTATGTTATTGGTAAGGCTTCTGATCAACAGTAGGCTATTGGTCATTAAGTGGGGAGTCAAAAGTTTTAGTCGGATTTTTGACTGTGCAGGGAATAGGTGGAATCGTCACCCCTAACCCCAGTGTTATTTAAGGCTCAACTGTCCTTGTTTTGCTTGTGAGCATTTTGAAAGCAAGGTCAAAGATGGAGATTGTGGAGGGAGGTGGTGTTTAGGTGGAAAAGGCTCTGTGTGTGTGTGTGTTGGGGGGGGTGTTATTTAGGGAACTGTAAGGATAAAGTAAGATTGGTATTCCTAATATATGGAATGCCTTTTGTATTCTTTATCCAAGAGGGAGTGGCAGTGCTTTGCTTTATAGACCAGGATTTGGGTTCTGAACTACCATGACCAAGAATTCGCCCAACACCTGAAGCCAATAACCAGTAGGACATGGACATGATGTTTTATGGCCCACATGTATGAAACAAATGGAGTCCTAAGGAGAGGCGTGGCATGGACTGTTCCATATTTTGGAAAGATTGCTGTGGGTGCTGAGTGCAGGTTGCATTGGAGAGGGACAGTCATGGAAGCAGGGAGACCACCTTGGGGGCTACTGTGGTGGTTCTTGGAGAGAGGGTGGTGGCTTGCATTAGGGATTAGGGTGGGGGAGAATGGATGGAGCTGTTGTTTTGGTGCTTATCATAGCATTGGGGGCTCCTCGTGGAGGCCCAGGAAACAGTTAAGTTATATTTAATATGTACTGTTAAATTTTGTTTAATTTTTATTTATTTTTGAGAGAGAGAGAGAGAGAGAGAGAGAGACAGAGCACAAGCAGGGGAGGAGCAGAGAGAGAGAGAGACACAGTGTCCGAATAGGCTACAAGCTGTCAGCACGGAGCCCATCGCGGGGCTCGAACTCAAAAACTGTGAGATCATGACCTGAAACGAAGCCAGACGTTCAACCAACTGAGCCATCCAGGCGCCCCTTTTTCTTTTTTTTTTTTTTTAATTTTGTTTTAATGTTTACTTATTTATTTTTGAGAGAGAGAGAGCACAAGCAGGGGAGGAGCAGAGAGAGAGAGAGAGAGAGAGAGAGAGAGAGAGAGAGAGAATGTGCTGTTTGAGAAAGAGAAGGGTGAAGAGCGTTTTTACCAACAAAACAAAACAGCTGTTATCAAGAGGTACTTGAATGCCTGCACCTCCATTGCCCTGAGGGTGAGCGCTCAGCTATCTGGAAAACTCAGCTATCCAGGACGACTCGTTCTCTGAGAGCTCTGGTTTAGCTGTATTAATGTGGAGGATAATCTGTGTGTGTGTCATTGTTTAATTGTTGGCATGTAGTGACTCAACTGGTAATTTAAATTAATAGACTGTGCATATAAGCACCCTATTGTTCTTCTTAGATCTCTATGGAGCTTTGATTGGCACTTAAGTGATGGTGTATTTGAATTAATTACTGTAGCTGAGCAAGAGTTGGGAAAACACATTAGAAACAAAATAGATAGTTGTGATGTAGGGGTGGAAGGAATACACGCAAAGTGAGAGTGAGCCCAGAATAAACGCTCCTGGATGAAGAGAATGGAGGAGTGGAGGCCAGGTGCTCACAGACATCAGGGCACCCGAAGGAAGCGTGCTCAGCTGGTACCCTCAGCTGCTCACTGAAGGGGGAGCCACCCTCCTGCCCCTGCCACCCCTGCAGGACGAAGAGGCGTGGTGTGGGTCCCCCTTTCCCCATCCCTCAGGATCCCAGCCCAGGCATTTCCACCTCAGGCAGGCTCTTCCTCACATGTTTACACACATCCTCTTTAAACCTTGTGTTACTTTTCCTTTTCGCTTTCAAATCTTGCCCAGTTACCTCAGGAAATTCTCTCCCTTTCTTTGTTCTATTCCCGGAGCCAAAATTAAGAGGGGCAGAAAAAAAAAAAATTCTAGTTCTGGTTAATATTCATGAGATTCATGCTGTAATAAACCTATTGACAAATGATCTAATTACCAAATGCCATGGCTCTTATAGGTACTGATTACTTGACAGGGTAGTACTTCACCTTGAAGCTTCTTCAGATTCCTCCCTTACCTTCCTGATCATTCCTTCCTCTTTGTCTCTTAAACTGAGTTACTTCTGAGTTTTTTTTTCTCAGGCATTTTCTTTATTACCCTGCACGTCCTCTTTGGGCGATGCCATTTGCTGCTGTGTCTTAATTCTCCATGTTGCCAGCTCGCACCCCCCACTGGCATGTCTCGGTTCTGGGCTTCAATTTACAACCACCTGTTGCATAACGCCACACAACCTGAGACCCAGTGCACGTTTCTCTCCTGTCACATCCCCAGCTCATGGTGGCATCACGGTCCCAGCTCTGTGGACGAAGCACCACGGGGCCGTCTCTAAGGTTCACCTTTACTTTTTTCTTGGCCTCTAATCACAAAGCTCTGCTGGTTCTGCCTCGGAGAGGGCTCTTCTCGTCCTTTCCTTCTCTGTCCCTTGTGCTGCTGTTTTGGTTTCCAGAGCTCATTCTCCTTCACAGGTGCCCTCCACCTCAGCCTTCTTGCCTCTACAGTCCACCACCAGACACATTTGTACATTTGTCGGCCTATGCCAGGCACACAGGGGGTGCTCACAAAATGCTAGCACATTCCACTGTATTCCAAAAAAGAATTTAAGATTGCTTACAAAAACGCGTAACATAAACTACAGAAGAGGTGAACCCCAAACATAAATTGGGATAAGAAAAGATCACTTGCAGACAGGAATTACTGAAGCTACATACCTAATGTATACATTTGGGGAAAGGGGTTACAGTTTTAGCTTGGAGAAACTTAGTGCCCACTAGGATGGGGGAGTGGTTCCATACTGTCCATAAGATAAAAAGGGCACATTGTGCAGGAGAAACACAGCTGTTCTTGGAACCAAGGTCAGAGAGAACTTTCCCCAAGGGGCTCTGGTAAAGGGAAAACTGTGTAGCTTCACAAATCATAACGTCATCTCGTTCTTAGAACACCCGTGGCGATCAGTTTCATGGGGCTTCTGCTCCCAGCTTCGCTCTGTGGAGGACGGTAGCAGAGTGCCGACACGGAATTTCAATAAAGGTATAGGGGATGGAAAAATTGTGCTCATCCACCAGAATTTCTTTGTAAATCCGCCTTATTTATGTGCCTTTAAAAAATAGCCTCCCGTGGCTTCTTGTTTGTGTCCTCAAATTATTGTGTGGGTAATCAGTGTCCCTGACCCCTGAACTCCATATCCCAGCCAGGCCAGTCTACTTGCAGTTTCATGACTGGTTCTGTCCTTTAGAATCCACCGTCCTGCAAGCTGTTCTTCTGGCTTTGGAGGCCCTTCTCTTTCTGTACTTTTTTACCCAGTTTGCATTCAGCTGCCTTTTTTTTTTTTTTTTTTAAGATCGGAGGGAACACTTTATTCATCATGCCAATAAAGATTTGTCAAACAACAGCCACGAAAGGTGTAAGTTCTTTACGTACAACTGACATTATGCATCAAAGCACCCACATCTTATAAAGGTATCGAGAATTTCACTTCAGCAATTTTATTTCCTTTTAAACTTACTGCTTCAAGTAAGAGACTTCTCATGCATTTACTTGGTTAAGTGCAGGTAGTATTGGTTTATTTGTTTCCATATTTTGGTTGTAATAGTTGTTCAGTAGTTGAATATATAGTGAGGGGTTCTGCCAAGCTTAGCCATTAACCTTGGAATCTAAGCACCATTTAACACATAGTTCCTGGGGAAGTTGTTTTCCCAAGTTCCAAAGCATATCACTGAAAACATCACTGCCACTTGCTCCAGTTTAAGATAGTAGAAAGATCCCCGGACTGCGATTTATCTTTTTGATTCTGACCTTGGTTCTTTAATTAATTATTTAACCCCTTTGGGCCTCAGTTGCCTTATTATTACAATGAGATGATGAGGTTAGATGGTGATCAGGCAGTGATAATAGTAAAAATAATAATTGGAGACTTTGATTCAGTTTTGGCTACGGGCTAGGTGCTGGGCTGGGCACTGGCTGGAAGTCACGTCATCTAATCCTCACAACAGTGTTCTGAAGTCAGAAGTGTTATGCCAATTTCGCTTGGGGAAACTGAGGCACAGATAGATGAAGGGACTTGTGCCGGGTTATATAGCTGACGAGTGAGCAGAGCTGTATTCAAACCCAAGGCATTTGGTTTGGCTTCTGGGAGAAGCATTTAACCACTATGCTTTCTAGTTCAGTGGTTCTGTGAGATGCTATTTTTAGGACAAAGCCTGTATTTTAAAATTTTGAGGAAGAAAAATTAGTTTTACTGAAATCCAAATTTACATCATTCCTCCCAAACTATTTTTAAATCCAGGAACTTGTGTTTAAATGAATGCTTTACTCTCTGTCTTGCTTTTCCCCAAATGTGTTTGCATGTAGGGTTATTATTTGGTTATAGCAATAGACTTTGGGAGGAAATCTGTCATTAACACTCTTTGCTGTCCATAAGAAATGTTGTGTTCCTGACTGTTCCAGAAATGGGGCAGTTATAAAAATTTGTTTAAAAAAAAAAAAAAAGGATATTTTATGTGCCCTTTCTTTCTTTCCTCCCGCAAGCAGGCCATTGACTTCCTTTAGACGACTGGAAAATTAAGCCTTCTTTTGAATTTATTTTTTTGGAAATGTTAAGTATGTACTTGCTACCATGACCACTAAAGCATTTAACACAGTGTCTGGCATGCCATTCACTCAACTGTGGCCACACTGTATGCCACAGGCTTGGGACACAGTGGTGAACAAAACACACACCCCACCCTAATGGAGCATACGGTCTGGCTGGAGGAGCAGGAAGTTGATCAAAGTGATATTTGCAAATGCTACAGATGTTTGATAAGCTGTTTCTCATATTATTATTATCCATATAGTATTATACAGATGAGGAATTACAGCCTTTTATTTAAATCTTCCCAAGGCAATCCAAACCAAGATTTCCACTTTTTCCCATAACAACTAATTCACCATCATTCAGTCATTCCTCTTGCTGTTAATGGGATGATCATTTAACTTATCCTCCCAATGACTAAGAGGGAAAAGGAATGCCACTAATAATTATGCTGAGATAATAGATATAAACTGGGGTTGTCCCAGGCAGACTGCAGCTTATTGGCATCCTGCGTAATGGTATCTGAACTGACCTTCCAATCTTACAGTCTTTAATGATAGGTTAAATTCTTTCTGGAGAGAGAGGGAGAGAGAAAGAGTGTGTGTGTGTGTGTGTGTGTGTGTGTGTGTGTGTGTGTGTGTGTG
>NW_024412418.1:23996441-24037607 GCF_014898765.1 Herpailurus yagouaroundi
TGTGTGTGTGTGTGTGTGTGTGTGTGTGTGTGTGTGTGTGTGTGTGTAAGTCAGGAGTGTGTATCTGGTTTCACTGGGGGTTAAGGTATTAAATACTTTCTTCCTTATAGGAGTTTATTTGCTAAGATATTATTTCTTCTCTGCTTACCAATTAATAACAAAACTGCCCCAATAAACATTGCCAAGTGCAGAATTGAGAGATTTTCTTAGATAAACATCCTAAGGCAATAAATCTGAATGTATTTTGGAGTTCCTAGAGTGTATTTGTCTCTCTTTTTTTAATAATCAAATTTCAGGGTAGGCCGTTATTTTCTGTCCAAGGTAAGAAACAAAGGACCATATGATCCATGTTGATTGCAAAAATTAAAAGGAATTAAAGTTTTTATTTCTGGAGCTTTTAGAACTTAAAGACTTGCTACAAATGGAGTTGTCCGGGAGTATTACAAAACCAAATTTGAGAGGTGCTTGGGTGGCTCAGTTGATTAAGTGTCCAACTCCTGATTTTGGCTCAGGTCATGATCTCACGGTTGTGAGATTGCCCAGTGCAGAGTCTGCTTAAGGGTCTCTCTCCCTCTCCCCTGCTCGTATGTGCACATGCTCTCTTTCAAAAACAAAAACCAAAAACCAAAAAACAACAACGACAACAAAAAGACAAATTTGAGAATCTTTGCTCCCAAATACTCAGGACTATCTCAGATTTGATTGCATAGCTTATTCTATACTGAATAAATCATTTGTGACTTTAGTGAGTTTAAGTTAAGTCATTCCCAAGGGAATATCTTGAATGATTTTTTTATAAACCATCATTATCAATGTCTGTTGTCTTATAATCAACAGAAATTGTTGAGTCATCTTGGTTACCATTTTGAGTCATTCCTTTAGGATAGAATATGTTTTATAAGCCTTTTTAAAAACGGCCATCTGAGAGAAGAAGGGAGAGTGTGTGGTATGTGTGTTTGGAAGGGGTATTGCATGCCTCATAACCTGCAGGGAAGCAATTGCTCCACAAAACCTGCATTAAGGGTTAGTGAAATCTCAGAAAGCCTGTCTCTCAGTTCAGGCCTTGACCTTATCATTAAGATTTTTCATCTTAATATAATGAGGTCAGTGCCTCAGTGTCTTAGACTTCGGAGGTTTTCTTGACTAGGATGATTATTGGATGTACAAACAGTGATTTATTATATACTTCTAGAAACCCCCATAGAAGAATGAATGAACACAGAACTTTAAGAAAGAGGTAAACAATATAAGAAAGTGCCAAACAGAGGGGCACCCTGGTGGCTCAGTCAGTTATGTGTCTGACTCTTGGTTTTTAGCTCAGGTCATGATCTCACAGTTTTGTGTTTGAGCCCTGCACTGGGCTTGTGCTGACAGTGCACAGCTGCTTGGGATTCTCTCTCTTTCTCTCTGCCCCTCTCCCACTTGCACTGTCTTTGTCTCTCTCAAAATAAATAAATAAACTTTTCAAAAAGGTGCCAATCAAAGCTGAAGAATACAATAACAGGGGCGCCTGGGTGGCGCAGTCGGTTAAGCGTCCGACTTCAGCCAGGTCACGATCTCGCGGTCCGTGAGTTCGAGCCCCGCGTCGGGCTCTGGGCTGATGGCTCGGAACCTGGAACCTGTTTCCGATTCTGAGTCTCCCTCTCTCTCTCTGCCCCTCTCCCGTTCATGCTCTGTCTCTCTCTGTCCCAAAAATAAATAAACGTTGAAAAAAAAAAAAACTCAAAAAAAAAAAAAAAGAATACAATAACAGAAGTGAAAAATACACTAGAGGGAGTAAATAATTGGTTAGATGATACAGAAGCATGGATTAATGATCTGGAAGTCAGGGTAGTGGAAACCACTCAAACTGAACTTCAAAAAGAAATAATTTTTTAAAGTGAGGATAGTCTAAGGGATATCTGGGACAATATAAAGTGTACTAATATTCACACTATAGGGGCCCAGAAGGAGAAGAGAGAGAGAGAGAGAGAGAGAAAGGGGCAGAAAACTTATTTGGAGAAATAGTACCTCTGAAAACTTCCCCTGACCTGAGGAAGGAAACAGACATCAGGATCCAGGAAGCACAGAGTCCCAAATGAGATGAACCCAAAGAGATCTGCACCAAAATACATTATAATTGTAAAAAAGTTAAAGATTCAGAACTTTGCAAACATCAAGAGAAAAGCAATTAGTTACATATAAGGGAACCCCCATAGACACAGCCAATTTTTCAGCAGAAACTTTGCAGACCAGAAGGAAGTGGCATGATATATTCGAAGTGCTGAGAGGGAAAAACTTATAGCCAAGAATACTCTGCCTGGCAAGGTTATCATTCAGAATTGAAGAGAAGATAAAAAGTTTCCCGGACAAATAAAAGCTAAATAAAAGTTTATCACCACCAACCCAGCTTTACAAGAAATATTAAGGGGATTTCTTTAAGTGGAAAAGAAAAGGCTATAAATAGAAATAAGAAAATATATGAAAGAAAAATGTCTGGTAAATATAATGTAAAACTAGTATGTTTAAAAAACAAAATAGTAAAATTAACTATAATTACAACAAGTCATTAAGGGATGAACAAAAAGGTGTAAAATATGACTAAAACAAAACAAATAACAAATACACACACCTATCAATAATTATTTTAAGTGTAAGTGGACTAAATGCCTTTTTTAAAGTTTATTTCTTAAGTAATCTCTACACCCAACAAACTCATGGCCCCAGTATCAAGAATTGCATTCTCTTCCAGCTGAGCCAGCCAGGCACTCGTCTCATCTCGTCTTGTCTCGTCTCGTCTCGTCTCATCTCGTCTCGTCTCTGTCTTCTCTCTTCTTCTCTTTTCTCTTATTTCTTTTCTTTTATTGTAAGTGGGGTAAATGTTTTAATCAAAAGACATAGGGTAGCTGAGTGGATTTTAAAAAAAACACAAAAACAAAAAAAAACCAAGACCCATTTATATGCTGTCCACCAGAGACTCACCTGAGATCTAAAGACACACACAGACTGAAAGTGAAGGTATAGAAAATGGTATATTTGCATGAAGGTATATTTCATGCAACTGGAAACAAAAATAAAGCTAGAGTAGCAATACTGTATCAGACAAAATAGACTTTAAAACCAAGTCTGTAGCAAGAGACAAAGAAGGGCATTGGATAATGATAAAGGGACTAATCCAACAAGAATATGTAATACTTGTAAATATACGTCCAATGTATATATATATATATATATATATATATATATAGCGATATTAATAGAGACAAAGGGAGAAATTGACAGTAGTACAATAATAGTAGGAGACTTTAACACCCCATTTACATCAATAGATAGATCATCCAAACAAAATTAATAAGGAAACGTTTGCCTTAACATAGTTATTAGACTTAATATATACAGAACATACCATACAAAAACCAAATAGACATTCTTCTTAAATGCACATGAAGCATTTTCCAGGATAGATCAGATGTTAGGCCACAAAACAAGTCTCAATAAATTTAAGAAGCTTGAAATCCTATCAAGCATCTTTTCCTACCACAACAGAATGAAACTAGAAATCAATTACAAGAAGAAAACTGGAAGAGACACTAACACGCAGAGACTAAACAACATGCTGCTGAACAACCAGTTGGTCAATGAAGTTATCAGAGGAAATGAAAAAAAATACCTTGAGGCCAAGGAAAATGAAAAGGCAGTGGTCCAAAATCTATGGGGTGCAGCAAAGCCATTCTAAGAGGGAAGTTTATAGATGAAGGAAGACTTTCAGGGTTACGACTAAATGCTTTGATCCAAACTTGTGCTGGGAAAGCAGCTGTAGTTGTGACTCCATTCAGGTTGAAGAATAAGAAATACTTTGGCTTTAAGAGCCAAACCCTCGAATTCATGGTTCCGACTATATTTCACAGATAGTATATATGAACTTGAGACTTTGCAGTCAGTAAGACAGAAACACACGTATGCTGAACCAGAATTTCCTGAAACAGTACTTACTGTTACTACATTTGATGTGTTGCGATTTTTTCTATTCTATTCTTTCCTATTTAACTTTTGTTTAAAAAAAAAGTTGGCAATGACCCATTGAAATGATTTCACAACCCATTAATTGGTTGTGAGTTGAAGTTTAAAAAAATACGCGTCTAAATAGAAGTTTTCGTGGGTGTGCGTGTTTGAAGGCAAGGACCATGAAGTAATGTTTTCCTATCAGTGGTGTTAATAAGTGTAGCCATAATAAAACATAAACCGTTTAGTTAATTAGAATATTTACCATAATAAATGCTGTTGGATTGATTTCTTTATGAATAGTGCATTTTGTCTGCTACGATGAAGTAATTGAGTGTTTCCAATCTGCCCAGCTGACAATCCTTACAATACTTCTTGTTGATGTTAAATGGACTATTGAAATACCATTCTGTCTGTGTGTCTTGGCTGGTAATGAGCACTGTTTTGTCATCGTTAGGGTTACCAGAACAGCTGTTGACACCCAAAGAATGCCTGAGAACACCCGTTAAGTAGCAAGAAAACAAGGAATATTAGAGTTTAACCCTTGTCTGTTCCATGGGATGCCAGAAGCTAGGGTACTTAATCAAACTATAGAAAGGAAAATAATGCTCTTTTTCTCTTTGGATTCATTTTTTTCTTTGCCGTTTGATAATCATTACTCCAGATTTCAAGCATTTTATATTTTTCTCTTTAGAGCATGCCCCACACTGAAAAACTAGGCTGTTTAAAAAGACAAAAACAAACAAACAAAAAATCCCCCCAAAACAAGTGGAACTTGTTTCAATGTTAGAAAATACTGAATTAGCCTAACTACTTTTATTTTTTAAAGTTACCCCTTTAAGGATGTATAACTTAAACCACACCTGCCTTTCGTTGTGGTATGGTATTTTCACACCAGTGTTTTGTTCTCTACCTTTTCTAACTTGTTGGGTTAGCATCTCCTTGAAGAACACACCCTTAAGTGTCTCCTTGGCCGTATTGCTTCATTGAGAGCATAAACAATTACAGCATAAAATATTACCTTTGGAAATGAAGTCATGCGTCTTTCTTAATTACGGAACCCTTGTAATTCTGAAGGGGGTATGTTTTAAAAGTCTGTGCTCATTCACACACTTGCTAACACAAGCAGATGTGCCTGTGAATATAGGAAAAACATGAATCTAAGAGTTGCTTATTTTCTACTGATTATGCATGGAATGTGCAGAATCAGGAATGCCAAAGTAGGAGTCATAATGATAGATTTGGAAAAGACCTGAGGACTAGCAAGTACAAAATATTTTATAGTCGGGGAAGCTGTGTTCCAGAAGGGCTGGATTTCTTCTTTCCCTCCTTTCCTGCCATTGTAATATATGGCTGACAGAATGATCTTTCTACAGTGAACCTGACCTGCTTAAACTTCCTCTGGCAGCTCGGATTTCTGGAGGTCACCTCAAGGCTTTTGGGGATGTACTTCCTGCTGATCTTGGTAGCGTCTCTCACCACCTGTAGCCATATTGCTTGTAATGTTCAAGTTCCTGGATAGTTTTCTCTCTTTGACAACTCTGGTTTTATCTCATTAGACCATGCTTTCACAAGTGGCAGTCCCTGGGCCTGGAAGGTACCCCCACCCAAACAAACAAGTTATCTCGTTCAGAGTCTTTCAAAGTTTTCTCCCCATGAATCCAGTGAGGACTACATTTTACATCATGAAAGAGTATATATGCAAAACCTAAATAATTTTGAAACAGTACTGGTTGGTTTTCTATGTGATATACTTAATCTGATTTTAGGTGTTTATTACACATTTTCTTAAATGCCATATGCCACCTGCTAACTACATTTCATCTCCCTCTCTGCACTACCAGCTTGCTATGGGAAGGTTGGACGTGTTTGGGGAATGTTTTTAGTTGCACTAATTAGTGCGCCAAGGGGAACAGGGGTGCCAAGTGCCCTATAGTGAGCAAGGTTGTCTTGAATAATGAAGAATTAATCCTGCTCAACATGCCAATTGCGTCTCTGCTGAGAAAGAGTGCCAACCTCATGAGTGAGAGCACAGATTGAAACAGCAGCTCTCTATAAAGTAATATCTGTCCATTACACCTTGGCACCACAGCCTTTGCCTTTGGAAGCCTTTCTCCAGTTCCAACTTTGGTTGATCATCTTCCCTGGCTGTGCCACACACATCACAATATTTACTTATCGTTCATATTGCCTTTCTGCTGTTTCAGAACACTCTTGGAGTAAACACTGTCTTACTTGTCTTTATATACCCAGCGCCCAGCACATAGGCACAAACCTAATAGGTTTAGTAAAGAGAGAATGAAGAGGTTTGGTCTGATGTCCTACTGCAAGTGGATAGCAGAGGTTGGAAAAACAAAACAAATTAAAAAGCAACAAAACAAAACTGCATGTTTCCTGATTCTGAAGCCGGCACTGTGTGTAACAACATCCTTTGGTTTTGGGTAAAGCTGGAAAAGAGGAGCTCTTAGCCATAGGATTATTTTTTCCTGTGGGAGAAATGTGAGGGGGTAATATATTTGCTCTTATTTATAAAAACAGCTGTTGAGGTTTAATTTACATATGGTAAAACTTACTGTTTAACGTACAGTTCTAAGAGTCTTGATAAATATAATCCCAAAACCCCCATCAAAGTCAAGATATAGAGTATTTTCATCACACCAAAAGTTCTCCTGTGCTCTTCTGTAGCCATCCTGTCTCCCATTGCATCTCCCAGCTGTTGGCCACCACTGATCAGTTTTCTGTCTCTAAAAGTTTGCCATTTCTGGTATGCCGTATAAATGGAATACAGGGGTGCCTGGGGTGGCTCTGTTGGTTTAGCGTCCTACTTCAGCTCAGGTCATGATCTCATGGTTTGTGAGTTTGAGCCCCAGACAGGGCTTTGTGCTTGACAGCTCAGAGCAGGGAGCCTGTTTCGGATTCTGTGTCTCTCTCTCTCTCTCTCTCTCTCTCTCTCTCTCTCTCTGCCCTTTCTCCTTCCCTCTGCACTCTGTCTCTCTCTCAAAAATAAATTAACATGAAAAAAATTAAAAAATAAATGGAATACAGTGTGTAGTCTTTTGAGTCGAGCGTTAACTTTGCATAAGGTATTTGAGATTTCATCCATGCTCCTGCTTATATCAGCAGTCTCCTTTTCGTTGCTGGGTATTATTCTATTGTATAGATACACCAGTTTCTTTATCCATTCACCAGGTGAAGGGTATTTGGGTTGTTACGGTTTTTGACAATTATTTATATGCCTAGCATTGCTGAGTCATATGGTCATAGGCACGTGTTTATAAGAATTTGCCGGGGGCAATTTGCCTGCGTGGCTCAGTCGGTTAAGTCTCCAGCTCTTGGTTTTGGCTCAGGTCATGAATCTCACAATTCGTGAGTTTAAGTCATATGTTGGGCTCCCAGCTGAGAGCATGGACCCTGGTTGGGATTCTCTTTCTTCTCTCTCTCTCTGTCCCTCCCCTGCTTGCGTCTCTCTCTCTCTCTCTCTCTCTCTCTCTCTCTCTCTCTCTCAAAATAAATGAAAAAACTGAATAAACTTTAAAAAAAGAAAAGAATCTGCCAAACTGTTTTCCAAAGTGGTGGCACCATTTTGCATTCCTACTAGCAGTATATGAGAGTTCCTCTTGCTCTATATCCTTGTCAGCACTTGATATTTTCAGCCCTTTTTCTTTCATACTTTAGCCATCCTGATAGTTGTGTGGTGTGGTATCTTGTGATATACTTTGCGTTTCCCCACTGGCTAATGTAGAACATCTTTTTATGTGCTTTCAGCCATTTGTATCATCTTTCGTGAAGTGTCTGTTTAAATCTTTTTGCCCACTTACAAATCTGGCTTATTTTCTTACTGAATTTTGAGAGTTCTTTCTATATTGTAGGTACAGTTCCTTGATCTTCTGTGTTTGGCAAATATTTTCTTCCAGTCTGTTTCTTATCTTTTCATTTTCTTAGCAATGACAATGTACCTTTGAAAGTCTTTAATAGAGAAATTCTAAAAGGGCCTGAGGTCGAAGTTTTAATCCAGTAGAAAAGATGATCATAAAATGCATTAAACATTCTTCCCTATATCTCTTAAGGCAAAAAGTTTTCTTTTCTTTTTTTTTTTTTTTAAGATTTGAAGTTGGCGTTTTCTCCAGCCTTTCTGTATTGTTAGGAAGATTACATACTAGGATATTCAAGTACTTTCAACAGATAATGACTTTACAAGGTGGTAACTTTTCTCTGCAGTAAACTAAAATTTATTTTTAAGCGCCAATATGGGGCGTTTTAGCAGACATCTTCTTAAGGACTGCAAGGCTGCAGAGAAGCAAGTTTTGGATTCTTCCCACTGGAAAACAGAGTCTTTGCATTTGAAACACCAAGGAAGGCGCTAGATAACATGGAGCCAATTTCTGCTGCCTAAAACTGTAGTAGAAATGTTGCACATGGTTTTAGAGGGGTGTCTGTTGTGACATCTAGTTGGATTCTAGCAGTGCCAAAAAAACATGTAAGGTCAGGAAAATCTCTCTGGAGCAAAATCTGAGTGAAGTACTATATAAACTGTTTTGGCCTCATTTCTGCAGTATAAAGAGCAGTATCTTCAAATATACATAGCTGCCCTGATTGCTTTCGAAATGCAATAATGCATTTTTTAAAAGTTAAGTTTAATTGGATGTTGCAACAAAATATAGTGATAGTAAGTGGAGAATAGAGTGATAGATTTTAATTAAAAAAGAAAAAGAAAAAAAAAGAACTGTGAACGTATCTTTTGACACAGAAGCCTCACCATCTTAGCACTTTGCCTTGCACGTAAGTAGCTAATGTTAAATGGGTGACACAGTATCTCCTTTTATAGGAAAATCCCTAATTAATTTTCCTTTTGGCATAGTTGCTTTCACTGACAGAGAGTTTCTCATCTCATGATGTACAGCCTGCCAAAGATAGCATCTAGATAATATGAGATGGTAATACAGTAAAACCTTGGTTTGCGAGCATAATTTGTTCTGAAAACACGCTTGTAATCCAAAGCACTTATATATCAGAGCAAACTTCAAGAACCATTGGCTCAGTTGTGATCAGGTGACGTTGGGTGTCACGTACTACTTGTATTGCAAGACATCACTTGTTTATCAACTTAAAATTTATTAGAAATGTTTGTTCATCTTGGGGCACCTGGATGGCTCAGTCAGTTAAGTGCCCGACTTTGGCTCAGGTCATGATCTCACGGTTCGTGAGTTCAAGCCCTGCGTCAGGCTCTGTGCTGACAGCTCAGAGCCTGGAGCCAGCTTCAGACTCTGTGTCTCCCTCTCTCTCTTTGCCCCTCCCCTGCTCACGCTCTGTTTCTCTCTCTCAAAAATAAATAAACATTAAAAAAAAAAAAACAGGTGTTTGCTCATCTTGCAGAACAAGTTACTTGCAGTCCAAGGTTTTACTTTTATTAAAATATATTTTCAGAGAAGTTTTTATTTTATTTTGTAAATGAAGAATCTTAGGTGCCAATAGATAAGCATGTTCAGAACTATATGATTTCAGATTTGTAAAAAATATATACCATATGTAGAAAAAATCTATAAGGACATCCATGAAATAGGACTGTGGTTATTTCTGGCTATTAATATTGTGAATGGTTTTCTCTGTATTCAGTTTTTAAAAAATGAATGCACATGGATCACTTTTGTTATAAAAAGAAGAGTGAGAGAAGGAGAAAAAGAGATTGCTTGTCTAAAGAGACAGAATCCTTTCAGAAAAGAAGTGAACCCTTCATAAGCTTTGACTAGGATTTGTTCTTCTGTGTGTGTCAGCGCAATTGATGGGTTAGAGAGAACTTCCTTTCAAATTTGTCCCGTCAGAGGCATCTTTCAAATTTAGTTCTAGTTTTTTTTTTTTTGTTTTTGTTCATACTGCATACATCTGTGACTGGAGACCTGAAATTTTTGGCTAATTACAGAAGACCCTAGAAAAGTCATTGGGATAGTATTTATTATCAACAGGTGCTTGTGGAGTTTAAAGACACAACCATTTCCTAGAGAACAACATGAAAGAACCCAGTGTTCTCTAGAACCTGTATGTTGTTTAGGGACTTTAAACCGCTGGGTAGTGTTTGAGATATCATCAACAATGTGGCAGTAGCAGCACACTTTTATCTAGTACAAACAGGAGGACTTATTCAAATTTAGATAACATTGGGTCAATCAGAGTATATTACAAATTAAATAATTCTGTGGCAGGAGGCCCAGACCCAGTGAGCATACAATGGCGGAGTCGAAGGTGGTACACGCTTGGCCATCAGCAAACAGGTTAGTCTTGCTTCTGGAGCATTTTACAGGGGTTTTAAAAAGGAACCTTGTTGAAACACGATGTTCCTTTTTACTCTGTAGATACTTTAGAAGTAGTGAATTTTATGAGGGAAAAAAGATGAGAGTTTAACCACTGGGGAGATTTAGCAGTTTCAATTAAACAATTGTACCCTTTAAATTTTAATTTTGAAACCAGCCACTGCTAGTGTTTGAGCATTCACCTTCCCCCCTGCCCCCCTCCTAATGAGGTAATGTGATTTTGTATTTCTGATCTCTGCGGTAAAAATTTGGGAGTATTGCATTGTGTCAGCATAATATGCCGACGTGTATTCTGTTCTAGTTGGTGTACTTGGAGAGAACTAAGTGTAAAGAAATCTGTTAGGGAACAAATATGTATAGAAAAGATACAGTCAAGCATCCCTTTAAAAGTTCTGGGTTCTGTTCACTGCTTGTCACTAAACTATGTGAAGTCATCCTAATCTTTTTGAAATTGGCTCTTGTCCTCCCTTGTCCTTCCAAAAATTTCCTATAAGAATGTAATTCCTTTTATTTCTTCTCTTTTCTTTTCTCTTTTCTTTCTCCCTCTTTCTTCTTTTCTTTTTTCTTTTTCTTTCTTTCTCTTTCTTCTTCTCTCTCTCTCTCCTTCTCTTCCTTACTTTCAAGTGTTTGATTAGCACCTCAATGCCTATGCCTCAACTTTTTTTTTTCTTTTAAAATGAAGTATTTGACCTCAAAGGGCTCTTCTAGCTTAAAACTCTTTGACCCCTGGAGTTCTGGAGTTTAAAGTCTAGTTTTATAGTGGGGAGGACTCCAGGTTCTAGGTCTTCTGTACCATTTAATGTTTCTCTTGTGTAAAACTGGTTTTCTCTCTGAGGAAAAAAGGCCACCAAAGGCAGTGTGCCACTTTGCCTGCTAGCTTTCACTGCACTGGGCTCAGCCAGCCAGCTTCCAGGAGCCGCAAAAACATGGATGATAGTAAGCTGATACTTTATCACTTATTTAGCTTCTTCTACGTGACTTGACATTTTCTGATCTTCATAGCAGTCTACGAGGTCTGGTTATTACTGCCTCTTTTTTTCCCAAGTGAAGTAGCTGGGACTCAGGAGAGATGAACAGCTTGCCCATGATCACACAGCTAGTCTTGTAAGTTCGTAAGTAGATCTTGGTCTGTGTGGCTGCCAACCCGTGCACTTCCAACTATGCCAGGCCAACTCCAGTTATAGCCATCGGCTCTCTCGAAATTGCCCTCAGAGAGGTTTTGAGTTGGCGGTGCTCTGACCTCGTATGATTTTTGGTTTTCTATGTTAGATTTATTTTCTTCATAGCGACCCGGGATGGCAGATCACTGGGTTTAACTTCAGAGGTTACCACTATAAGGTTGTGCTGCTCATCTGAATGTCAAACCACTGATCTTAAGGTTTATCTTTTAGCTGAACATTTTCTTTTTTTTTCAACGTTTTTTCAATTTATTTTTGGGACAGAGAGAGACAGAGCATGAACGGGCGAGGGGCAGAGAGAGGGAGACTCAGAATCGGAAACAGGCTCCAGGCTCTGAGCCATCAGCCCAGAGCCCGACGCGGGGCTCGAACTCATGGACCACGAGATCGTGACCTGGCTGAAGTCGGACGCTTAACCGACTGTGCCACCCAGGCGCCCCTTAGCTGAACATTTTCTATACAAATTTTTAACTTACATGTTTTGATAATTCATACGGCTTGTGAGCCTGAGATGTTGGTAAGTATGGTGTAGGGCTTCCATTTGTAAATTGTTACAGTTAACTTCTCACCCCCAGCATCCTTTCCAGCCATAAGCTCTCTTGTCGGTGTTGGTGATGTCAGGTCTGGAATCTTCTCCAAGGCTTGTCTGTAGGTTGTTTATCACCATTAGCCCTCATTATTTTAAATGAGTACCCACCCACCTTATAATCTGTAACCACATGTTTCCAGAACTTCTCTGGAGATAACATCTTGTAGGCTCCCCCTTCTGCTTTTTTTTTCTTTCTTATTCTCAAATGTTTTGTTTAAAGCCCCGAAAATATGAGAGAAAACACCTATAAAGATGTGGAACCTCTCTGAGTGTGTGGAAATTCAGAACACTGTGGAAGCTAGTGTTGCTCCTGTGTCTAAAGCTTTGAAACAAAACTTCACCACATGTTTAAAACATATTAGTTTGTAAATATAGAGTCCTACTGATTGCATTTATAGCTCACAGCAGAACTACCTGTCATGTCTTGTTACTCTGAGGGGAAAAAATGAGAGAAGTGTATAGGTGTCTGTGTTTTAAAAAATTGGAATGCTGAGAATAGTGTGGTGTAATTTCTAATTATGTGTCTTTTTATGGTGAGGCAAGTAATCAGTTTTTCTGTTACTGTGATGTTCACCTGACTTCAGGTGTGCCAAGCTTAGGGGCAACTGCATGGAGTGCCTCCTTTCGTAAAGTAATAAATTGTGGTCGTCCTTCTTTCTCCATTTATTGGAATGGCTAAAGAACACCATAGTCGTGTGATATTTTAAGGATCACTGCTTACTCAGATTATTATTTTGCCTTTCAGTGTGACTAAACGTTTTGTTGTATTCTTAAGAATGATTTCATTGGGTAAGAGCAAATAGTTTTGCAGTGGGAGTGACTCAGTGGTTTTATAATGGGAAACTAATAGTCTTTACAGTTTGTGTTATGGTAAATTTTCCAGAAACATTCCTTTTCCACAAAATGAACCTCATATAATTTCATCAGGGAGGATGGGCCCCTCCATGAAAACTACAGGAAAAGGTAAATCATAGAAGTATATAGTTTCAGGCTGGGAAGCCCCTCAGCCACTCGGTTCAGTGCTCTCATTTACAGATGAGTAAACTGAGGCCCAGGATTACACAGTGGCTATTGGCAGTGTCAGGAGTTGAACCTACTTCTTTAGAAGCACCCTATTTTGGTGCTATTTCTCCAGTAAGTTGAGTGTTTATGAAAAACTTGAGTGTTTATGAAAAACAAAGAGTTTCCTTTCCCCTGCCCAAGGATAATGATCACTGACTAAATTACTATCAGGGCCTGTGTTTAAAAATAATTCTTGAGGGAGGGACGCCTGGGTGGCTCAGTTGGCTGAGCGTCTGACTCCTGATTTCAGCTCAGGTCATGATCCCAGGGTCATGGGACCGAGGCCCTAGTTGGGCTCTGTGCTGAGTGTGGAGTCAGCTTGGGATTCTTTCTCCCTCCTTCTGCCCCTCTCCCCTGCCTGTGTTCTCTTTCTCTCTCTCTGTCTCCATCTCAAATAATAATAATATAATAATAATTAATAATAATAATTCCTTGGGGCGCCTGGGTGGCGCAGTCGGTTAAGCGTCCGACTTCAGCCAGGTCACGATCTCGTGGTCCGTGAGTTCCAGCCCCGCGTCAGGCTCTGGCTGATGGCTCGGAGCCTGGAGCCTGTTTCCGATTCTGTGTCCCCCTCTCTCTCTGCCCCTCCCCCGTTCATGCTCTATCTCTCTCTGTCCCAAAAATAAATTAAAAAAACATTGAAAAAAAAAATAAAAAAAAAAATAATAATTCCTTGAAAAGTGTATTCATTTTGTTTTTCTCATAAGTTATCTTTAGTAGAATTTTAGTTATTTTCAATGATAAAATTTTGGAATGAGTGTGGAATTTTGGAATCCCTATGGACATAGGATTCATCTCTAGAGCAGTTTTATGCTCAAATTTTTATGAACTTTGGTTTCTCAATTCCTAAAGCTATTTATAATTCTTTTTTTTTTTTTTTTTTCAAATTGTCAGGCAGAAGTTCTCTTAAGATTCACTGATGATTGTACCTAGGTCTTAGAGGCAGTATCCCTTTCCCTTTCACCCATGGTGGGATGGTGAGTTTGCTTTGTATCTTTTTTTTTTTTTTCAAACTTTTATTTATTTAAATTCTAGTTAGTTAACATATAGTATAATACTGGTTTCAGGAATAGAATTTAGTGATTCATCACTTACATACAATACCCAGTGTTCATCATAACAAGAGCCCTCCTTAGTACCCATCACTCATTTAGCCCATCCCCTGCCCACCTCCCTCCATCAACCATCATTTTGTTCTCTATCATTAAGAGTCTCTTATGGTTTGCTTTTCTTTCTCTGTCTCTTTTTCCCTTCCTATATGTTCATCTGTTTTGTTTCTTAAATTCCACATGTGAGTGAAATAATATGGTTTTTGTCTTTCTCTGACTGACTTAATTTTGCTTAGCATAATATACTCTAGCTCCATATATGTCATCATCACAAATGGTAAGATTTCATTCTTTTTGATGGCCGAGTAATATTTCATAGTATACATATGCCATGATGGATTTTTGGACTCTTTCTATATTGATGATAATGCTGTTATAAACAACGGGGTGCGTGTACCCCTTTGAATCTGTAGTTTTGTATCCTTTGGCTAAATACCAAGTGGTGCAACTGCTGGGTCATAAGGTAGTTCCATCTTTAACTTTCTGAGGCACCTCCACACTGTTGTCTAGAGTGGCTTCAGCAGTTTGCATGGCTTTGCTTTCTATCTTGACTACCACTGGAGAGAAGTAACAGGACTCATGTGATACTTGGGAAGGCTCAGTGTGCAGTTAAAATCATGGACTCTGGGATGTACATTTCCTGTTACACCATTTGTTGGGTAGCCTTGGGGAGTTCTGTACCTCAGGAAGCCCCAGTCTTCCCCACTGTAAAAGGAGATGTTATGTGTGGTCTTACCACAGTTTCAGTATTCTCTATACCTTAGCTGCTACTGCTATTGCTGGTTTTGTGTCTGCTGTTGCCGTTATTCCTGAACCAGAAAGGTTTCCAAACTTGCCTTGGGAAGAGCTCATAAAGAGGAATGTGAATTCCATTTCCAAATTCCAATGGATGGAAAAGATAGGGAGAAGAGATTCACCTACTTTGGTACCGAAGGTGTCATTTGTTTGTTTGTTTGTTTGTTTGTTTATTTCTGAGACAGAGAGAGACAGAGCATGAGTGGAGGAGGGGCAGAGAGAGGGAGACAGAATCCGAAGCAGGATCCAGGCTCCGAGCTGTCCTCACAGAGCCTGACGAGGGGCTCGAGCTCCGGAACTGTGAGATCATGACCTGAGCTGAAGTCGGATGCTTAACCGACTGAGCCACCCAGGCGCCCCAGGTGTCATCTCTTTTAAAAGAAAATTTCTCCTGACCAAATTAATAAAAGTCCTAGTGTTCTTATTGTTAGCTGATTTGGGTGTTTTATTGTTAGCTGATTTCTCTTCTACCCTCATATATCAGTATGTCTAAACTAGTGATGAGGCAGTCACATTTGTGAGTTTTCATGGTTAGTTTTAGAAAAGAGAGGCCTGAGGGCCCAGCCAGAGACAAGAGGCAGAGGAACCTGATTTTAGGCAACTGTCCTAGTGCATGCTGGGGCTTTCCCTCTGAGACTGCCTTAACCTGTCTTTCACAATGTCCATATTAAACAGAGTGTGGAAAGAGAAAACCAACTGAGAAGGCAGTTGCCAGGGAGGAAGGAAATGGTTAATAAAGTATTTTTTAGCTGTTTGAATGTAGTTAATTGTCGAGTTGTATCATCAAGTGAGTTCTCTCCTTTCTGCTGCTTCTTTGAGGAAAAACTGTAAATGGACAGCATACCTGTCATGTAAGCACATGTCTCTAGGCTGCATCTCTTCGTAGGCTAAAAATTAAATCCCCTTACAGCTATTACCTGGAGGACTTTTATAGGTTTTGCAGAAAAAATGCCTGGAATACAGCTAGGACCTGTTTTATTGTCCCTGACAGTGACTTAAGAAACCACCTATGCCTGCAAATCTTTTATCATGCCCTGGGGTATTCATTTGTTTATTTTTATCAGGTACAGCATTTGAATACCAGAGCACTGGGAAATCAAACTGGCCTAGTCATAGGTAGTTTGAGGCATTTTTCTTTTCTTTTTTCTTTTTTCTTTTTTCTTTTCTCAAGGATATGTGAAGAGGGAAAGGAAAATCCAGGACCTGGGTACATTTCTAAATTATGGGACATCATTTATAATAAAAGATTTAACTTTGTATTTGGAAGCCAAATTAGGATTGTCCCTATGTCTGTCTTGTGTGCTCATTTTTCTTCTTTACAGAATGTCAGCAGCTAATTATTCTTCTGAGTTGAGTTCTTTAAGTCTAGTATCACTTAGTTAAAAATTTTCTTAATTTTATGTTTTCCAGGGATATCAGTATGAACAACATTACTCAATTACCAGAAGATGCATTTAAGAACTTTCCTTTTCTAGAGGAGCTGTAAGTAATATTTTGAGAAATATGTTTTATTTGTGTTTTTGTTTCCCCATTCTCTTTGGAAGCTCTTACAAAAGAGATAGTCTAATGTTTCTTAGGGAACATTCAGATTAGCTCAGTTTCAGTGAGCTTTGTGTGCAGAGGAAATCATGTTGTTTTCGGGGAAACAAACTTGATTTTTTTAAGCAGTGTAATTGCTGAAGTTATTTTTGAAAGCCAGAACTAAAAATGTTACTTTCATAGAAGTTTTTTGCTGCAATTATTATAACCATGAATGCTACAGTGACACAAGTTAATTACAGTGTTATCCTGAGATAACAAGGCTGGGGTAATTACCATTGTTGCCAGCGGAGTTGCTGTATGGGTAACACAACCATAAAAAATAATACAAGGTGTTTTAGGGTCATGATGCAGGAGACAATATTGTTGGGAGCGAGCAGAACTGAGTGTGGGTCCCCTTGGACATTTGCACATGACCTTTGGGGATTGGTTGAAGGCATGGAACGTCATCCCAGTCGCTTAGAACACCTTTAAGAATGTTTCTGGACTTGTCAGCTGCAGCTCACGTTTCCAGTTTAACAGTTGACATTGTGGAAAATTTCTTTCCATCTGTTTTAACCTCCACTTCGTTATTTCGTTTTGTTTTTCAGACTTTTTTTTTAAAGTTTATGATAAAAATAGGCACTACTACATTTTAAAGTAATTGGAAACTATATAATAGGAATCCAGGTGAAAAATAAAATCAGATCTGAATCAGTTAAATATAGGTTTTTAATGGCCAGGCTAATGGATTATGTAATACATGTAGGTAAGAAGGGGACAGCTTGATACTAAGAACATCAAAGAGATACAGCCCTGAAGGAATCTAAATTCATATTACAGATTGTATCCTACAGCCCAGCTGTTGAGTGTTAGATCCAAGTCTGCGAATGTCTCCTATCTTAGCTCAGCCTCTCCCCCAACATGGGGAAAAGGAATCAAGTATAAGCCATGCAGGTTATGTATGCTCCCTTGCTTCTGACAAAAGCATTGAAATAGCAGATAAGGATTTAATAAAGTTTTGGAGAAATTGTTCTTCCCACACTACTTAGCTGAACACAGTGTTCCCACAGCAAAAACTGAACAGAGATCATTTGCCACTTCTAAGCTTGTGAACTGGGTCAAGTTATTTAACCTCCCTCTGCTCAGTTTCTTTGTCTATAAGGTACAGATAGCAACAGTCCTCCCTCTGGTGAAGACAGAATGAATTAATAGATGTTGAATGCTTAGGACAGTGCATGAAACAGAGCAAGTGTTGTGTAAATAATAGCGAGTATTTATTTTACCATTTTAAAGTGCATACAGAAAAAAGCAGTGGAATGTATAATACTAAATGTTATCTTTGGGGAAAAGAATTAAGTGTGAACATTATTTTGTAACGTTATTCATTTATTTTATTGAGATATAGTTGACCAGTAACATACTAGTTTCAGGTATACAATGTAATGATTTAATATTTGTATATATTATGAAATGATCACCACAATAAGTCTAGTTAACATTCACCATTAGTTACACATTTTTTCTTGTGATGAGAACTTTTTTAAGATTTACTCAGCAACTTTCAAATACACAATACAGTCTTATTAACTATATTCAGTGTGATGTACCTTAAATCTCCATAACTTATTTATTTTATAACTAGAAGTTGGTACTTTTTTTTAATAACTTGGTGAGAATATTGAAGTTTATTTTTTTAAATGTTTTTATTTATTTTTGAGAAAGACAGAGCATGAGTGAGGGAGGGGCAGAGAGAGAGGGAGACATGGGATCTGAAGCAGGCTCCAGGCCCTGAGCTGTCAGCACAGAGTCCAATGTGGGGCTCGAACCCACGAACCGTGAGATCATGACCTGAGCCGAAGTCAGACACTTAACCGACTGAGCCACTCAGACTTCCCTGGAAGTTGGTACTTTTTGACCCTCTTCACCCATTTTGCCTACCCAACTCCCTAATTATTCATTTTTTAATTAAAATTTTAAATTAAAAAGGAGTGAACTGTGTATTTGAAGCCCCCACCTCCTTGCTCAAGGTTTTAAAAGATGCTTTTAATTTGTTATTGATGTATTTATAAATATATATGTATATATTACATAAATATATTTATTTATAAAGTTTTAGACTTTAGGATTAGTCTCCCTTTACAGGAGTAATTATGCAATGAAAGGACATTTGCAGGTGGTTGTCCATCCATTTTATAATCACTGCGTGATGTGTGATGCACCAGATAGAAATGGACAAGTTCTCTTTGCTCTGGGTGGGGCGATTGGGTACCAACCATCTTTGTTGATGCCTCAGATGGCCAATTCCACTCTGAGGGATTTTGTAATGAGGGCCTGGATATGGAATCAAACCTGCTTAGTCTCTGCTTTGTGAAGTTCACATCTTGGATTTCTTAAAATCTCACATGTCAAGCTCATGAATTCTATCAGTTGAGACTTTTCATTGGAACCAAATTGAATTTGAATGCTAGTTCGTTGCAGGTAGGTCACGTTCTCTCCATATTCTGCTTTGGCAAGTGATGGAGCCCATCAAATCAAGCCAGCACATCTCCAAATACTGCATGGGATTTCAAAAATGAATTCAGTTAGGAAAGCTGATGGTTATTTTTAAAGAATACTGCAATATAGTCTTTAATACTCTGGGAATAACTTCAGGCACTTAAAGGAATTATTTTCCATGTTAATAAAACCATGGTAAAAAGCCCATTTCTTTCCTTATAAAACACTGTAGTTGATTTTGACATTCCAAAATGATGCTGCCACGACTATTGTAATATTTCATAAACAGTGTAACCATTTATTCAGAAGTCATCTGGAAGTCATTTAAACGTGATTGTGAAGCTGAAGTGCCCTGAGTAGAAATGAATGATTTACTGAAGTTTCTTTTTTTTTTTTCCATTATAGTTAATGAGGTACACTTTACAAGATGTGACCGGGTTGGCTAAATTTTATATGATAATCCAGAATGCTTGGAGTGTTGGGTGGAATCACTTCCCAACAATACAGAAAAAGTGTTTATAGATACTTAAACATTTAATGATTCTTCCAATAAACCCTGAATCCTGCCCTGTGCCAGGTTCTCTGGTAGGTACCGGGGGTACAGAGACAAGGAAGTACGGTCTTTGTCCTTGAGTTGACAGTCTGTCTATAGCTGTGTTGCCCAAAACCATAGCCATAGGCCATAGGTGACTATTTAGATTTAAAATAATTAAAATTGAATTTAAAAAATCCAGTTCCTTAGTTAAACTAACCATCGCTCAAGTACTCAGTAGCCACTTGTGGCTAGTGACTATTGTATTCGACAGCACAGATACTAGAACGTTCCTAACGCTGCAGAAAATTCAACTGTACAACATTCGTCTAGGGGAAGGTATAGGACTACCACTTGGTACGGTGTGATGAAGGCTTTTAACGGAATATGTGCAAGGTCAGTGAAAGTCTAAAGTATTGTATTTACTTGAGACTGTAGGATTTGGGGAAGGCTTCTAGAATAGCTTAAGCAGAGTTTTGAAGGACACCTAGGAATTATCAGATGGGGATGAGGATGGGTAGTAAGACTGCTCCAGAAAGAACCTGATAGCAGGTGCAAAGACACAGAAGTAGACATTTCAGACATTTCAGAAGTGTTAAAACACAGTTATTCCTATTGAAACATAGAGAAATTTGAAATACTGAAAGATGGAGAAGTGTCATGATATGAGGCCAGATCATAAAGTGATGTTTTAAGCTGAGTTTAGACTTAATCCTGAAGGAACTGAATTGGATATGAGAGTGAGCAGTAGGGAGGAGACTAGGATTTTTGCCCTGAATGACTGGATGCCATTCACTGATGTCCCCCCCACACTCCGGTCTCTGAGCATACAAAAACATATTCAATTCAATACCTACAATATCTGAAACCTTGGGACTGTCTCTTGATTTTTGTGCCTTAGTTTCCCTACTCTTTAACATGGAACTCCTCACAGTAGCATTGTAAAGGGAAAATGGGGTAATTTATGTAAAGGTGCTTTGTGACCGTAAAGTGCTATGTCCACAGGAGTAAGATAAATTTCACTAATCCTTGTACACATTTGCAGTCTTTGTTTTCCTGATTTTCTTGACTTTAGGGAGAGGTTATTTTGCTTGTGGATGGAAGTTGGAATGGGTCAATATAGATTTTTGTTAGCAATGCCAAAGGAAAGCCAGAATTCTTAGAAAATATTCATTTAGCATCCACAGAATCTAGTCCAATGTGATGCTGGCACAACTATTTCTGACTTTCCTTGAGACCTACAGAGCATTGGTAGGCATCTGGGGAATGTCTGAAATGTGGAGCTGTGAAAATGATTTAATTAGAATCAACAGAAGGAATATCCAACTGCTTTTCCATAGGCTACCATGGATGTTACTTTGAGTTTAGATGTTGCAATAGCAGTAGAAACCATTGCCAGCTTTGGCACTTGTACAGTTTATTGTTTAATGCATACTAGAAGATGAGGATAATTCCATTGGTTTCAAAATATACTTTGGCTTTAGAAGACTCACAGTGCTAAAATAAAACTTAGGTCTCTGTGTCCTAATTCAAGCCCGCTCATCATTTTTTTCATCTTTAGGGCAATTAATTCTAAATTAAGGGATTACTTTATAAAAGAGGACTAGTGAATGATTCGAACAGGGAGATTTCAAATCAGATACAAACAGAGTGGATCAAAACTAAATAGTTTTAAGTAGTTTAATTTGGCCAGTACTTACATATAGAACATATTTATATATATACACACACATACATAACATTTCAGACTTACAAAATATTGCAAGCATAAAGAATTTTCACACATACCATTACTCAGATTCTCCAAATGTTAACATTTTCCCTCCATACACACACACATACACACACACACACTATGAAACCTAAAATATATGTACATTTTTTCCTGAACCATTTGAGAGTAAGTTGCGGTTATAATTCCTCTTTACCACTAAATATTGCATCGTTATTCCAAAAAAACTCAAAGAATCCATTTAAGTAACTGCAGTGCGGTGTCCAAACTCAGAAAAATAGTGTCGGTACGTATTATCATCTGATCTGTAATTTTCATTCACATTTAATGGCTGTCCCATAGATAATTCTTATAGAAGAAGAAAAATAAAATTCTGGTCCAGCATACAATCTGGAGCCACCAGTAGGACCTTGCTATGTCTTGATAATTTATTTTGTTTCGAAAACTATTCCCACCCCCCATGCCCCAGAAAAAGTAAAATAGTTTCTCAGTTGCTCTGGTGATGTGTGATAGTTAAAAATACTCCATTCTTGGGAGCATTCTCTTGTTCCACTTTATAGTGCTCTGTTGGGATGATTTGTGAGCAAAGACCACTGCCCTTACTGTTGAGAAGTACACAGTGAGCTCACAAAGGGGCACTGCTTGTCTGGTTCATGTTAGTTCCTGTGTGTCATTTGGGGAGCTCTCAGATTAGGAAGTAAGGGTGTAAAAAGATAAATGGGAGCAGAGTTTATACCAATTTTACCTGCTATGTATTGGATAGCCACCCCCGCCCCCAGAACAGACATTGTTTTGTTTTAATTCATATAACATTGAGCTATATTCAGTCCCACCTTGCTGATGAGGAAGCTGAGGTTTTCTGCAGAGTGACTGAGTAACTTGCCCAAGGTTACATAGCATATTAGTAATAGACCTGGTTTTAATCCCAGTCTATGGTCCTGTAGATGTGGAGAGGATGGGGAAAGACATGTAAGAGTTTACTAATTCAACGAACTTTTGTTAGGTAAAGCACTGTGTTCAGTGTTGGATTAAATGGGATCTTTACTTTCAAGAGGGATGGATGGTGTAAGAGTTTTGGGAGTTCAGAGGCTAAAGGAATCTCTACTTATTAAGAAAGATTAGGGAAGACCTCACCAAGAGTTGGTATTTCTAGAGAGTCCTGAGGGATGGTAGGTTAATTCATGAGGAGATGTGGAAGGAGTGTACGAAAAGATCTAGAGCCTGGTGTCTTTAGAAAAGATATAACGGCTGGTGGTAGGAATAGTGTGGTGTCTGGTTGGGTTGTAGTGTTGAGTTCCTGAAAGGAAGTTATGGGAAAGAAACCTGGGAAGGAGTCTGAGGCCAGACTTTCAGCTCCAGTCCTGTGCCTCTTTCCTGGCAGACTAACAAGGAATTTCAACTTTTGAGTGACTGTTGAAGTGTTTTCGAGCTAAGAAATAACTTGACCGAATAGGACCTTCAGTAAAGGTAATTCCATAGCAGACAGTAGGATATGTGGGATTGAGAAATTGCAGGGAGACACTTGAAGCAACACATGTTGCTACTGGCAACAGTCCAGCTGCGAATCATGGGAATTTGAACTAGGGCAGATGAGAGGCAATGAGAGAGAGGAGGGGATATCTGCAAAAGATGGAAATAGAATCAGGAAGACGTATCAGCTGGCATGATGAAGGTGATGTCCATAACACTTTCATTTAGGATTACCAGGAGTCTGGTGTGTTTTGATAAAAATACAGACATACAGACAATACAGAAAGAGAAATTGTTTTGGAAGAGAAGCTATTATTCTTCAATATACATATGGAATTTTGATGGGATACGGGTAGGGGCCTCTGGAAATATAGGTGTGAAGCCCAGAAGAGAGATTCGTGGGTATAGATTATAGAATTAGAGTATTATGGGTATATATTTGGGAGTCTTTTATTTTAAGGTGATTACTGGAAACATGAGATTGAAAGAGCTTGCCAAGAGAGAGAGGGTAAAAGAAAAGGGAAGGAAGCCAAAGACAACTCCTTGGGAAACACTTGAATCCGGGTGTGGGAAGAAGACCAAGTGCCAGAGGAGCAGAACTAGGGCAGAACTGTGCCCCAGGAGCTGTGGGAGGAGAGATTTTTCACAAGAAATGAGGGATCAACATTGACAGGCTGGAGAAAGGTGCCTGTGGCCAGATAGGGACAAAAAGCCTTGAATCTAAGTTTTTTTAAAGAATCATTTCAGTAGGGTTACTTTGGGGTAAAGACGTGCATCATGAGGCAGACATTCGGGGACTGCTAGTAGGTGGTTTCTGGTTTGGGGAGAGTAGTGAAAGCTTGGAATATGCTGTATTTGACAGGAGTCCCCAGAGCTTAAGAGATAGAAACCCAGCTGAGACACAATAGAGGATTTATTGTTTCATGTAGAACTAGAAAGTCCAGAGGTGGAGTTGGCTTCAGACGGTACCCAATCTCAAGGTTTTAAAGCTATGAGAGTTTTCTCATGCTCTCCATTTCTTAGCTTTGATTGTCTCTAATTTCGTGTTTTGGCTTCATTCTTTCCTGTTGGAAATAGCTGGTCTCCATATGGTGCGAAATCAAATCTTTGGTAGCTCTAAGCACCTCTTTGCATCTTGAGATCCAAAATGGGTATCTAAAGGCTTCCTCGCAGCTTCCAGCAGAAAATTCCAAGGAGGACTCTGGTTGGCCAGACTTAACCTCACGTGCCTGTCCTTGAACCAGTTGTCATTCTGTTTGGAATGGCATGGTCCAATCTGGGTCATGGATTCATCCCCACCCACTGGGATTACTTGAGGTGGAGAATCCTCTCAAAGGAAGCAGAAGGGGGAAGGAAGACTAGTTATCTCAGCCCACTAGAATCTAATAACTAGACACATTGTAGGAAATGTTTAATTGGGTCCATCTGAAATGAACAAAGAATTGACGAAGAATATAGAAAAGTCTCAGTTAATGCCTAGGTAATATTAATGTATAGTGGAACCAATGGGCCCTGTGACTTTGCCCTGTAGTGATTAGCAGCTTAGAAGTGGAGGTGATGAAACATGGGGTAAACTCAAATTTGGGGGTTAAGTCAGGATTTCATAGGGGACTAGGGGAAATCAGGCAGGAGAATCAAGCAGGTCATTGTTAAAAGGTTTGACTTAGGATTCAGAAAGCATAGAGAGGCAACTGAAACCACAGTTTGTTGGTTCATTTATTTATTTCATTTATTTATTTTAATCAAAGCTAATTATTCTTCGAAAATAATAGTGACTATAAGTAAGTGAACACGTATTTGATTTTCTACTAGCATAATTTAATTTTCCAGCAAGGAAATAGGCTAAGTTATTTCTTCCATGTATTGTCCACTCTTCGTCAAACCTTGCTTGTTTCATATATTATTATATGCTTCAGTACAACCTTTAATTCATAATTTGTTTATTGTTTTTCCCTAATAGGTATTTTACTACTTCTTAATTTAGACTATAGGTTTGAAATTGTTTTTTCAATGTTTCTTTTTCAGAGAGAGAAAATGAGAGCATGAGACTGAGTGGGGTAGGGGCAGAGAGGGAGTCCAAGCAGGCTCTGTGCTGTCAGCACAGTAGGCTCTGCTGACAGCACAGAGCCTGATGTGGGGCTTGAGCCCACACACCGTGAGATCATGACCTGAGTCAAAATCAAGAGTCAGGTGCTTAACCGACTGGGCCATCCAGGCACCCCCTGGCCTATACGTTTATAACAAAGAAGATAATGTTGGAGGTGCTGGAAATTCTATGTCACAGACACACTTAGCTTTTTAAGAAAATGATCATAAAATTAATGGTTACTCGATTTTTTAAAATCTGAATGCATAGAAAGATAAGGGAGGAAAAAGTAAACACCCATTATCTCAAACACAAATGGCTTAAACACATAAGGCGTCTGCGCGCGCGCACACACACACACACACACACACACACACACACACAAACTATGGAACTATTATGGTGCATCACAGAGTCAACAGGGACGTAGGCCCTGATATTCTGCACTTCTCATTGTATAGCTACCACGTCAAGATCACAAAACAGCTGTCTACTTAAGCTGTAGCTATCATGACCCAGTTCTCAGCAACAGGAAAGATGAAGGAGGAAAGAAAGAGGGGGATATCTCCCAAAAGTCAGCTTCAAGAAGCCATCTTAAACCCTCCATACAATACTTCTGCTCACATCTCATTGGCTAGAACTTAGTCACATGGGCACACCTAAGAATAAGATGCTGGAAAGTATGGCTTTTGAACTGAGCATATTGTCTGAACCAAAATCAGAATTCTATTACTAGGTAAGAAAGGAAGAGTGGTTATTGGTTAGGCAATTAGTTAAAGTCCTTTGGCTACAAGAAACAAATTCAATTCAATGTAGCTTCAACGGTAAGTAAATGTGTTATATAATAAGAAGACCTCCAGGGGCTCTTGGGTGGCTCAGTCGGTTAAGCGTCCGACTTCGGCTTGGGTCACGATTTCACGGTTTGTGAGTTTGAGCCCCATGTTGGGCTCTGTGCTGACAGCTCAGAGCCTAGAGCCTGCTTTGGATTCTGTGTCTCCTCCTCTCTCTGCCCCTCCCATGCTCATGCTCTGTTTCTCCCTGTCTGTCAATAATAAATAAATGTTAAAAAAAAAAATAAAAAAAAAAAAAAAAACAAAAAAACAAGATGACCTCCATAACAGGATGGTAGAACTCTTCTAGGGATAGTTGATGGAGTTAAGTCACATCCTCAAGAACCCAGATTCTTTCTGTCTTCCTAGTCTGTTCCTTCAGTAAGGGCAGCACCATAGTTGCAGTCGCTTCACTTGGTATGTTTAGACATTATGGCATCCAGAAAGAGAAGAGAGTCACTCCTTCCATTGCATCCCCATTTAGGAAGAATGCTACCTTTCCCAGAAAGCCCAGCAGACTTCCTATAACCAGAGCTGGGGTCACAGATCCAGCCCTGAGCCAGTCACGGGAATGGGATCAGCATGACTGGTTAAAACCAATCAATAATTTACTCATGGAGCAGCGTCATGTGAAGGAGGTGGTGTTGGAACAATCCCAGGCTCAGCCAGGAAGGCATGAATGAGTATTCGACAGGTGCGGTTCCTCCCTCCTCTTCACATCTCACCCAGTTCATAGGGTCCATTTCCATCCCTTTCTGCCATAGGAAGCTTTCCTTGGTCTTTCTTTTTTCCAAGTTCCTCTTGCACTTTCTTTGCACCTCACCACGTCATGCTGGATTGAGTGCCCTGTTATTTTGTGCTCAAGGTGTGTCAGTGTGTACTTATCTCTTCAACCCCTGTGACTTTTCTCTAAGGGCAGGGCCTGCCATGATACACTTCTCCTATATGACCTGGTAAAGGTAACCACGTTTTTGAACTAGAAATTGAGGTAGGGGTTAAGATAAAGGATTTCTTCTTCTTTTGAACTTCTTGATGTCAGAAACCTTATCAGACTATATGAAAACTAAATTTGAGGTTTTGTGTTTAATGAATTATCCTTGTTTAAAAGAAATGAAATGAGAAGTGTCTTGGGAAAGCTCATTACTTACTTTGCCAAACCTACGGTGATTGGGCTGTAGTAAAAGGTCAATATTTATTGGTAGATGCTGCTGTAAAACTTTTTAAAAGTTGTAACATATTTCCTCACATGGGTAGGTATTGAGTGTTTACTGCCAGAGGTTGTCAGGATAACTTTGCTCAGGAAATGTAACCATTGCCAGGGTTTTATTGATTTACCTATAATATATGTAGGTATATTCAAATAGATATATGAAATAACTTTCCCCTTTTCTGTGAAGGAAGTCTACTTTAAAAACCTTGGGAGTTTCTCTAATAAGGGTTCTTAATACATGTATGTTCTTAAAACATATTCAGTTTTTAATGCACTTACATAAAAGTTATATGAACATGTAGGTGGAGAAATAGGGTAAGCAAAACACTGTTAGCTGACTCAGGACTCGCTGATACATGGTATCAGGTGAGGTTTATTTAACCTTGATGGGAAGAATGTCCAAGGGGAGCTATTTCATTGTCAGCCCTGTCTATTTACTAAGAAAATAACTGCATCCTTTGGTTCTCCTAAAGTCATTCACAGAAACTAACAAAAAGCAACATTGTTCTGTTTCTGGAATGTACATTATTTTCCTTTATTTACATTGTTTTATTTCTAGGATTCACATTATTTAGCTGTGCTATAGGGCCTTGGGCAAGACACGAAGGAAACAGAGGCACTTTGTTTTATTTATTTATTTATTTATTTATTTATTTATTTATTTATTTATTTTAACGTTTATTTATTTTTGAGACAGAGAGAGAGCATGAATGGGGGAGGGTCAGAGAGAGGGAGACACAGAATCTGAAACAGGCTCCAGGCTCTGAGCTGTCAGCACTCAGAGCCCGACACGGGGCTCAAACTCACGGACCACGAGATCATGACCTGAGCCGAAGTTGGCCGCTTAACCGACTGAGCCACCCAGGAGCCCCAGCACTTTGTTTTAAAGACAACAGTAGTGGTGTTAACAAGGGCCAATATGGTAAAGTAATGGAAGGAAGAGGGCTACAGTAATGTTCCTTTTGTCACTGTGTGGTGATACTAAATATCCATACCTGGAAACTGATGTACCTCCTGAGGTCCTCACTTTTCACAGGACACTGCAGAGTTCCCAGCACATAGTAGGGCTTTAACACATAAATAAATACATGGTTAAGAGCTTATACCAGAGGTATGCATTATAATGGTTTTTGCTTTTACTTGAAAATGGTAACCAACATTTTAGAACCTGCTGATTTCAAATTATATTTCATAAGAGAATGTCACTTAACCTCCCGTTAGATGCTTCCCTGGGCCATACTTGTCCAGCTCATTTTCTTTTTTTTTTTTAAATTTTTTTTTCAACATTTATTTATTTTTGGGACAGAGAGAGACAGAGCATGAACGGGGGAGGGGCAGAGAGAGAGGGAGACACAGAATCGGAAACATGCTCCAGGCTCCGAGCCATCCGCCCAGAGCCTGACGCGGGGCTCGAACTCACGGACCGCGAGATCGTGACCTGGCTGAAGTCGGACGCTTAACCGACTGCGCCACCCAGGCGCCCCTGGCTCATTTTCTTTTAAGGTTTGTTTGTTGGTTTGTTTAAAGCACATGAACAGGGGAGGGGCAGAGAGAGAGAGGGAGAGAGAGAATCTCAAACAGGCTCCATGCTGTCAGCACAAAGCCTGACCTGGGGCTCGAACCCATGAACCATAAGATCATGACCTAAGCCAAAAATCAAGAGTCAGACACTTCATCTACTGAGCCACCCCGGCGCCACTTGTCCAGCTCCGTTTTGAGCTAGAAATGCCTCCTCTGGAGGTAGTGTCACAGGCTGGTGGTTGTGTCTGTCATACTTTGTGTGTAGTGTAATGCAGTGCTGATCCACCCACTTGAGAGAATTTAATGGCATTGAGGGAGAGGCAGCCTGGATGGATTTGGGTACAGTGTGTGGTAGTTTGTGTGTGTGGCTTCAGATGGAGACCTGTTGGGTGGGAACATGCAGGTATGGGACGAAGTTATGAGGGGCGAGAGAAGATGTTGGTGTGGGGGTAGGTGAATATCGCTGAGAAGGGGAGAGTGGTGCTCAAAGGACCTTTTTGTGGGAACTGGACAGGAGTGTAATGCCGGGCCATCTGGTAGCCACCTCTGCAAAAAGAAGGGAGGCATATGATTGTGCCACCCCATCCTGCCTCGTCCTCCACTCCCCAACTTCCCCATCGTGTGGTACAGAAATTGGCGTGAGTTAAGCTCTCTGTTGTTTGTGTGCAAGCGTGCTTCCCACCCGGGCCTTAATGCTGCAGTTGCTTTGACTCCTGCTTTCTCCACCCCAGACTCCTCACAACAGCTGCTGGAAGCTACTGAGCCCTCATCAGCCCTCCTCCCGGCTCCGTACGTATGTGTAGTCATCAGCGTGTATATTGTAGTCCTTGGTCCACTGGTCCTTGGCCGGAATTCCAGCCAAATGGCTACAGTAAAATTTCTGTAATAGGCTGGAAGAAGCCTAAATCCAGGCATTTCTTAAGAGAAATAGCACCAACTGGTTTATTATCTTTTTCACACTTGCCTCTCTTCTTTCTTTAAGTTGCCTCCCAAATGAAGAAACCTGTCTTAATCAGCACATTTCATGAAAGTGTGAACCCTCCGGCACAGATTACCTACTGAAATGTGGCCTCCTTGTTCATACACACCATTGACCGGTGCCCATTTCACCAGTGCTGTTCCTGCTTCCCTTGCTGGGACGGGTGGCAGATAGAAAATATCGTGTAGCACATGGATTAAGAAGAGAGGATACAATTGAAAACTCTGGCTTCCCCTGGAAAGAGGCCCTCATGTGAATCCATGGACCTTATGAATAATAAATGCCCACAAAACAGATTCATAAAGACACTACACACTGAGCTGCTTGTATCCTGTTTCCTGGAATGGTTCCAAATCCAGTGGGAGAGCGGAAGTCTCATGGCTTGCCCTTTCCCTCTCCTCCACCCTTTCTCTGTCTCTCCCCTCCCTGTCTTTGCTCTCTCTGCTTCTCAGACTGTTGTAACAAGCAGCATAAATAGGAGTTGCCTTGAGGTAGACTGTGTCCCCATTTGAAGTCCTGCTAGACTTGTTTTAATTTTGTGTGATCATGTGCACAACCCAGAGTGCATGGAGATAATACTGTTGACCAGTGGACAGGTGTTCCCATGTTTAAGGTCTGCCCTCTCCTTCCCTAAGAAAATGTACTCCCAGAATATGTTAAGAAAGAACATTGTTGCCATGGCACTTTAAGATCTTGCCAAGTAGTTATTTCTTGTCTGGGAGAGTGAAGGGCAGTAGGGGAGCAGAAATTAAACAAGAGAAAACATGCAGAAAAGTAAAGATAAACAGTAAGCTTTCCCCGCTCTTTAAGGAGCAATTGAATCCAGAGCCCTACTGGGGCTTAGCTGAGGCATTACGGCAAATACCCAGTGTCTGCTACACATAGGGTCCCGTGTGAGAGAATACAAAAGGAATATGATTTGGTCCCTGCCCATAAGGGACATATAATACAACTGTAGGAGATGTAACAAGTTCATAGTAACTAGAGGCAAAATAAGATGTGCCCAATGAGAGCTTTGTTTAAGTACCGGTGTAATCAAAGGAAGCTGATATCATGATGGTTTCATATTTGTGGTAGTATCCAACTTGGACAGTGATGATGAGTAATGTTTCACTTGGCAGAAGCTGGAGTCAGGGTATTTCAGGCAAAGGAAGTGTCATGAGCAAAGAGTCGGAGGTGGAGAAGCATGGTGTGCTAAATTATAGGACACGGGGAACATTGGGGAATAAGGTAAGAAAGGAAGAGAGGATCCAGAATGAAGTTCCAGCTAAGTCAGCAGGGAAAAAAGCCTTTTGGAAAATGCTCAGAGTTGAGCTTTTTTAAGATTTAGCTCTCACAGTATTATAATTAAGTGGTTGAGGAGGAGTCTTGTAGAGGTTCATGGCGGTAATCCAGTGGAAGGTGGGGGGGAATTAAGGGCTTAGACTCAGGTGACAGCAGGAAGAATACAAGAGTGGATAGGTTGAAACCTTGCAGTGAGGCTTTCTGGTCTTTGGAGACAGGAGCTAGAGGTGCAGAAGGGAAGGAACTGATGCCTGGGACCCTGTACCCTTAGCATGCAGAAAATTGTACCATGTTCACCATTCTGTTCACCCTAATGATTTTCCCCCTTAGGTCTTCACAGCCATCAGAAGAATAGTGTAAAAAAAAAAAAATTACATATTTTGTATATACACACACATACATATATATACATATCCTCATTTACCACATTAAATTAATTTTAATTGGCTTTGCTATTGCTAAATAATAAATTTAGCAAATTAAAAAGGTTTTCTGGAGCCGGACAGCAGGTCCTCAGGAAGTGAGGCATTGAGGAAACTGTTGGGTTTGGTACAGACAAACCCAGGTGTAGAATAGGGAAGGAACTGGTCTTGGCTAGTTGAGGGCCATCAGTGACTCTTCAAGACCAGCCACCTCTTTTTCCTTGAGAGTTGCATTAAAGGAAGCACAACCAAGAATACTATCTATCCTAAATAAAGTCTCAGTGAGTTTCGGGTCTGTCCATACCCTGGGGCACTCAGGGATCCATCCTTCCCCTCCTTTCCCACTGGTCATCTTTAGCTATGGGAAGGATGACACTGTTGGTCTGTTGGAAATTCATCCGTAGTCACAGTTCTGAGCTCCTAAAGCCACAGTCCCTGCTTGTGAGCTCCAGTCTACTGGGGGAGAGCTGTTGATACTCAGAACAAGGCTATTGCCCAAGTCCGCCCTGTTCCACCTCTCTGGGAATTATTTCCCAACCTTTTGGTGACACACCAGAGGCATTGACATGACTAAGCACTGGGGCCAGCCAGGCAAGAACTGGAATGCTGGCTCCTCCACTTCCCATCTGTGTGACTTATGCCCAGTCACCTAACCTCTCAGGGACTCGGAGAAGCAAGGCCATAGTAATGAAATCACTAACAGAGAAGAAGGTCTGTAAACCATGTATCTCAGTGTTTGTGACTATTGTGGGCTCATTACATAGGTTTTTGTTCTTCCAGAGTTTTGGGGAACTTTGTCCCTAACGCTGTCACTTAATTTACTTTGCTTGCTTCCGGATCTGAGGTTTTGGACATGAAGCCTCCCCAGCGTCTACTATAAGAAATACTGGCTCATGAAAGAAAGAAAATGGGAAGAGACTTTGGAGCATGTGATTGCTGGATCTGTAGAGCCTTTTCCAAGCTGCCGTGCTTATTATTCATTAACACAGCAGCTTGGGAAGCGTGGGTTGATACATTCCTCAAGACTCCACATGATATGTTTGCTTTAGTAGGAAACGAAGGAATCGCAGTAGCGTGAGGTAGTGTGCCTGCTTGCTCTGCGTTATCACCATTCACTGCGTCCTAGAAGTGTTTATTTCTCCAGAGTGTGGGCTTGCATTTCGGGACAAACCACATGCAGAGAGCTCATTTGGTCATTTCTATGAATGATAAGTAGTGGAGAAAAGGCACTTTTTGAAGTTAGGTTACTTTAGTTTTTCCCTTGGCTTATAAAAGGGGGCAGAGATTTGGGAAAAGGGAGCAAATATCTCAGCTAATGTGGTTAAACACTCTTTTCTGTTGACAAGTAAAGGTAATCAGGCACTCTGCATTTTGCCACTTCCTTCATTATTTTATAAAATACTCTTTCATGAGCCCTGGCATAATAGACGAAACTCCTCAAGGAGAGCCCATAGATACAGGGACATTACAAATATTAGAGGCAAAAATTAAGAACCCTGTAACAACTTCAGTCTGTTTATAGTGTTTGTCTTTTGGTAGAACTGAACTGTTTTCTTTTTTTAAGATTTTATTTTATTTTCAAAGTTTATTTATTTATTTTTGAGAAGAGACAGAGACAGTGTGAACACGGGAGGGGCAGAGAGAGAGGGAGGGGGAGAGAGAAAATCTCAAGTAGGCTTCGTGCTGTCAGCACAGATCCCGATGTGGGACTCAAACTCACAAAACCGTGAGTCTATGACCTGAGCCGAAACCAAGATTCGGATGCTTAACCGATTTAATTTTTAAGTAATCTGTATACCCAATGTGGGGCTTGAATTTATAATCCCGAGATCAAGAATATCATGCTCAACCGATTGCCAGCCAGGCACCCAGACTTGAGCTTTTTAAAGCAGCTCTTTCAGATAACTTGCAGGAGCGGTCATAGTCATGTGATTACTTGCAGCGCTGGGGGGGGGCGGGGGCTGTTGCCCCTTATGGTCCTCATGGTACAATGTGATTTTTTTTTAAATGTGACCTTTTGGGGCACCTGGGTGATTCAGTCAGTTAAGTGTCCGAATTCAGCTCAGGTCATGATCTCGCAGTTGCTGGGTTCAAGCCCTGCATTGGGCTCTGTGCTGACAGCTCAGAACCTGGAGCCTGCTTGGGATTCTGTGTCTCCCTCTCTCTCTCTCTGCCCCTCCCCTGCTCATGCTCTGTCTCTTTCAAAAATAAATTCATTAATTTTTTTTTTAAATGTGACCTTTTGAACACTCCCATTTCAACTGTGAGAATTATCAACTGAATTTTGGTTAGTGAGTTTGGGATATAGGAAGGCCCCTGAGAGGGCTTGTGCTGAGCCTGCCCTAAGGTAGACTGTGGGGTGCCATGGCAGTGGAATGGCTAGCATTTTTGAGGGGGAAATTCTGATAAAACAGTTTCTGACTAATGAGTTAACACGTTGGTGGGTAGTAACAGAAGTGTGAGGTGCATGCCCTGTTCTGGGCACTGTTTGTACTTGACCTGCAAGACTAATGGGCAAGAAACAACCAGTAGAATGTAGCCTGTGACCAAGTTTAATGATGAGTTCTAGGAATTCACACACAGGTCATGTTCATAAGAACTAAAGTCTTCATGGGCAGTAATGCTGGAGTTGGGTATTCAAGGAGAGAAGGTGAGGTTGTGAGGTGAAGACATTTAAAGACATAGTGACCGTCTTAGTGACATAAAGCCAGTGACACTGGCTAGTCTAGAAGCAAGAGGATTTGCTAAGGAGAAATATTTTTAACCCTGAGGAGGTGTTAAAACCATCTTTCCCAATCCCTCATTTTACATATGGTGAACGCTTGGAGGTAAAAGGCCAAGAGACTGATGGCATAAAGTAAGCTATTGTGAGCCTGGATGTGGAAAGCCTTGAAAGGTGCTAGGGTGCTTGTGAGATCAAAATGTGTGGTGTGGCTTTTTAGGAGGAATTTAATTTAGGGGCATGAACCCTGTGTTATACCTGTGGTGTTCCTGAGAAGCCAGCATTGTGATCCTTGCTACTGAAAAAATAATTCTCAGTATTCACTCTTGGTTTCTGAGTCTTCTTGTTCTCTCCCCACCCCCATACACACCTTCTGTATACATCTATATATTAATGCTAGGTAAGGATCAAGTATTATCTTTCCCAGGGATATTTGCATTCTTAAAAGTCCCAGAGAAAATAATGCCTTTGAAAACTAGAGTGTCAGGGACACCTGTGTGGTTCAGTAGGTTGAGCATCTGACTCTTGATTTCGGCTCAGGTGATGATCCCAGGGTTGTGGAATCAAGCCCAGAATCAGGCTCCTTGCTCAGTGCTTGCTCTCTCTCTCTCTCTCTCTGTCTCTCTCTCTCTGTCTCTCTCCTCCTCTCCCCACTCATGCTCGCTCACTCTCTCAAAAAAAAAAAATAATAAGTTTCAGACCTCAGTGACTTCAAATGAAGGAGCTTTTCTTGTGCCCCTAAAGTCAGGGTATAGAAGAGAAGCAGATTGGAAGGTGGAGGGACCAGAGGTCTAAGAAGAGGATATTGTACATCTGGCCCTTAGTAGACACTCATATTTGTTAATGAATTAAACTTTTTTGTGGACAAATGAAACTTTTTAGTGAATGAGTGAATCGATGAATAAGACTCAGAGGTACAGGGTGCTTACAGAGAGAAGAAAAAGGATGAAAATAGAACCTTTAAAGGAGGAGTGAATATGACTTGATGACTATGTGATCCTAAGACATGAGGAGAGAGAGCATAAAAAAAATTGGAGATACAAAATCTTGTTGCTTGGGAGAGTATCCTGATGAAACCAGGAAACTGGGACAGTCCTGTGTTTAACATATGGGCACACAACTATCATTTTTAAGTCAGTGCTTGGAAACCTTCAGTTCACCTGTTTATAAGTTACTTACACGAGTTTCTGTCTTTCTCTCTGCTTCTTCTCCCTAAATTCCTGTTTAACTTTTTCTCTCATTTCTGTATGCCTGGGAAAATGGGAAGGAAAGTGGGGCTCAGTATGAATTGTGGGCCCAGATATCTTATAAAAGGACCCAAAGAGGGGCGCCTGGGTGGCGCAGTCGGTTAAGCGTCCGACTTCAGCCAGGTCACGATCTCGCGGTCTGTGAGTTCGAGCCCCGCGTCAGGCTCTGGGCTGATGGCTCAGAGCCTGGAGCCTGTTTCCGATTCTGTGTCTCCCTCTCTCTCTGCCCCTTGCCCGTTCATACTCTGTCTCTCTCTGTCCCAAAAATAAATAAACGTTGAAAAAAAAAAATTAAAAAAAAAAAAAAAGGACCCAAAGAATTCTTGTCCTTTCCTTATTCACACGCTTACTCACTGTTACTCCCACTTAAATTTGTCACTTTAAATTTTCTTTAGGAAAACATTTCTTAAAAAAAAAACAACAAAAACACCCACCTATCTATTGATCGATCGATAGATGCCTTTGTTTGAAAAATTATGCTTACAGTGACTTTCACTTTCTGCCTCCCTTTTGCACAGAACATGTCGCCCTTGGTAATGGATAGATAACAGGTTGACTTGCCTGCAGAAGGCATTCCTCCTTAACAGACCGGTTTGCTCTGATCCGTGTAAACACTCCTGCCTGCTGACCAGTGGTCTGTATTTATGAGGCATTTGGAAAACACTGCAAGCTGCAGAGAGTGACCATGAATAGCAAACTTAATTTGGTTTAATGTGTTTTGGCTTGCTTGACCTCACCAGAATAAAAATGTGCCTGTTTGAATTATTGTATTGGGAGTTAAAAAAAAAAAAATTCTACAGACATTTATCTCATTGGAAGAATCTTGGGATCACTTTAGCAAAGGTTTAAGTCCATGTTTAATGTCAGATAGACTTGAGAAATGTTTAATGTAGAGCTTTAATCACAGATCAGTTTATTGTGAGTTCTGAATTTTAAGAGCCTGAATTACTATTTTTTTTTTCTTGCTACTTTTTTCCCCCTAGACGATTGGCTGGCAACGACCTCTCTTTTATCCACCCAAAGGCCTTGTCTGGGTTGAAAGAACTCAAAGTTCTGTAAGTAATGCAATTTTAGAGTTTCACAGCTGGCTGTGTATTTTCTTTCTGCATAGTCAACATGCTTGGAGCTAGGGTAAGCACAGTTTCTTTTAGTTCAGGATTAAAAGATTTAAGGAGTGGCCAATGGGTAGTGTGGGATGCAAGGGTTCATTTAGGCAAACTTGGGTCTAGATAACAAAAGTTAAAACTCTAAATAATAGGTGTTCTGACCTTCAGTGTATTACAGTTGAATGTATTAGGCTTTTTGTTGGGCTAATGCACTGAATCAAAATCATATTTAAGCTTTACTGGTAGAGCTTTGTTTCTATTGAATACCTTTGAGGACTTTGAATTAGTTGACCCTAAAGGGAAAAAGGCTAACAAAAGCTCAAAGTGTTAAAATCATTTTAAAGCCAAAAGGACTTAGGATGCCTATAATTTATATAGTCTGTTGAAGGACCAGGAAATGAATTCCTGGCATTGGTTAGGCATTTAGAGTATGGCAGATTGGGGAACAGATGAACTGACTGCCAACTCCACTTCTACCACTACCTTGCTGAGTAACTGTCTGTAAGTCACTAGACGTCTCTGGTTCAGTGAGTTACATGTACCTTTTACTATTCCATTCTGTGGTTGTGATTCATGTCAAGCGGTCATTGTATTAAGATGACTAGAAATGGCTTTAGGCAAAAGTAATAAGGACTTCATTTTCAGTACAGATCTATGCCTTTCTTCTCTGGGTCCTGTTAGATGGTTAAAGCTCTATTTTTGCTGTGGCCCTCCATTCACTGAGGACATGTCTGCTGCTCCCTAAGAACTTAGGGTCTGCTATCTTCTTGGAAAAACTGGCTCTACTGAGCGTCCATGTTTCTGGGCTCTGCTTTATTCCAAATTGAAAAGGCACTAGGGATTCCAATAGGTTTGTTTGTTATACCTCTCCCAGTTAACTTGTTATGCTTCCTAATTAACATTAAAAGAGTGATGAATGTTAATTAAGGTGCCTTAATTCTTGAGAATGAAACACCTCTGGAAATGTGGATTATCAGTAGGTCTGTGTTAAGAGATGGCTTGGGATAGTGGCTTAGGTTTCATTTCTGCCCTTATAGCAAAATGCTTCTTGCTTTTTCTGCAGTTCTCTTTTCTTGGGTGCTTTACACCTTGACCTTTCCTCCTTTCCTGCCATTAGAAATATTTTTTAGATAGAAATGGCTCTGAATTCTTCTAAGAAAAAATAGTAACAATTGCTTGTTATTCACTAACCAAAAATTTCCTTCCAGAACCCTGCAAAACAATCAGTTGAGAACAGTACCCAGTGAAGCCATTCGAGGACTGAGTGCTTTGCAGTCTTTGTAAGTAACTTTTTCGTTTTGTGCATTCTTGAATCATAAGTAGACCACTCGACTGCTAAATGTGTAAAGAACTGGAATCCTAGCAAAAGGGGAAATTTATCCTCTCATCTGGGATAAAATTGGGGATAGCCAGGTGCTATTATCAAAATGCCATTTGGTGACAGAGAAGCAGGTGGATCAATTTACCCCCCCTCTTGTGTCAGATGCTGGGAGAAAGTTACAAGCATGCACTGCTGGGTCTAATTCCAGGAGCTTGTAAATGGCAGGTGATCATCACCTATTTAGAACCAGAATTAGATGTGTACAGAAGTTCTGGTGTCTTGTGCCATGGTGGTCAAGAGTCAGTCACAAAGAAGTTCCTGTTTTAGGTGGTAAGGATAATCAGAACAAACTGATTATAATTCCTCATCTGTGGACCTTGAACTCACACCTTGGACTTACACTGGGGGTGTAACTTCTTAGTCTCTTGTACTGCCTTCTTCCCAAGGTTTGTTTTTGTTGTTGTTGTTGTTGTTGTTTTTTGAGGAAAGTTTGGTTTTATGTGGAGTGTTCAAGATTTCAACTCTTGGTTTTTACCATGTTCAAAAGCTTGGTTTTTATGAATTTCAAAGGCTTTCTCAAATAGCACTTCACTTTGTTCTTCTTTGCATTCTTTCCCATATGTATGTGTGTGTATATATATGAACCTGGAGAAAGGTAATCACTCCTTCCATTGTTTTGATACACATACCCCATACATCCCTTCCTCCTGTAGTGGGTGGATCAGGTAAGCAGCAGTGGTATCACAGGGACCATGCAAAATCCACAGAAGATTTTGAAGAAACAACCATTTTTATATTAAATACACATATTTGTTAATGACTACAATGAATGTTATAAACTAGTATTGTTGGGACTACAACTTTTCGTCCTTTTCATCTTTGGGATCAGAAGATCAAGTTCCTCTGTCTCTAGGGGTACCTTAAAGGAAAAAAGTGAGAAGCACTGAGCTGATGTGTGTGGTTATTGCAATTCGCTTTTTGTCAAGATTAAGAAAATCCCTTTGCATATTTATCTGTCTGAATGTTTGCAATGCTCTCAAAAGAAATTCAGATTAATTAGAATTCTGAAACAGGCTTGTCTGGTTTGGGATCCCCACTTTGTCACTTGCTAGCTGTATAACGTTGTGCAAATTATTTAAAATTCTCCATAGAGTAATGTGCTCATTACTCGCCATGTATTTTAATGCATGAAAAGCACTTATAACAATATCTGACACGTGGTAAGTGTTCAATAAACATTTGTGGAATCTATTAACAGTAATAATGGTATATTTTTATCAGTACTTTTTTCATTACTAGTTTACCCAATTTACATAACCAGGTGATGGAGATGTCTGAAAGTAATGAGAAAGTATTCTTCAAAACAGGGAACTTAATTTGCTGTTCTACTAGAGTGATGAATACCAATGTACATTGTTTTGCTCACGTCGTAACCCCAAAGACAGCGGGGAGAAGGCGTAGTTTATCAGAGTGTGGTACTTTGTCCTCTTGGACCAGGAGCACAAGTGGGGAGATCACGAAAATGTAGACCCCTAGGCCGTATCCTGGAAGTAATGGTTTTTTCTCTTTAAAGGTAGGATCTAGGAAGCTATGTTTTTTAAAAAAAGTTCCCCAGGTAATGCTCATGTACATGGAAGTTCTGAGAATCACTCTGAATAAAAACTCATAATAGTTATCACACTTCGCTATGTTCTGGGTCACAAAATTAGGTTTTAACCATATCATGTAGTTGTGTAATCTACAAATCTGTCCCATACGTTTTCGTTTTATTGCCCTTTGAAATAACTTCCAATGTACACTTTTGTAGCATATGCGTATAGTAGACTTCATTGAAAATAATTGAACTGCTTGTCTCATCTGTCTGCTGATATAAAACCATTTTTAACTACACCCAGACACATCACTGGAAATTGGAAATTGCAGATTACCTTTTGATGGGGATTAGACATTCTAGTAGTTATGAGAAATGAATGTGAAAATTTAAAAAATGTACTAATAAAGCATATCATACTCTATAAAAGTTAAACTTTAAAATGTATCTAATGTCATAAAAAAGGAGTATCTGAGGTATTCATCATTCCATTTCTAGTTTCAATAGAAGTTGAAGGTAGAAATATATTAAATAGCTAATTTTGCCACAATGCCAAGTTTATGGAATATAGGATTTGTTATTTGCCATAAGTAATTGAGTAGACTCTGACTAGACTCTATCAGTGAATGGATTGGAATGAGTCCCTTCACAGATATGTGACTCACCTCTACAGACTTTCTGACCTTGGACAGATGTGCATGGAGGGAGCCATCTTATCTCCCTCAGACATTTTATTTATTTTTATTTTTATTAAAAAAAATTTTTTTTAATTCATTTTTGAGAAAGGAAGAAACAGAGCATTAATTGGGGAGGGGCAGAGAGAGAGAGGGAGACACAGAATTCGAAGCAGGCTCCAGGCTCTGAGCTGGCAGCACAGACCCTGACATGGGGCTCGAACTACGAACTGTGAGATCATGACCTGAGCTGAAGTCAGACGCCTAACCAACTGAGCCACACAGGCGCCCCCAGTAGACATTTTAAATAGTTGTTTTCTTTTACTTCTTCAGAATTCATTTTTTTTAAGAACTGCATACAGCGTTGTTCTTATTTCCCAAGACTAAATGATCAAAATATTCCATCATTTTGTCTAGTTGGAAGGCTGAAAAAGACAAGGAACAGAAAAACTACGAAGAAAACATGCAGATAGATTGTGGTCCATAAGCGCAGTAAAGTCCACATGACATTTATTGATAATTTAGATGATTTAAAGTGTTTTTCACAGGGGCGCCTGGGTGGCGCAGTCGGTTAAGCGTCTGACTTCAGCCAGGTCACGATCTCGCAGTCCGTGAGTTCGAGCCCCGCGTCGGGCTCTGGGCTGATGGCTCAGAGCCTGGAGCCTGTTTCTGATTCTGTGTCTCCCTCTCTCTCTGCCCCTACCCCGTTCATGCTCTGTCTCTCTCTGTCCCAAAAATAAATAAACGTTGAAAAAAAATAAAATAAAAATAAAGTGTTTTTCACAGTAGGTTTCTCCCTCTAAAATAGTATTTTAAAGAAAGCATGTTGTGCTCATCAGTCATTGAGTAATTGCATAGTTTAAATTATCTCCATAATTGGGATGGGGGTGGGGAGTGGAGAGGAGTCAAAGCAAACTATTTTCTTAAGAAAGGCATTGGGATGTTTTTATATGCATCAGAAACACAAGGAGATAAGCCTGTTTTACTTAAGAAGGAAATGTACATGGGTTTGTTAGCATAGTGGGTGTAGCATTCAAGGTAGATACTATTGAAATTCTGTCACGGTGTAAAACAGTCTTATCAGTGCTTGAGTTCAGTTTGCAAATCCGATCTTCAGACCTGAATTACATGAAAGGTTTCCTTGTGGTTTTGAAATAGTGCTTAGAAAGGAGCAAAGTTCGTTAGGGGTTGAAATTGACCAGAAGTGGTTTGATACAAGTGTGTGAGGATGACTATAAAATCTGAAAGTGAATTGTCAATGTCAATATAAACGTAGCATAACAGTTTTCCACAAACCCATGGAAGTGGCTAAAGCGTTGTCCTAGCAAGCTATTAAATGACATGTCAGAATTTGCACCACCAGATTTTTTTGTCTTTAAATTATATCACACTTGGGAGCACCT
>NW_024412418.1:24037707-24129294 GCF_014898765.1 Herpailurus yagouaroundi
CCGGCCTCCTTGCACACACTCGCTCTCTCTTGCTGTCTCTCAAAAATAAATAAACATTAAAAAAAATAAAAAATAAATTATATCACACTTCGAATGGTAAAGGAGGATTTCAAAGACTGACTGAATTTCCTAGGTTTTCCACAGTAATTGCATCATCTTAACAATTTATACTTGAAACTGGCAATAAAATATAACACTATAATATATATGTTACTGGTAAGTTAGAAGTAGAGAGAAAAAGGGAAAGCTTTTGATTATAGAATAGATGTTGATAACAGACATTCATCAGTAAAATGTGCATATGGAATTATTATTGTAATTTCATTTAAGACAAAAAAGTATGTGAGTACTCAGTAAGATATAAAACAGGCTTTTGAGAATAGGGAATAGACACACATTTTAAAGACAAAAATAGTAAGGGAATTCAGTTAATAGAGTGTTAACCCTTTAACAACTAAAGTACACTTAAAGTAATAGTTCTCTCTTGATGGATTGAGTTTAAATGGTGAAATACCTTAAACAAACCCACACTTATCTCCCCACCTAGGAGATATCTGATGCTATTTATGCATCTACTGATTCAGTTATAGTATTTTCTTGGTTTCTTAGTTAGAATTAATATTAAATGCGTAAGTCCTTGGTACAAAGCCGTGATTCTAAGACAGTTTCTCTGTGAAACACTGATCTTATTATAGGGGCAAACTCTTTACATTTGTGAGTGTGCTCCCAACATCCGCATGTGAATTGAGGTGTAAGGATTAATTACTGAGTCATCACAAATCCTTTGCCTCATTTAGCTTTATTTAAGTGTCCCATTTTTCCAGAGTTCTTCTTCCTTTTGACCTCTTTTTTTGTTTTTTTTTTTAGAGAGAGAAAGAGAGCAAGCACTCCAGTACCTGTGAGCAGGGGAGGGACAGAGAGAGAGAATATCTTAACCAGGCTCCATGCCCAACGTGGAGCACATTGTGGGGTTCAATCTCACACCCTAAGTTAAGGCCATCTCTTTTCTTTGATGGTACATAGCACAGAATTCTGCAGGAGCATAAATGGTGTATATAACACTGAAATAATGTTAAAAAGGTACAGATAGCTTTCTCTATAGTATTTTGCCACATCTTAATGAAACCTTTTATAGAGAAGGCTTAATTTCAGTGCAGTGTTGTGTGTGTATATAGGGGAGCCTTTCTCATTATTTTATTGACTATGAATGCACATTATCATCAATATGATAACATAAGCAATTTAAACTTTTAAACTGCGCTAATGCTGAGAAACTGGGAAGGGACTTCAATTTGTACTTAAAATACATTCCAAACCCCTTACCTAGTTTACAAGGTCTACATAATCTGGTCCCCATTTGCATCCCCAGCTATGTCTCCCAGGACTCTCCACCTTCTTCCTGTGTTCTAATCACTCCTGACCTTCTGGGAGTTGCTGGGACCACATCCTGCTGGTTTCTGCTGAGTCTTTGCCCTCTGGATCTCAGTTTATATAGCACCTTGTTAGGGAAGCAAAAATAAGGTAAAAACAGACAGGGAGACAAACCATAAGAGACTCTTAAATACCGAGAACAAACTGAGGGTTGCTGGAGGGGAGGGGAGGTGGATGGGGGATGGGCTAAATGGGTGGTGGGCATTAAGAAGGCACTTGTTGGGATGAGCACTGGGTGTTTATGTGTAAGTGATGGATCACTAAATTCTACTCCTGAAATCGTTATTACACTCTATGTTAACTAACTTGGATTTAAAAAAAATAATAAAGAAGAAAAAGAAAAAAAAATAACACCTTCTTAGAGATGCTTTTCCTAACCCATACATTTTAACTAACTTCCCTCCCCCTTAGTCTCTATTGTTAGTCTTTATCTTGGGACCCTGTTTAGTTGCTTCATAGCATTCTTAAGCACTCTATAATCACTTTTTAAAAAATATTTACTTGTTTTTGAGAGAGGCAGAGTGTGAACAGGGGAGGGGCAAAGAGAGAGGGACACACAGAATCTCAAGCAGACTCCAGGCTCTGAGCTGTCAGCACAGAGCCTGACCAACCTGGGGCTCAAACTCAGAAGGGGTGAGACCATGACCTGAGCCAAAGTTGGACGCTTAACCGTCTGAGCCACCCAGGCGACCCTATAAACACTTTTAAAATGTATTATATTGTGGGTCACTCTTCATTAGAATGTCAGTCTCATGAGGACAGGTCTCATGTCTGTGTTCACCATTTTTATCTCTTTTGTGCCTAACAATATGCTCAGGTGTTAAGTGAATAGCTATAATTAAATGGTTAATGCAATTAAATTCTACTTATAGTTAGTTACGTTATATGGTTGATTATATGTTTATATGTTCAGTGTCTCTTTCTCTAAGTGGAAGTTGTGCAAGGTTGTGAAGTGTGTGTGTGTGTGTGTGTGTGTGTGTGTGTGTGAAAGAGAGAGAGAGAGAGAGAGAGGGAGAGAGAGAGAGAGAGAATACTATCCGCACATTAAAGCAAATCTCCTAAGCAGCTCCATGGCCAGGACTTTGGCAGTCTGTATTTAAAGGGTACCTGTTTCTTCTCAGAGGTAGGTGCTAGAAACTAAACAAGCCTAAAAATGTTTGTTTGTTTTTTAATTTTTTTTAATGTTTATTTTTGAGAGAGACAGAGCATGAGTGGGGGAGGGGCAGAGAGAGAGGGAGACACAGAATCCGAAGCAGGCTCCAGGCTCTGAGCTGTCAGCACAGAGCCTGACGCGTGGCTCAAATCCATGAGCCATGAGATCATGACCTGAGCCGAAGTCAGATGCTTAACCAACTGAACCACCCAGGGGCCAAAATGTTTGTTTCTTAAGGCAGCTGCCCGGTTCCCTGTGTTGTCCCCTTTTTTAGTGCTTATCTCGACTTTATCAAAAAGAAGCTACCATCAGATCCTTACCAGGATCAAGGGTCTTTAACCCCTGAGACTCGGACTGGGGCCGGTGTTTCAGAGCAGAGCTCAGCATTTGCCGGGAGGGGAAAGGGGCCACTAGGGCAGGCCCAAAGCTGGAGCAGCAGAAGGAAAAAGACAGATGCAAGCACTGCTCCAAAACTCAGAAATTCCTGACCTCGCCGACTGCCAAACTCCAGGGCTTTAAAAATATGCCGTCATTTTGACTTTTCACGTTTTTTGTGTTCTCTAATTTTCACCAGGAGGTCCATGCCTGGGAGGTATGAATTTCAGTAGTGAGGTTGCATCAACATGGGAATTGTGAAGAGGGTTGTCATTTGGCACATAACTGTCCTTTGTCATATTAACATCAGGGTGTCTTTGGGTTGGAACGTGCTTATTCCAACAATTAGGCCTGATTGTGCCAACAGTAACGTTAGGACATCATTTTCCAGATTTTTAGATGGGGACTTAATTTTTTTCTTAAATGTTTATTTATTTATTTTGAAAGAGAGAGGGAGAGCGAGAATCCCGAACAGGCTCCCTGCTGTCAGCACAGAGCCTGAGGCAGGTCTTGATCTCACAAACTGCAAGATCATGACGTGAGCTAAGTCCAGAATTAACAGTTATTAAGAAAAGAGCACAGTGGGGCGCCTGGGTGGCGCAGTCGGTTGAGCGTCCGACTTCAGCCAGGTCACGATCTCGCGGTCCGTGAGTTCAAGCCCCGCATCAGTCTCTGGGCTGATGGCTCGGAGCCTGGAGCCTGTTTCCGATTCTGTGTCTCCCTCTCTCTCTGCTCCTCCCCCGTTCATGCTCTGTCTCTCTCTGTCCCAAAAATAAATAAACGTTGAAAAAAAAAATTTTTTTTTTAAAAAGAAAAGAGCACAGTGTTCACAGGAAACATTAAATAGCTACTCTGATCAGTGTTACTGTAACCTTAAGCCTGCTTTTAAATTTTCCCCAAATTCTGGAATTAAAGACACCTTGCTAATAAGATGCCTCATACTCAAAATCGAGTCCCCATCAGGGGCTCCTGGGTTGCTCAGTTAGTTAAGCGTCTGACTCTTGATTTCAGTGCCAAGAGGCGGTTATTTGACTAGTACATGATACCTATAGTTTTAACTTGCCTGCTGGTAAGGATTGTTAGAAGAATCCCTTGAAATGATTTGTTGCTGTAAACACTTTTCTTTTTTTGTAAATATTTCCTTATGTTTTCTCCTTTGGCATAAAGTTAAAATAGCAAATTTAATATCAGATTTTAGTTGTAAAATTTTAAGTACAGTAGCTTATTTACTCAGCTTAGTTTCTTCTTCTTTTTTTTTTCTTTCTAGTTTTGATTTATATAGATTCTGAAACATAAACTTCGATCTAGCTTTGGCCTTTGGTGGGGGGGGGTTCTTTCTTTTTTTCCAACATTGTTTTGCTATAAAGTCACTCTTAGCCAAAGATTCTTGAAAGATTGTTCTGTAGGAAGGGAAAGAACAGACTTCCACCGTATAGTTTTGGAAAATTGGTGGATTTTATGAGACTTTCTAGAGCAATTGAAGAAATAAGGAATGCCATGGCTCCGGCCGTTTTTGTAACTCCTTTCCGTTTTGAAAACGGAGAGCTGTGTGACTTGGCTCCTTCTGCTAGAATTCGTTCTTGAACGTGGTGGTTTCTGTTTCTGTCAGGCGTTTAGATGCCAACCATATTACCTCAGTCCCCGAGGACAGTTTCGAGGGGCTTGCTCAGTTACGACATCTGTGGCTGGATGACAACAGCTTGACTGAGGTGCCCGTGCATCCTCTCAGCAACCTGCCAACCCTGCAGGCACTGACCTTGGCCCTCAACAAAATCTCAAGCATCCCTGACTTTGCATTTACCAACCTTTCAAGCCTGGTAGTTCTGTAAGTATCCATCCCTTTTAATACCTTATGTCTGTGTGAATCTGGGAGCAAAAGCAGATTTCTCGTGACAGATTATTAGGAAAGTACCTCATTTTTTGTTACGCTTCTGAAGAGAGAGCATTTGGGGGAGCTGCCTCTTTTTGCAAAATTAAATGTGCTGACTTTTAAAAACACAAGCTAGGATAATTACAAAATTAACATCTGATAACTGTTGAACCTCTCTACAAAAACCTTGTTTTGTAATCATAACAAGAAATTGGGACATTCAGCAAATACTTGGACAGCTTTTACTTGTGTACCAGCAATGTATCGAGTGTTAAAAGAAGTAGAGTTGTTTTGAGATGATCACAGAAAATAAGTTTGAGTGATATTTCATGTTTTGAACATCTTGTCTTTTCAAAGAATGTATTATTCTCTGTGTTTTTAATCTTTAAAAACTTGGACATAATAAAATGGCATTTCTTTTAAAAGCTGTTACTCGGGCACACCTGGCTGGCTCAGTTGGTTAAGCTCTGACTTCAGCTCAGGTCATGATCTCACAGTTTGTGAGTTCAAGCCCCGCATTGGGCTCACTGCTGTCAGCTTAGAGTCCACTTTGGATTCTCTCTCTCTCTCTCTCTCTCTCTCTCTCTCTCTCTCTCTCTCTCTCCCCCCGCCCCTCCCCTACTCACGCTCTCTCTCTGAAAAAATAAAAAAATAAAAAAAAAATAGGGCCGTCTGGGTGACTCAGTCAGTTAAGTTCCAACTTTGGTTCAGGTCACAATCTTACGGGTTGTTTGTTCAAGCCCATCTCAGCACAGAGACTGGAGCTTGCTTCGGTTTCTGTGTCTGCCTGTCTCTCTCTGTCCCCCTGCTTGTGCTCTCTCTCTCAAAAGTAAATAAACATTTAAAAAAAATTTTTTTAAATAATAATAAAATTAAATCTGTTACTCATTCTCACTGGTGTAAGGTGAGACTCTTCCCTCCATGATGTTTTCCCCCACCTCCTTGCCAAGGGGAGCTCACCACAATTTTACTTCATATAATTAAAAGCTCATCAGAGTTTTGTTCTGATATGGCTAAATATTAAAGAATCTTCAATGTGTGTACCATTTTCCCACTAGAGATACTTTCTTTTTGCATGTTCAGTGAATCCAAGTCTGTGCAGCGTATATCAAGAAATACACTATTTGTTTTCCATTAGTCAAGGGTTGCAATGTTTAGCCACACTCCTCCTTTAAGCCAATTTAGGCATATGAAACATTATAATAGTTGCTACTGGGTGATTTGAAAGTCATTGTGATGCTTTTTTCCGTAGACATCTTCATAACAATAAAATTAAAAACCTGGGTCAACACTGTTTCGATGGACTAGATAACCTGGAGACCTTGTAAGTTGATTCAGATTTCGGATGGTTATACTGTGATGTTGGTGATGCAATTTTGTATTTCATTGCAGGAGAAGGAAAAAATAATGGTCTTGAGTTCAGCTCACTATTAACTGACTTTAATACATGACTAAATTTTTGCCACCAAACAACATAGTTAGGAATACTAATCTCAGTTTATGGTTAAAGATGGCACACAAGTTTGAATTTGATATTTCTTTCAAAAGTACACATAAAAAAGCGGCTCAATCTGTTAGACTGTCTACTTTCTCAAAAATTTTGGGTCTGTTAAAATGTGCGACAGTTTTGGAACACCGAGCCTTATAAAATTAATTCTGAAAAATCAGCTTTTTTTGTTTGTTTTTTCCATGATCTCAGCTGCCTTACTAATTATTAACACTGGGTTTGAGTATTATCTCTGCTTTCTTAAATGCTAAATGAAATAAAGTTTTCCATTTTGCTTAGGATACTTTTGTTGTTCCTGCTAGTTAAAGTTTGGGAATTCTGGATGTTTCCACTGTACATTGCACCACTGTTTGAGCAAAAGACCTTGTGCAGCTATGCATAATCAAGAATAGGATTTTATTTTTGTTGTTTTAGTTTATTTTAGTTGTCTTTATTCAAAGATTTATAGTATTTGCTATTGTGGTGTAATAAATAATTCAGACAATGTCCCAATTAGGTTAGTAACATTTGATTGGAATGCTCAGGGCTTGTGATATTTTGTTTAACTGAATATTCTGGTTAGCCTAATTAGAAGACTTAAAATCTCTTAGTTCTTTATGAATCTACTTTCCTGTCTAAACAATGAAAGGATAGTGAACATCAGTGGACATTGGAAGATGGAAGCTCTTGAAGAAGATAGTTCCAAGCTCAGTTCTCCTTTACTAAGTATGTAAATACCAGTGTAGCAGAGGACTGGATGGAACCGATCCTAGACCACATATACTCTTCCAATTACATTAAAATGAGACTTCTTCTTCCCAGCTAAATTCTTACTTGCCACTTTTCTTTCTGCGTAGAAAAAGAAAACAAAATAGGTCCCTAAAGAGCTGGACTTTTGATTTTGTGTTACTCTCATTCTAAACCATACTAATCCTATCCCATCATGCTCTTTAGGTTATAAAATAAATTAAAACTTAAACACTCAAATTAAGACTTTTTCTTACATGCCACTGTGGCTTTTCTTGCTCCTAATTAATGTAACATTTTCAACAATTTATAACCTGCTTCAGGATGCTAGTGGTGTGAACCCATCCTGGTGCTCGAACTTGTTCGTACTTATCTCAGGTCATCTGCCTGATAGTAGGGCCGAGGTCAGCTGCCCTCATGCCCGAGTTTCAGGAAGCCACTCTAAACCCCAAATGGAAACCGTGCTTTCAGGTTGTTGTCATTTATAAACGGATATTCCATAAATTCTGTTTTATGGTGAACTTCCTGAAGAATGCCATTCAAATGATTTGTTTATTTAGTGCACCAATAATAGGTGATTAAGAATTTCTTGATCTTTTAAAATTAACTTAAAACCATCATAGAAGAATTATGATTCTTTTTTCTATTCACTATTCTAAGAAAGGATATGAATTCAGTTGAGCTACAGAGTTTTAAATGGCACTATGGTCAGTGGGAAAAGATTACCATCCAGAGGATGTGATTTTTGTTAAGAATACATTTGTACCAAAATGCCTTATAAATTGTGACCGTTCTTCAGTGTTCTTATATATTTCCCCCATTTTTTCTAGGGACTTGAATTACAATAACTTGGGGGAATTTCCTCAGGCTGTTAAAGCCCTTCCTAGCCTAAAAGAACTGTGAGTATTGCTTTGCTCTCTCTATGCGTGCCATAGCGTCCTTAGAACTCATCACTTCATGTTCCAAGAGTGTGATTTTAAAGCCTCTTTGCTCCACTGCACATACCATAATACCCAGACACACACAAACACATATATGATCATACAGACCAGATGGTGTCAGCGCAGACAGTGTGGAGCCTAGATTTCTGTACCGAGCTTGTTTTGTCTGTACTAAGGTGTCTTCCAGAAACCATAACATACAGTCCCTGCCAGTTAAGAGCTTGCAGTCTCCATGGCACTGGGGAAGCTAACCATGTGAGACTTGCAGATAGCAGTTGCCAGGTAGAAATAAGTGCTAAATGCAGAGGCTAAGTAAATCATTCCAGAAAAAGACCTCATTGAGAATCAGGGTCATTAGAAAAGGCAGTGCTAAAGAGGAGGAATTTGACTGGAGTTAAAAGGATGGAGATAATAAAATAAATGAAAAGATGAGGGGGCATTTTAGATGTTGAATTTGTCAAGGGCAGAGACAGGAGTGTACATGGCATCACAGAGACCTGAGAGATAGCAGCTTTAAAAAGAATTCGGGGGGCGCCTGGGTGGCTCAGTCGGTTAAGCGTCCGATTTCAGCTCGGGTTACGATCTCGCAGTCTGTGGGTTCGAGCCCCGCGTTGGGCTCTGGGCTGACGGCTCGGAGCCTGAGGCCTGCTTCAGATTCTGTGTCTCCCTCTCTCTCTGACCCTCCCCCATTCATGCTGTCTCTCCCTGTCTCAAAAATAAATAAACGTTAAAAAAAAAATTAAAAAAAAAAAAAAAAGAATTCGGTATGTTCCCGGAAAGGATGTGATGGAATAAAAAATTCGGTTTCCTCACATTTTTGAAATTTTCATGTAGTTGTTCTCAGCTGTGTTTCACATAACACTGAACAGGACTAGATACTCGAGTTTTAACTTATTTCACAAGGGGACATGTATTTCAAAAATATTTTTCTCCTACCTTTTTAGGTTATTTCATAGTAATTCTATTTCTGTTATCCCTGATGGAGCATTTGATGGTAACCCACTCTTAAGAACCATGTAAGTAGTTCTGAAGGCTTCTTTTAATATTTAATCATGTAAAGCATGTCTGTATGATGCCAGACATTTTGATGAAGAATGAGTGAAAATTCAGGATTTTAGATCTATGGACTTTGTGAACATAGGTTTAGTGTTGGAGGGCTTGTGAACATATGAAAACTTTACTTTTTTGCGGTATTTTTACAGACATTTGTATGATAATCCTCTGTCTTTTGTGGGAAACTCCGCATTTCACAATTTATCTGAACTGCATTCCTTGTAAGTATTACACAAATTCTAAAACAAGCCTGAATCTTTATGCAATTGCTTTAATGGAAAACTAGAATGTATTATTGTAGCTCCAGAAGACAAAACTCTCCCCCCCCTTCCCCCTACTCCTTTGGGTGAAAGTCCAAAGGGCAGTTCTGAAAATTGATGATGGTTCTTATTTATGTGAACTCTTGGCCAAATTATCACACTCTCAGGTACATTCAAGAATTGAAACTGATTTTTTTAGGTATAATAGTGCTGTTATTTTATTTTATTTTATTAATTTATTTATTTTAACGTTTATTTATTATTGAGAGAGAGAGAGAGAGAGAGAGAGACAGAGAGACAGAGAGAGACAGAGCATGAGCAGGAGAGGGTCAGAGACAGAGGGAGACAGAATCTGAAGCAGGCTCCAGGCTCTGAGCTGTCAGCACAGAGCCCAACACGGGGCTTGAACTCACAAACCGTGAGATCATGACCTGAGCCAAAGTCTGACTCTTAACTGACTGAGCCACCCAGGCGCCCCAATAGTGCTGTAATTTTAAACTGTTCAAAAAAAATAAAATGAAAATATCGTGTATGAAAATTTCTTATTTTAAATTACTTTTTCTCTCCCAATTTCCTAGAGTCATTCGAGGCGCAAGCATGGTACAGCAGTTCCCCAATCTGACTGGAACCGTCCACCTGGAAAGTCTGTAAGTGCAGCTGTTTGAAGAAGGGTAGGGTAGAAATGACATGCTGGCCTGCTCTCAGGGTGCCAGTGGTTTTTGGGGTTGGGGATGATGATGGTGTTGATTCCTGCAGTATCTCTTTGGGCATATCATGCATGGATATGGATATATTGGGTTTGGGCTCAGTCACCTCAGGTAGAATAGAGCCTCATGTATGGAGATTAGATCCAAAAAGCTCACTGAAAATATGAGGCAGTAACTAAACGCCAAATTCCAAGCAGTGCTTTAGGAATTCAGAAGTGGAGCAGTTGATGTAGACTATCAGGGAAAGCGCTAGGGAGAAGGTATAGTTTCAAAATCGAATACTGTCAGGTTTTCAGAGCTGGGTCTTTTAATTAGAAAGGCAGGATTTAGCAAAATGGGGAATACTGAAAATTTTCTCAGGGATGATGTAACAGACGTGCATATGTAGCTAGAATTGCATGTCTATAATGGAATGCGGTGTGATATGGAGAAATTTGGAAAATCGTTTGGGTCACAGTTTTAAAATGGCAACCCTTGAACATTGAACATTTGGTCATGGCACAGCTTCCCAGTAAGTGGTCTGTGAATGGGGTACATACACATCTAAGCCCTTTCTGACCTCAGCTCTGCAGACAGTCAAGAGGAGCCTGAGGCTGCTAAAGGCCTCCAGCCACAAGGAGCCTCACGTAAATGTTACGATTTTCCAATGTGCCAAAATAAAAGAAAAAAGAGGTTGGGAAGCACTGGGCTCGGGGTTAAACTTGACTTGTTAAGGTAGTTTGGATATATCGAGTATGTTGTATCAGGTGATATGAGGAGGGTAAGAGAGACTAGAATTGGGAAGAACCGCAAGGAGGCCATGGGTATAATCCCCTTGCTAAATGAGTGCATTTAACACCGCTGGCATTCCTCCATGTGGACTGAGATTCCTCCACCTCCATCTGCTTCATTTCACATGTGATTCGATAGTGCTAATAAAAATGAAGAGAGGGTCAGATGCTGGAGACACGAAAAAGGAAGGAAGCACAGGAATTGGGACTGACTGCAGATGGGAACATGGGAAGGGAGGGAGGAAGAGAACATTTCATTCATAACAGTGAGTCAGGTTGCCCGAAAACACAGAAACCAGGTTTGGGGGCAGGATGCCAAGGTAGCTTCGCATGTTTTGGGGGTGAGGTGGTGTTGCAGGTGATTGTAGTCAGGCGGGAACTATGGATAAGTGTTTTTCTGTTGGTCCACGTGAGAAATCAGGCTTGACGTCTGGACAATATAAACATCTCCTGTCACAAGCTTTTCTGCCTGACTATGAAAATGAGATCCGTAACAGAGGCTTAATCCATCTGAGGCCTAATCCATCTTCCCACATGCCTGACTTTAAGGAGTAAGTAGGCAGTAGGATACAGAAACTCTAGTTCATATGCAAATATGTGAAAAAAATGTTTCTTTTTCTATGCGAGAATAGCATTTTGTTTACCATCTGAACTTGAACGATTCCATTTCTTAGATGAACAATGTTTTCCACAGGACCTTGACAGGCACGAAGATAAGCAGCATATCCAGTAATTTGTGCCAAGAACAAAAGATGCTTAGGACTTTGTAAGTTGGGTCCCTCTTCCCTTCATATACTTTTTCTTTTACGTACTTCACGTATATTGAGTTTTATTTTGGGTCCGCTATTTTCATTAGCTGATTTTAAGGTAGAATTATGTCTTATTTGTTCCCTTTATGGAAATGAGCAGGTGTTTTAGTGACCCAAGGGTAGGTAACGTTTATTTCAATTTGGTTTTTAGGGTTATGTATATGTCATACGTCTTGTGACTTTGAACAAAGTAAAACCAGACTAGTCTCTTCCTTGTATTTTTCTTATCTGGGCTTTCTTGCCCTTAATTCTAGATGCCCTGGGACTGTCAGCTCTCCACCTCTTTCTGTTTTATCCAGAACTTAAGCAGAGCCCAAATCTTTCTTGGATCAGGAACCAATTAAGCATGGAGCTTTCCAAAAAATTTCAACTACCCTGGAAAGTAAGGAAGTAAAAATGTCATAAGAGCAAACAATTAAGTTACTAAGTTGTTAATAAGTATTCACGAGAGAGAGATAGTAACAAAATAAGTGACTGATTGATTAAACATATCATTAAATCATGTCACGGAATATCAAGCACAGTGATCACTATGGAGGAAACACTGCAGTGGGATTAAGTGAGAGTTAACGAGTCCCTATATTTGGTTTAATATACATTTTTTTGAAAATGTGAGTTATGCATACCACTCCTCTTAAAGCTTTATAATTAACATAGAAATTATTTATGGTATAAACAAAATTATAAAAATATAAATTAAAAACCACATAAATCTACCACTTAGACATAATTTTGATATATTTTCCATAACTGTATATTTTATATGCTTAATGTTTTTAATAGTTTTATTTTAAAATTTTTAAAAATTTTTAAGTGTTTTTTTTTTTTTTTTAATTTTTTTTTCAACGTTTTTTATTTATTTTTGGGACGGAGAGAGACAGAGCATGAACGGGGGAGGGGCAGAGAGAGAGGGAGACACAGAATCGGAAACAGGCTCCAGGCTCTGAGCCATCAGCCCAGAGCCCGACGCGGGGCTCGAACTCACGGACCGCGAGATCGTGACCTGGCTGAAGTCGGACACTTAACCGACTGCGCCACCCAGGCGCCCCATAAGTGTTTTTAATATATTTTATATTGTCTGTACTCAACATTATATACTTCAAGTTTGCAATCTTAAGCATGTTATATCACTCTAGAAACTTACAAGTCTTAGAAAAAAATAGATGATTTTCTTCAGGCATCTGTCTTTATTACAGATCTTAGTGCTGTTTTCAATACTGAGTACAGCTCTTTTAATTTAGTATTCTGATAACACAGAATTAATTTGTTAATTTTCATTGTTTTAAGGGACTTGTCTTACAACAATATAAAAGACCTTCCAAGCTTTAATGGTTGCCATGCTCTGGAAGAAATGTAAGTTGGTCTTGAACTTACTCTTTTTGCTGTGGTTTATGGTGATTCATTGAACATTTCCTATTTTAAATAATGGCTTTACCATCAGGAAATTAGAAATATTAAAGAAATAAATGCATATAATCAGGTATCCCTGTGAATAAATGTCATATTGTACTAGTTGTGGCCATACAACCAGCATTTTTAGGTACTTACCAGGCATTCTATGAGACAGTACAGCGGGAGGGCTGTCTACACACACAAAAACAAACAAACAAACAAAAACTGTTCCTGGTTGTTGAGGGAAATCAAACCCAGATACCCACTGTGTACCTGTAAGTTTTGATGGAAGTTGGTTGGGAGATGGGGAGAGGAAGGCACTAATTCTCCCGTCACTGATCCCTTTCTTTACCTTTCCTGTAGCCTTCTCTCCATGGTACTTGGTATGGTTGTACTGTCTTGGGTCCTTTTTTACCATGTTGTCTTCCTGCTCTCCTGAATGGGGTTGATAAGGAATTTAGCTAGTGTACATTAACTCCCAGCATAAATTGGGATGGAATACCAATTATTCTAACCCTTTCATGTTATTGATGAGGAAATGGCAGTTCTCTTACTTTCAACAAAATCAAGGTTATTTATGAATGAGTATTTAAACTTAGACAAAGTTTAAGAAATGTTATCTTTCAAAATTGAAAATAATTTTTCTCTTTTTTCCTTCATTTTTTTTCCTTAGTTCTTTGCAACGTAATCAGATCCACCAAATAAAAGAAGGTACATTTCAAGGCCTGATATCTCTGAGGATTCTGTAAGTTTCTCTTTGATTATTAGAAACAACTAAAATTTTTGCCAAGTTATAAATTAATCTATCATTATAATTCCCATGATAGATATACTTAAAGATGTGATTTGTTATGTGTAAATGTTGTTCAAATTTTACCACGTGGTACTTTATAAATGATCTAACTTTCAGTATTTTTTGCCTTAGCTGATTTATGCTGTTGTATGTTGGTAAGTGAAATGGTATAATGTATACAACCTGAGAGATGGAGCTTGTTGGTTTCCTAGTCACAGTGATGAGGTTTGCCAATCCATTAGAGCAGTGGGTAGGCAAACTATAGCCTGTGGGCCGGGTCCAGCCTGCCTTCTGTTTTTGTAAATTAAGTTTTATTGGAACACAGCCATGCTCTTTTAAATGTTGTCTAATACTGCTTTAACCATACGATGGCAGAGTTGAAGAGTTGGAGTAGAGAATATATGACCTAGAGGTGAAAATATTTACTACTTGGCCCTCTACAGGAAAAATTTGCAGACCCTCACACTGGGGTATATATCATAACAAATATAGCTAATGTGCAACAGACGCACTCATTTGAAAAGTATATTTGTAGTTGAGTGTATATTTGTGCCAAGTTTTCCATTAAGCAGTTGGTGATATAGAGGTGGCTAAGACAGGCCTTGTCCCTGTATTTATAGAACATTAGTGCAGAAAACACAATATGCTAAAATAGTGAATATTTTTAAAATACAGAACAAATTTGAAAAATTGAAGGCGAAGTGAAATTACATATATTGATTCCTGTCTTCCAATAGATTCCAGTAAGAAATAGAAAATAATTCTACTACAAAGTATTTTATTAGACATTGGGATCTTTTCTTGTGGCTGACAGTCTTACTGTGTGTGGGTCTGGGCAGTAGCGAGGAAGGGATCTGGCTCCTAGCTGCAGTCACTTGTAGAGCACCGATAAGCGACAACAGTGAAAAGCTGGCCTTTTTTTTTATTCGAAATCAAGTTTGCCGAATTGTCCTGTTATCTGGGAGATGTCTTTAAATTTCCCTTAATGCTCAGTTTAAGTGTGGTTGCAGATTATTTGTTTTATTAATTCTGCGATATCAGAATTTCTCAGGGTGTGTTTCTGAATACAGTACAGCTCTGGTGTTGATATGATTTTTATTTCCTGCTTGGGAAAGAATGATATCTGAAGCCCTTCTGGAATGCTCTTGTTGACATATTGATTATTTGTCTTCCCTCAGGGCCTTATCACTGACCTTTGAGAAAGCAAATAGTATGAAACCTGTTTTTATTTTCAGCTTTGTCAGGAGCTGAGTTTTTCCTCACCTACTTAATAGTACCAAAGGTTATATCATATCATTTATATTTTTGAACTGGTACCAGAAGGATAAGGTGGAGAAAATTCACAACTGTTTTGAAACAGGTGCCAACTAGAATTATTGCTCCGTGGAACCCATTCCAAGAAATAGATTTTTGTGAAGGAGAAGAATTCAACATAAACATGGAGTTGTTGGGCGAGATTAATAAGATTTATTATCTTATCAGGGATACTGTGATTACCTCAAATACCAAAGTATAGTCAGAGTAACTGCAGTTTGAATTTATTTGAAAAGATTAACATGTTATTCTTATAATTGCAGAGATCTGAGTAGAAACCTGATCCATGAAATTCACAGCAGAGCTTTTGCCAAGCTTGGGTCAATAACTAACCTGTAAGTTGATGATTTTATGCAGTAATGTCCTGAAAGTAATAGTCTACAGAAACTTGTGTTTTGGCATTGTCCTATCAAAATATTTTTTTCTGTTTAGTTGCTCCCTTGTATAAATGCTAAAGCCGCAGTGATATAGTGACACCTTCTAGGAAGGCAAGATGAATGCCAGAACTATTGTTTCGGCACGCCTGAACTTCCTCTTAGAGCTCTAGTATTTATGATGTTTACACATGTACAGAGGTTTTTGTGTAATTTGCATCTTCGGAGTTAATTTAAAGTCTCTTCCACATTTTAGAGATGTAAGTTTCAACGAATTAACTTCATTTCCTACGGAAGGCCTGCATGGGCTAAATCAGCTGAAACTTGTTGGCAACTTCAAGCTACAAGAAGCCCTAGCAGCAAAAGATTTTGTTAATCTCAGGTGCGTTTTTGCTTATTTTTCTTTTTTGTTGGGGTTATGGTGCACCCCTAAAATATAGAGTAGGCTAGTTTTGGGCTGTGGTTCCCAGATTTTCTGGGAGGCCATAAGTTAAGAGTATTTTCTACCTCAGTCCTCACAAATTTGATAAAAAAAAAAAAAAAAAAAAAAGAACATGAGCATTATACCTTACTTTTTGAGAACATGAATTTCCAGCCCTTGAGGCTGTCAGGAGATAATGTAGCCATTCATCAGACTGGTTTTTTATACAGTAGATTTGTCATGAACAATGTAGGGAGAACCACATAAGTGTGAACGTACAGAAAATTGATACAGAGTGTAATACTTCATAGAGATATTTGATATAGTAGGGACAAGGCTTGGGGATATTACTGTGGGAGAAGAAAATAAATATTTTTATTACACTTATGTGAACAAAGTAAATTCATTTAATGGTGTAAAGTCGCAAATGATCTGGGACATTAATATGAAATGAAACTACCAGTATCCTATGATAAATTAAGCATGGTAAATTCACGTATAAAGGGAGTCTGATAAGATTTCACTTTAAATTGCGGTATTACTCCTAAATTGTAAATATGGTTTGTTTTAAATTCAGCTTTTAAAAGCACATCTTATATGAAAAGAGAAATTCATGGTGTCACCTACCCGAGTTCTTTTTGCAGATGAGGAAACTGAGGCCCAGAGAGGCTAATGACCAGTTTTTAAAGCATGTGACAGTCAGGTCTGACTCCTAGGGCACTTAAACATTGAAATACTTTTTACAAAACAAAAGCATGTCTGTGAAGTTGTTCTTCAATGTAGATTTTGCAATTTTCTCCAGGTCTTTATCAGTACCATATGCTTATCAGTGCTGTGCATTTTGGGGCTGTGACTCTTATGCACATTCAAACACAGAAGATACCAGCCTCCAGGACCACAGTGTGGCAAAGGATAAAGGCGAGTGCATGTACTTTTTAAAATAGAATGTGCTTTATGACATTAATTCAAGTCTCTGTTATTGTAATCATTTTTGAATAATAAATAGGAAATATGTGAGAAAACGGCATAGACTGTGTTACTTGCATCTTTAGTATGTTATTAAGCCTCATGGAAGCTGAACTCAACTCATGTACAAGAGAGAAGATTGCAGGAAAGTATGGTTCTTTTGAACTGCATAAAACTGGAATTAAGCAGTTTACGTTATCTATTCAGGTCCCACGGGTGCAGCCAGTGTCACGAGCAGTGCAGAGAATGAAGAACACAGTCAAATAATTATCCACTGTACGCCCTCCACAGGTATGCCCAACACATTTTGCTGTAGTGTCTTGCTCTAAATAAACATTAGGCACATAGAACTAAAACTTGGGGGCGGGATGTGATTTTTTGTAACAGGAGTGGTGCTAGATGATCTCACAAGGCCTTCTGCCTCAAGCGGTGGTCTGCATACCAGGAGCTTAGGCGTCCCTTGCAGAATCTCTGTCCCAGACTTATTGACTCAGAGTCTTCGTGTTACCTAGTTCCCTGGAGGGTTATGCGCATGCAAAATCGAGAAGCACTTTCTGAATGCTTCTTTAACTCTAGCGACCAGTTCTAGGACTTACTGATCTGCAAGGATTTTTAGTGTAACCTTTTTTTTTTTTTAATGCAACTTTGATTTTCCTTTTCTTTCTACTTTATTTCATTGAACTTCAGTGGGCTTGGGAAAGTTACTAAAATGAGACCACATATTTGGTTGTGACCATAATGTTGGACTCTGCCTCATCTATCAGGGAAGATAGATTTGGAATTTTACTGTAAAAGAAAAAAAATAAATAATTGGCTAACTGGTGTGCTATGAAGTAGAATTTTTTTTTAATATAATAACATGGGATGATCTGAATATTGAGTTTATTACTCAGAATCAAAAGTATTATGGACTTTCTAATGATGACTGCTGAATTGTGAGCTTTTTAAGGGGCTGTGTATGTATTCTTTTAATACTTAGCACAGTGCCTGTGTTGAGAATGAGCTTAAAGTGACCAGATGAGCAAATGGAATTGGCAAGAATCATTTCAGCCTAGGCAGTGTATATTATCTAGGTTCTGAATTAATTGTTGGAAGTTAAGAGGGTGGAGCTTGCTCACTGGCCTGACTGGGGTTCTTGTATTAGAGAATGTGCATAAGGAACTGACAACCCAATGAGAAGGGAACAGCTTTGTTAAAGAGGAGACTAGACCTGAACAGGCAGGGATTCCATTTCCTCTACACTGAATTTAAACCTTAGTCAGGAAGAAAGTTGGTCTAAGATTCCTCCCCACTCCCCCCACTGTGGTAGAGTTACACTGCGGGCTTGACTCCCCACTCAGCTGTAGTAACACACAGACCCCCATGTGCTCACGCAGAAGCAGGGAGTAGCAGAGAAGTGGGATCCATCTGTTAGAACTGGAGGAGGCAGCCAGTTTTCAGACAGTGACTGGGTGGAGCCTGCTTCCCAGGGGAGAGTATCTCCACCTACCAGACACTTCCAAAAGGAAGTCCTGTTCTCTCAGGTCAGATGAGCTACTCCTTCTTCCTTGAAGGAAGATGAGTTCAGATACAGGGATAAAGGTGGAAGCTTCCTCCTAACATTTCCTAAGGGGGTGGGGGGGGGGGAGGATAAAGATTTTTTTAAGTTTCTTGTGATATTTGGAAGTCAGATAGATATAAATGTTGCTGAGCTGGCTTGTAAGGTCTGTGAATGTCTCAGCAATTTAAAATGTGGGATGTATCAAAGTTCATGACAGTTCAGAAAGATACATCAGAACATGTGTTTTAGGCAATTGTAATACATAGTTTTCTTGAGCTTTGTAAACAAAATTTAGTTTTCCTTTACTAATTTTAAAATAAAATAGTTGTCATTTGTGACATAACTAGCCCGTCAAAGTACATACAATTTAGTTACTAAATTAGTTCTTGCAATTCTAGTTTAAATTTCACAGGGTTTTATTGGATGTGGCTTTGTATGAATAGCTAACATCAGTGTGGTTTTGCCCTCACTCTATTTATTGTCTTATTGAATAACTTTTGTCAAGTCTATTGAACACTTTGACGTCTCAATTTCTCTGGATGGAAAGTGGGTATAATTATACCTATTTTAATCTGCTTCATCAGATTGCCCTTGAAAGCCACATATATACATGTACATACATACACATACATAATTTCTAAAAGCTGTATTGGGACTGGGAAGGAGGAAGAAAAGGACCTAGGGGCACCTGGGTGGCTCAGTTGCTTAAGCGGCTGACTTAAGCTCAGGTCGTGATCTCACGGTTCGTGAGTTCTAGCCCCGCATTGGGCTCTGTGCTGACAGCTCAGAGCCTGGAGCCTGCTTCAGATTCTGTGTCTCCTTCTCTCTCTGCCCCTTTCCCGCTTGTGCTGTTTCTCTCTCTCTCACAAATAAATAAATATTAAAAAAAAAAAAAGAAGGAAAAAGAAAAGGACCTAGTATTTATAGAAGTCCACCTCTGTACCTAGTAACTTTCTTGCATATCTCATGGATGTAATTTTATTTAAGCTACACAATGCTATAAAATAGGCATTATTGTCCACAAGTGAGAAAATGAAATTTATAGAGGTTTAAGTTGCTTTCTTAAGGAAGATAGCAAGTTATGAACCCCATATTAAAGCCCTAGTTTATCTAATTCCAAGCCTTCAGTGTATCAAGTACTTATCATATATGAGGCACCGTCCTATATATATATATATATATATATATATATATATATATATATGCATATATATGCATTTGGTATGACTTTATCAAATATTTAATAAAAGAAATTAAAGTCAGTTATTTTTATTTAAAAATTTTCAAATATGCCTCAATGGTAGTAATTTTATTATTATTTTTTAGCTTTACTTATTTATTTTGAGAAAGAGAAGGAGAGAGAGAATTCCAAGCCGTGTCCACATTGCCAGCACAGAGCCCAATGCAGGGCTCAACCCCACGAACCGTGAGATCATGACCTGAGCCAAAACCAAGAGTCTGACGCTTAGCTGACTGAGCCACCCAGGTACCCCCAAATCAGTTATTTTTAAAATAGCCTAGTCCAGTGACTAAAATATCTAAGAAATAGTCATCTTTTCAGTTTGGTTCAATTCAGTTGTAGCAGCAGATTTAATTATGCTAGATTAACCATCCTTATTTTTCTTGCAGTCCAGAGCGTACGGGAATATGGTGTTTTCTAAATTGTCTTTTATTTCTCTCTCTTGTTTTAGGTGCCTTTAAGCCCTGCGAGTACTTACTGGGAAGTTGGATGATCCGTCTTACCGTGTGGTTCATTTTCCTGGTTGCAGTGTTTTTCAACCTGCTGGTCATTTTAACCACATTTGCATCTTGTACATCACTGCCTTCCTCCAAACTGTTCATAGGCCTCATTTCTGTATCCAACTTATTCATGGGAGCTTACACCGGCATCTTAACTTTTCTGGACGCCGTGTCCTGGGGCAGATTTGCTGAATTTGGCATTTGGTGGGAGATTGGCAATGGGTGCAGGATAGCCGGGTTTCTTGCAATTTTCTCCTCCGAAAGTGCCATATTTCTATTAATGCTGGCAGCTGTCGAAAGAAGCTTATCTGCAAAAGATGTCATGAAAAACGGGAAAAGCCGTCATCTCAAGCACTTCCAGGCTGCTGCCCTTCTTGCTTTTCTGGGAGCTGCAGTGGCAGGCTGTTTTCCACTTTTCCACAGCGGGGAGTATTCTGCCTCACCCCTCTGCTTGCCATTCCCCACGGGAGAAACGCCATCTCTAGGATTCACTGTAACCTTAGTGTTGTTAAACTCCCTGGCGTTTTTATTAATGGCCATCGTCTACACAAAACTGTACTGCATCTTGGAAAAGGAGGACCTTTCAGAGAACGCACATTCTAGCATGATTAAGCACGTTGCCTGGCTCATCTTCACCAACTGCATCTTTTTTTGCCCTGTTGCGTTTTTCTCCTTTGCGCCGTTGATCACTGCGGTCTCCATCAGCCCTGAAATTATGAAGTCTGTCACTCTGATCTTCTTCCCGTTGCCCGCTTGCCTGAATCCAGTCCTCTATGTGTTCTTCAACCCAAAGTTTAAAGACGACTGGAAGTCACTGAAGCGACACATTACCAAGAAGAGCGGATCGGTGTCAGTGTCCATCGGTAGCCAGGCTGGCTGCGTGGAACAGGATTTCTACTATGACTGTGGCATGTACTCGCATTTGCAGGGTAACCTGGCCGTGTGTGACTGCTGTGAGTCCTTTCTTTTGACAAAGCCAGTGTCCTGCAAACACTTAATAAAATCACACAGCTGTCCTGCATTGGCGGTGGGTTCTTGCCAAAGACCGGACAGCTATTGGTCCGACTGTGGCACGCAATCCGCCCACTCTGATTATGCAGACGAAGAGGATTCCTTCGTCTCAGACAGTTCGGACCAGGTGCAGGCCTGTGGACGAGCCTGCTTCTATCAAAGTCGAGGATTCCCTTTGGTGCGCTATGCTTACAATCTACCGAGAGTCAAAGACTGAACTGGTGTGTTTGTAACTGTTTCCCCCATCAACCAAAATCACAGCATTTAGAGAAGAACCCTGGTCTGACCTTTCATCTGGGAAGCACTTCTGGGATCACTGCCTGGTGTGTCACTTAGAAGGAGGAGAAGGGGGGCAGTTGATTTCTGAAACCAGACGTTCTCAAGGAACAAGTGCCTAACCTGTCAGTCAATGGAAAATGCAACGTGCAAGCAATGTGTGGTCTATTTGGAACAGGTTTATAACTTGAAAAATTTTTTGTATATCATAGCAATATCATGTTAGGTTTTCCTGATCCATGAGAAGCAGATTTATACCGATCTGAACTAAGCACAAGGTGAACAACAGCTGTTAATATTTTTTTAAGAATATTTTAAAATGTGATTTTATGTAGCTAAGAAAAAGTCTTGCTAATTTTACCTAATGGTTCATCATTAATCTCAGGACAACTTAACTGCAGGGCCAAAAAAGGGATTGTCTCCCAGGTAAAACTGTGAGAACAGAAGAGTAGGCATCGCCTGATTGCATTTTCTGGTCCCATCTTTCACACAACAGAATCATAAATTCTGTTTAAGTGATTTATAAACCTAAAACCTGAAGATGTTTTTAAAACAATATTAACAACTGTTAGATTTTAAAAGAATAGCTGAACGTGTGTTTTCAGTGCTCACGCTTCGCTGTGGTGCAAACCCAGTAATTTTGCCCTCAGTGTCTTGTGACCACACTAGGAAAAAGTAAAGGACTCATTGTTGTGTGGGTTTGGTAGATTTGGCTAAACTACTAACTGATATGGGATTTTAATAGTATCTGAGGGACTTGATGGCTCTGTGGAATGTTCTCGTTAAAAAACATTTCTTAGTATCATTGGCTGAGCTGACATTTTCCAATTTTGTTGGTATGTTATCTACATATAGTTTGAATTACGCAGAAAATAAACAGTGGTAAATTATTGTATTAAGTTGGAAGAAATTGGGAGTAATTATGACACAAAGCACTTATAATTATTTCTTAGTGAGCTGGATTCTCCTGAACCTGTGCTGTTACATGGTAGCTTCCATACATTTTCACCTTACTGTGATTTAAATACGAAAGAGCCTATGCTACAGTTCAGATACTGTGTCCTTGTGAGATAAAACAAATCTGTCATTTAAGAAAAAGAATAAAGCTTAGGCCTGTGTCTTTAACAATTAAAAATTTTACTTGATTCTTATCTATGGACTTTTGACATGTCACTATGTGGAGTCTTAAAGTTATAAATGTTTTTTGAACCATATGCTAAATCAATAGCAAACCCACTGCCATATTAGTTATTCAGGATATACTAAAAAACATTAAGCTAGTTTGCAGTTTAATAGTTAAACTGTATATAATGTGCATATAATGAATTTTTATCTTATGTAAATTATTTTTAGAACACAAGTTGGGAAATGTGGCTTCTGTTCATTTCGTTTAATTAAAGCTACCTCCTACACTGTAGTGGCTGCCAGTAGCAGAATGTTAAATTGTGGTTTATATACTTTTTTTTGCCTTGTAAATAGTCTTGGTTGTACATTGTCAGTGTAATAAAAACAGAATCTTTGTATATCAAAATCATGTAGTTTGTATAAAATGCGGGAGGGATTTATTTACAGTGTGATGTAATTTTGTAAGGCCAACTATTCACAAGTTTTTAAAGTTGCTATCATGTTTGTTTATTTACACATCTGATAAATATTAAATCATAACTTGGAAAAAAATCTAGCTAGAAGTGTTTTTTTCTCCAAAATTCAAGTTACCGAAAACTTCACATTTCATTTAAAACATAGAATAGCAGATACCTCAACTATGTGGTAGATTGTGCTATGCATGTAGTGGGAAACACTATTGCATCTTGAGTCTGAATGATAACTCATGGAAAACAAATTGTGAACTTTAAGAGACTACCATTAATTAGGTCTTTGTTTAAAAGCAAATGATTGGGGATCCTAGCTAGCTTAGCTGGTGGAGCGTGCAACTCTTCATCTCGGGGTTGTAAATTCAAGCCCCACCACCTTGGATGTAGAGATTACTTTTTTTTTTTAATTTTTTTAATGTTTATTTATTTTGGGGGGGGGCACAGTGTGAGTAGGGGAGGGGTAGAGAGAGAGAATCTCAGGGAAGCTCCATGCTGTCAGCACAGAGCCTGATGTGGGGCTTGAACTGAACTCACAAATGGTAAGATCACGACCTGAGCTGAAACCAAGAGTTGGACGCTTAATGGACTGAGCTACCCAGGCATCCTGGATGTAGAGATCACTTTAAAAAACTAAATAATAAAAGCAAATGATAAGTAATCCTTTATGACACCAAATGTAGTCAGTTGCCCAAATGCTTAGCTATAAATATTCACAATCATCGAGCCCTAATTTTACAGACGAGAAAATAGAGGACTTGATGAAATTTAAGTGAATAGCTAAATCCTACACAACAGATAAGAAACCAAACCAGTACCCAATTCTTCTTAATGTGAGACATCAGCTTTTGGTTTTGTTCATTTGTTTTAAACTTAACTTTGTGTCTGGAATTTCCATAACAAAAAGAATAGTATAATTACCCTTCCCATCACCTCAGCCTTCACCCCAGGTACCCATCACCCAACTGTGGCAATTATCAACAGCACATGGTAAATCTTGTTTCATCTGCGTCCCATGCACTAACTCGCTCTAATCCATCTGCCCTTTGGATTATTTCTTGTCGTCTATTTACTTATTTTGAGAGAGATGGAGAGCGTAAGCAGGGGAGGGGCAGAGAGAGACAGGGACAGAGAGAATCCCAAGTAGGTTCCACACTGTCAGCTCAGAGCCTGAAGTGGGGCTCAAACTCATGAACTGCAAGATCATGACCTGAGCCGAAATCAACAGTTGGACGTCTAATGGACCGAACCATCCAGGCATCCCTACCCCGTGGATTATTTTGAAGTGAATCTAAGACATGTTTCATCTGTAAAGATTTCAGTATGTCTGGGGATAAATTTTTAAAACTTGCCTAATTATTGCTACAAGGCTAACTGGTAATGGTGTTATTTTTGTAACAAAGTCAGATAGGGATTTTTAAGCAAAAGTTACTCTTGTACAAGGTTACAAAGTCAGCAAAAAATAAAAATTTATCTCAACTGTACCATGAAAATGAGTAGTAAGTAGAGAAGTTACCAAAAACTTAAGGGGGGGGGAGGCCTTCTTTTGAGCTTATTTATACACGTATATATAATTCTACCAAACTTGATTATGGCTTCTCAGTCACAGTAATGACAAGGCACTGTAAGAAAGGAGACCACAGGACTCAATTATGTTCAAGCCCCAGCACCAATGCCATGGATCTCCTTGGTTCATTATCTCCAGTGTTGCTACAGCACAATGCAGTAGATGGTCATTATGACGATTCTCAAGACATCAAGGGAAGGACATAATTTGTTTAGTCAAACATTTTGAGGAGGCAGAAACGTATGACATTTTAGATTCCTATACCAAGAGGTCAAAGTGGAAAAGTTTGGGAGTTTAAATGACATAATTTATCATTTTCCGTTTTCTCTGTCAGGTCCTATGCCAGAAACTTTGAGAATTAATGACACACTAATGACTGGGAGATAGGTTACCTCCCTGTTACAAAGGAGTAAGTTAGGAAAGCCAAAGAGCTTGTTTAAGGGAATCTCATGAGTAAGAAGAAAATCACTGATTCAAATCCAGGTCCCCTTCATACTAACACTTTTATGTTTTTTTCCTCCTCTGCTTCAGGGATGTCAGATTATGTTGGGAATAGCTTGTTACCTCCTATGAAGCCCTGAAGTGGCCCGAGGCCTTTTAATGCTGTTACTGATTCTAGGGAGGTTCTCATAAAAGTCTTAACCAGATCTGCCAATATTGAATAACAGAAGTAACTCAAGAAGTACAGAATGTAAACTCCACTAAGCCCATTTTATTTCTTGATTGACTATATTACACAGTTAAATTGATCTAATTTTCTGCCATTTTCATTGTTTTTACTGAAAATTTTAACAAAATTAACAAAAATTAGCATTCCACTAAAATAGTTTCAACCATGTCATACTTTACTAATTATAGCTACTGCCTTGTGAATTGCCCTTGGTTGCTATTATTTCTGCCGTACCTCATTCTCATGTGTCAAATTTTGCAGATCTAAATTTCATCAAAAATTTTCTATTACTCTTTGGTCAGTAACAAATTTTGTGTGCTGTCTTAGCCTTTGTCACTTTTCAGTCTGATATTTCTACTAGTAATATGCATCATGAGCTGGACCAAAGCCATATTTATTTACAAGTGTGCACAGTTTTGTCAGCATGAACAAAGCATCCAGGTTTATTGTCTACCACTTCTTCCTTGCTACCGTCATCCCTATTCCCAGTACCTGAAAAGGACAGTGCTCCTTCCGAGGTCTCACCAAAAAAATCATAAAATGCAGATCACATAATATTTTAATACGATGATTCTACACCACAAAAGAATGAGGAACGTGTGAAGGCAGGGCTTTTACTCTATCTTTAGTGCTTAGCACAGCCCCTTGTAAATTAGAAGCTTCAAAAAGACCTCAAAATTCACATGCACCGACACACTAGTTACCTTAAGATGTCAGGCAAACGAGGTGCTACCCAAAACAACGGAAGATTGCCCTCAAAGAGCATGCTTGGATACACTTGGAAACTTGGATAAAGTTCGCTCTCCTCTCCCCATAAAATATGGCTGTGTGCGGCAAGAAATGACTGATCCTTAAAACCCTGACCTGTTAAGTATACGGCGGTAGTTTTGGCTTCCGCCTCTTGCTCTGCCTCGCTCAGTGACAGCACATTTCTTGTACTACATGAACAGCAAACGAGGGACGCGCCCCGCACGCCGTCAGCGGCGGGCAGAGGGAGGCCCTGGCGCAGCAAGCCGCGCTCCGCAGGCGGGGACAAAGCCCTCGCGGCCTCCACGCGTCGCCATGGCAACGCGAGGTCTGCGCCCGCCGGGATAGGCCGGCCCGGCGCGCGCGGGGCCTGCTGGGAGAGCACGTCCCCGCCGCCACTCTGCCGGTTTGAACTTGGCGGGCCCGATGTGGGCGGCCGGGCTGTTGGGGGCTGCTTCGCCGGCTTCCTCGGCCGGCTGCAGGTCCAGGTCTCGGCCTTCCTCCGGCCCCTTCTCCGACCTCATGGCGGGCGCCCCGGGGCAGGGGCCGGAGACGGTGACAGTCTGCTCGCCGTCGCCGCCGCTGAGCTGCAGCAATTCCACCATGTCACTGTTGTCTCCCCTTGGCCACCAGAGCTTCCCGTTTGACTACGACGATGGCGACGGGGAGGATGAGGAGGACGTGGAGGAAGATGCTCAGGATTTAGAAGCTAAGGTGGCGAACCTGAGAGGAGTGGAGTTACAGGGGTGCGTCAGGTAAACCCTGGGCTACGGGCCGGTACTGCCCCTCTCAAGATCCCCTAGACCCTTGCAAGCGCCTTCTTCTGGCGGCCAGACACCCTCCTGGCGCCCGCCTCGGGGCCGGGGCCGTGCAGGCCCCGGCATTCTGAGGTGCCGCTGCTGTTTGCACGTAGAGTTGTGGGCCAGTTCTCACACATGCCTGCAGATTTTCTAGGATTCTAAATCTCTTTAACTGAGAATATGATCGCTACAGTCCCTGTGCAGAAAAACGTACGCAGTCTCAAAAACACAAAATTTTCCACCATTTCAGGAGTTTCCTGAATATTCACAAGTCAGATTGTGGACACCAGAACTCTTGTTCAAACCCTTAACACCAAAATGGTTTCCTGCGCCTTGGTAGTACCTGGGGTTATTTTGAAAAAGATCTGATTGCCAGTGAAGGAGGTTGTAGTAAAGCAGTATTGCTTTGGGGGCCATAAATGAGGAGCTGAAACATAGATTAGCAATGCCCATCCCCGCATCCACAGACAAGGCTGGGTCTGGTCTGACCACTCACCCAACAGAATAGAAATCACTGAGTCCGTGCTAGAACCAAAGAGATTATTAAAATCACCTTTTTTTTTTTTTTTTTTTTTAATTTCTACAATTACTCAACAAACATCTAGTTTGTGCCACATACTAATCTAGATACAGGGGACCATAAACAAGATAGACATGGCCTCTACTCTCACGAAATTAAAGCCTACATGAATTTATTGTACTCATTTTACAGATAACAAAACTGTGGCTCAGGATACAAGTACAAAGTGGGATTCAGAAGCACCCACCTAGCTATTAGCAGAGCCAGGCCTAGCACTGAGGTATACCAATCAGGTTCTGTCTTCCCTATGCGACATGCCTGTTATTATGAGCTGTATAGAAACAAGAACAAAGGGCCTATCCCTGCAGGAATAACTTTCTGAGACAGGCTGAGTAATGCAGGTTCCTTCTGGAGTAGGCTCGTGCATCATCTTTAGAAAACACTCACAAGTTTCTGATTATCAAGCTGTGTAAGGCACAATACGGGAGATCTCAGAAATACAGGCCAGAGAACGTATGCTTCATGTGTAAGCAGCAAGGTAGCCCGCTTGAGGGTAAGGCCGTCATACCCAGAATGCGTGGATGGAATATGGAACCATATGAGATGACTGCTATACACAGTCACAGCAGTGAGAAAGTAAAAGTAAGTACATTGGGGGAATGGAGGTCAGTAAGAGTAACCAAGCAAGCCACTTGTCCAGACTGGTTGTAACAACAAGAAACAGGCCTCTGATCAACCTGATAGTGGTTCTTGATGATAGAGTTTTGGGAGTCCATTCTCATGTGGGTCATCATAGGCATTCTTCAGGATTGAGTTGGTCCCAAGGATTTTTGAAATAATTTTAAGGCTTTGGAAACTACCTTCTGAGTCTAACCAACAAGGCTGAGCAGTGTCGACACAGTTTAGCAACCTATGGAGGAGCGATGGTTATCAAAACCACAGAGCAGCTACTGAGACCTTGTGTTAGCTTCCAGGAGTCAGAGCCCTAATCAAGTGGAGCTCAGGAGAGGAGCCAGACATGTTTTATGTCTCACTTTAGCCAAAGCCCAAACAAGCTGGTAGCATCCCAGGACTAAGGCTTCCCTCCTTATCGCTGCCATATCACAGCTCATTCCCTATGAACCAAAGGGAATAGGTAGGATATGGCCTGGAAGGAATACACAACTTGCCAGGCCTTGTGGGTAGCAAGTGGCAGATGCCTATTAGGTGTTCAATAAATGTGCTGAATGAATGCCTAATTCCCACTCCTAGAGAACATGTAGATACAGTGGCTGTCTTCAAATGCTTCAGAAAACCTAGCATTTCCTTTCAGGAAAGTAAGTGTTTACAAAATTTCCTCATTTGTCCTCCCTACCTCCAACCTTCAGTTGGTGCCCTGGACAGTTTGGGGGTGAGGTGATGAGGAGAGCAGGCAGCCCGAGCCATAGTCCCAGCCCCGTTCCAGCAGTGGGCATTCTCTCCATGGACCAGGGAGTACACCCAGAGCTGTGTGGGATTGTATGCCTTGTGCCCATTGTTCATCTGCCACAGGGATAGACTGAGGCATCAGGTGCGCATGGTGAGATGAGCTCTGGGTATTTTAGGTGTTCATAGAGCCGTACTTAGAGGATGGCTTCGAGCGTGTTGGACGGGACTGAGATGAAGCTCACAGTTGACTTCAGAAAAGATACTGAGAAGTATTTTCCTGGAGTCTTTCATCATATGCCTTGGGCCTTCTATTTATTCACCTTTATCCTGGTTTTTATATCACTCTGTGCATTAGGAAAACCATGCCTTAATAAATAAATGTCTTAGTTGTAAAAAGCTGCTTATTAAGCCTCTTTTGATTATGGGTAGAGGTGTAGTGTGTATGCTGTACATTTTGTAGTGTATATGATATCATTTGTTAAAAATGTTAAGGCAAGACATTTAATATTTAAAGTGTCTTTTTTTTTTTTTTTTTTTTAAGAAAAACACTGATCTCACCCTTTCAACAAATATTTCTTAGGACCTTACTGTATTCTAGGCCCTAAGCTAGACTCTTGAAATAAAAAATGAGTTAAAACATGCTTTCTGTTTGTAGGGAATTCATAGCCTATGGCAGAGATGGACAAGTGACAGACAGCCCAAGGCACTTAGTCCAGATATTTTGCAGTTTTACTATGAGGGAATAAAGATTAATGCCTGAATTGAATGTTTTTTTTTTTTTTAATGTTTATTCATTTATTTTGAGAGAGACAGATAGGGCGAGAGGGGGAGGGGCAGAAAGCGAGAGAGGGAGAGAGACTCCCAAGCAGACTCTGTACTGCCAGTGTGGGAGCAGACACAGCACTCCATCCCACGAACCCAGAGATCATGACCTAAGCCAAAATCAAGAGTCCAGACGCTCAACCGACAGAGTCACCCATGGCCCCCCCTGAGTTGAATCTTGAAGGGATAGTAGGATTAGCCGAACTCCTCCTCCTACAAAATGACACCCACCAAATGCTCACTGAGTGCCCAGAATCTGTGTTAAGCGCCGTAGCATAGATTGTCTCATGCAGTAGCACCTGTGAGGGAGCCTCTGCTCTCATGTCCATGTGCTGGATGAGAACAGAGGATTCAGTAGGTTCAGAAATGTACTTAGCTAGGAGGAAGCAGGTAGAGATTCATCCCAGACGTTGTATTTCCAAACCAAGCTCTTGCATGGCTCGCCCTGGGGAGGTGGAGGTATTTCAGTTTTAGACAAAACTGCGGAGCACAGGGGCATGGCGCATTCATCAGTCTGCTTCAGTGCGACAAGACTGGTAGGGTCCAGAGCAGCCATTGGCAAAAGAGGCTGGGAAGACAGGTGGGAGCCAATCCGTGGGTGTCAGGCTGTAGAGTTTGGATTTCATCCTGTGGGCAGGAGCCACAGAAGACCCTTGAGGTAGGGAGTGACATGATCGCATTTGAAGGCTGAATCTGTCCAGAGTTGTGGAAAATGGTTTGAAACGGAGGCAGAAAGGCCAGCTGTGTCCACCCCGTGGTGGTAAGGTTGGGAAAGAGGAAAACGGCTTGAGAAAATTGAAAGAAGCAGAAGAGACATGACTAGGTAATGGCGTAGGTTTGGGTGGTGGGGGCACTAATGTGGACAGGGAACAGGAGGAGGAACACAGGTCTGGGTGTCTGGCGTGGCTGGCTGGGTGGCTCTTGGTCCTCTTCACTGAGGTAGGATTTTAAGAGAAGTAAAGTTTTTCTCAGTGGAGAGGGTAGAAGAGGATTAGACGTGTTTGCCGCTGATTGATATTTAGGTGGAGCTGTCTGTCAGATGGTTGGAAATACGTCTGTAGCTCAGGAGAAAGATCTGGCCTGGGATGACTGATGTGGGCACCATCCGCACCTGGTGGTAGTTGAAACTGTGGGTGCCGATGAGGTGTTTTTTCAAGACGGAGAAGGAAACGCTCATATGAGAAATAAAGAACACATCAACAGTGTCTCTTTCCTGCCAGAATACAAATTGCATGAGGACATGGATGAATGAATAGCAGGAAAAAAAATGAGTAAGCCGAAGCTGTGAGGTAGAAGAAGTTGTGCAGAGCAGTGGGCAAGGCAGTTGGTTGCCTGAAGCAGGAATGTTAAAGAGACAGAGGCACTGAGTCTATAAACACCTAGTCTTTAGAGCTGCCTTGGGTCCTGAACAACCTTTCTCTCCTTGGGTCCTAATGGTTCCGCTTTTGCTAAGTTTTATGAGGCTTGTGTATCTGGCTGAGGCCCAGTATTTCTCCTCCCCTCCCCTCTTCTCTTGAGCATGAATGAGTACTTATTTTTCCATGTACCTAAAAAGAGACAGACTGACAAAGGTGCAAAGTGGAGATGGAGGTCACTAAACTGGGGAGTCATAAACACCCTGTCTGAAGAATGGCAGAAAGGAGTCAACCAGAACATTAAAGAATATAAGAACCATATATATTTTTTGGTAACTTTAACAGAAAAGTTGAGAATTTCTGGGGCAACTGGCTGGCTCACTTGGTAGAACACGGGACTTGATCTTGGGTTGCAAGTTTGAGTCCTACTTTGGGTGTAGAGATTACTTTAAAATCTTAAAGAAAACAAAATTCTGTTTACCCTTCACCCAAAATCCTTAATTAAAAAAAAAAACAAAAAACCTTTTTTGTTTATTTTGAGAGACAAAGCATGAGGGAGGGATAGAGAGAGAGGGAGACACAGAATCTGAAGCAGGCTCCAGACTCTGAGCTGTCAGCACAGAGTCTGACACGGGGCTGGAACCCACGAACCATGAGACCATGACCTGAGCTGAAGTCAGACGCTTAACTGATTGAGCCACCCAGGCGCCCCCAAAATCCTTAATTGTTAACACATTTGCTTTATCATTCTGAGTGTATGTGTGTATACACACATAGTCTCACCCCCACCCCTACCCCCCTGGGACTATTTAAGGAAGGAAAAGGGGAAAGTCTGCTCCAGGATCTGATTAGGATCATTTGTTGTAATTAGTTGTCCAGATGAGAGATTTTTTTTTTTTTTATGTTTATTTATTTTTGAGAGAGGGAGGGACATAGCATGAATAGGGGAGGGGAAGAGAAAGAGGGAGACACAGAATCCGAAGCAGGCTCCAGGCTCTGAGCTGTTAGTACAGAGCCTGATGCAGGCCTCAAACCCATGAACCACGAGATCATGACCTGAGGCAGTCGGACGTTTAACCGACCGAGCCACCCAGGTGTCCCAAGAGAGATTTTTAAGAATAAAAAAAAAAAAAAAAAAAGTTGTCATTGAGCCAAATGGATTGGTATAGTTATCCCAATGGGTTTTTAAATAATGTGATTTTAGGTGATGAATTCAAAAGCAGTTTGATAGATAACTAATTCCAATATTGGACTTCCTATTCATGATTTTTCAAGTGTATGTTTATATATAATTAAATTCATATGTATGTATTTATAAAAATCACAGTATTATAAATACATTTAGTATATATTATACTGCTTTTGCTGTGTAGTTTCAGTGATTTTGACTGTTAAGCCAAAGACGTTTGAATACAGATGCTATAGTGTCCTCTCTCTTGTAGCAGTGTGGTTGGGTCAGAAGATAACCAAGAACAGAAACAGGTGTGCCTACCCGAAAGCCGCCTGACACCATGGGAAGTGTGGTTTGTTGGCAAAGAAAAAGAAGAACGTGACCGTCTGCAACAGAAGGCTCTGGAGGTAAATTAGACAGTATCCTTTTTGCTGAATCTATGAGTTCACAAATTAGAGCTGCTGTCACAAGTAAAATGTTAATATTATCCCTCAAAACAAAATTTTTCCATTTCTTTGTATCAGTTTGCTATTTCCGCTTTAATCTCTCTACTTGTAGAAATAATACATTCATCATAAGAACATTTGGAAAATACAGCTAAGTATAATGAAGAACATGAAAATCTCTAATTTTACCACCTAAACATAACCAATGTTAATATTATTGCACATAGCCTTCCAGATTTTCTGCAGTGTAAATTAAAAAAAAAACAAACTACAAGTGTGTATATTAAGACATATAAAATGGAGCTTCACCATATATACATTTAACTAAAGTAAATGCAACTGCATTTATTTGGTAAAATTTTTAAGAAAAAAGAGAAACCAAAATTGAAATAGAGGCAGAAACCTACCCCCCCATCACTCAGAGTATTTGGCCTAGGGTGAGTGTGTGGGGGGAGACGGGAATCTGCTGGGCTTTCAGGGTTTTTCAGTTTCTCTGTGCCTCGCTGCCTCACTTGTGGGCATTTCTGTGTTTGTGATTCTCTCTGAACTCTCACTCTCCAAACTCCTAAAATAGCGTGAGATACATTTTCACATGAATCCTTTGAACTCTTCGTATTTGCTGCTGAGAACCTAGCAACGAATTTGGAGGATTTGGAGGATTTGGAGGATTTGGCATCCTGTAGTTAGTTATTCACTATCTGGATTCTCCCTATCTGAACCTAGAAACCAAGTAGATCTGAGTGGTAAGGGGTATGTCTTATTTCTAATGAAACAGCATCAAACTCTTTTGTAACCTTTTTTCCACCTGTCATATTGTTAATATATTTCTGTATAATTGAATGTGTTTATGACATCATTTCTAAATGGTTGGCTAAGATTATTAAAATGTATTTTAACTGTATTAGATATATACTAGAATATAATTAACTGGTTCACTATTGTCATATATTTAAATGTAATCTATTAGTAACTATGTTGCCATAAAAATCCCTGGATCTAAAGCATTGCTGTCCATGATCTTCTTGTAATAAATTTTCCATATCAGTTTTGTCACTAGTTATTTCTGTGATGGATTTTGAACTGTGTAGGCAGTCACATATTCAGGGGTCGTGGCATGATTCAATGATTGTAGAAACCAGTGTATTCTGCTGTGTCCCTGTTGCATGATGTTTGTAAAACACAAATTTATTCCTGGAGAAGTGCATAGTAGTACTTGTTTCCTCTTAGAAGGGCATGGGACTTGAGAAAGATCTTAATATTTGATGCCAGGTGGGCTTGTTTAAACTTTTTCGCTTCAATTTCCTATCTGTATGATAGGAATAAAAATAATACCTATGTCACAGGATTTTTGTGAGGTTTAAATGAGACAGAATATGGTGACTGGTATTGTTGTATTGGTATTGTTACTGATAACATTGCTATTTGTGGCCTTTCTAAAGCTTTTTCATTTATTTTCAGAATTAATGTGATTTCTTGAGACCCCAGAGTTTTAGCCTCAAATTTTAACATTTCTAATTCCATTATTCAGTGCAGTAGCTTTCAAAATATTTGTTCCTGGTGAGAAATATACTTTGCTTCATGTCATACACAAATGTATACATATACGTATCTGAAACGATGTCTTGATTTTGTGCAAAATCTGGTATTCTGTCCTTCCTTCCTTCCTTCCTTCTTTCCTTCCTTCCTTCTTTCCTTCCTTCCTTCCTTCCTTCCTTCCTTCCTTCCTTCCTTCCTTCCTTCCTTCCTTCTTTATTTATTTATTTAGAGCGTGAGTAGGGAAGGGGCAGAGAGAGAGTACCAAGCAGGCTCCGTGCTGTCAGCGCAGAGCCCAGCATGGGGCTCCATCTCATGAACTGTGAGATCATGACCTGAGCCAAAACTAAGAGTCAGATGCTTAACTGACTGAGCCACTCAGGCACCCCTTTATTTTTTGTTTTTAAAACCCACAGATTGGTTTTATTTTTTTTTTTATTTTTATTTATTTATTTATTTTTTTTTTTCAACGTTTATTTTATTTTTGGGACAGAGAGAGACAGAGCATGAACGGGGGAGGGGCAGAGAGAGAGGGAGACACAGAATCGGAAACAGGCTCCAGGCTCTGAGCCATCAGCCCAGAGCCTGACGCGGGGCTCGAACTCCCGGACCGCGAGATTGTGACCTGGCTGAAGTCGGACGCTTAACCGACTGCGCCACCCAGGCGCCCCTAAACCCACAGATTGGTTTTAGACTCAGTTTGGAAAACACTGATCTAGTGAGCCATTGGTAAAGTGGAGTTCAGTTTATGGTATTTAGCTTTATCTCCAACCTAGAGATTCACTTATTACATTAAGGAAAGGAGGAATCCCTTCAAGTTATTTCAGAGTCAGCATACTCTGTAAAAGAAGTCAATTAAATTACAAAAAATTCAAAAGGGAGCCTGAACTTTGGAGTCACATAGAACAAGCCTAAAATTTTAGTTTTGCCATTCTAACTGTGACCTTGGCAGAGTTACCCAATTTCTCTGAGTCCCAGTTTCTTTATCTGTAAACCAGATGTTAGAGAGGCAATAATAGTGTGGTTAAAAGCATAAATTCTTGAGCTGTACTTTCTGGATTAAAAACTTAGGTCTTGGGCATATCCTTAACCTCGCTCTGCCTCAATTTCTTTATCAATAAAAGAGGGAGAATAATATTGACCTCATAGTGTTGTTATGAGGACCCAAGTGAACATAAGGAGATACCCTAGTATATAGGAAGCATTCAATGAAAGTTAGTTGTTATTATGTTTTAAAACAGATGATAATAATAAATCCTGAAGATTTGTTTTGAGAACAAATGAAAATAATGAGTATAAAGTCCCTACCACAATGATTAAGCAGGTAGCAAGGTATGCTTAGTTGAAAGATTAAAATCTCTTCATGTATTTAGTGCTTTGAAGTTTCTTATGGTTACATCATTAACTCTAAACCAATTAAAATATTTTAGCATGAATCTTAGTGTATCACTCATGTGAACGGTATAAAAACATATAGGCCCACTACTCACTTTATAAGTTTATTTTACGTTCTTGTGATATTCACATTTATTTTCACACCTTTTCCTTGCTTTGTTTTGTTTTTCTTTTTTTCAAAGATTCTATTTTTTGAGGAATCTCTACATCCAACATGAGGCTCAAACTCACATCCCTGAGATCAAGGGTCACATGCTCCGCCGGCCGAGCCATCCAGGCGCCCTATTCCTTGTTTTATTTTCTAAGTGATGCTTTTCTTATTTTTCTGTCCTACTTTATTGCATTCTCTAATTTGTTTACAAGTCGTACCATTAAAAGCACAGATTATTAGTCATAAGGAACAATTCATTTCAGATTCTTGTTGAGAACCAGAAAGTAACTTTGCCAATGTTTCAGTTCCTGGCAAAGCTGAGACTGGGTCCTTGTTCTTTCAGCTTCCAATTTCTTAAGTGTTTTTTCCATAATATCAAGGTGTATTGTAGAAATGAATGGGTCAGACTTAGTATTTAATTTTGAACTTACCCTACCGGTCTTGTTTTTTTCCTTGAAAACTTAAAGGAAAATTTAAAGGATAATTGGGTCATTAAAAAATCATCTCTTCTCCTAAATTTCATTTTAGCAACAGATTTTTAGACAGGCATTTGTTTCAGACATGTCTCTAAGACTAAATTAAAAAACTATTTTAAAAAAATTAAAAATTTTTTATTATTTTTTTAATGTTTATTTTTGAGAAAAAGAGAGCGAGTACACATGCAGATGAGGGGCAGAGAGAGAGGGAGACAGAGAATGTTAAGCGATCTCTATGCTGAGTGCAGAGCCTGATGTGGGGCTCAAACCGTGAACTGTGAGATCATGACCGGAGTGGAAATGAAGAGTCAGATGCTCAACCAACTGAGCCACCCAGGCACCCTTAAAATTTTTTTAAAAATTAAAAAGAAATTTCTTTAATCCATCAACATATGGTGCTTATAAAATTGGTTATATTTGTAACTAATGTTGAGTGATAAATATAGTAAATGTTGAACATTAGTATGATGAAAAACTAGCATATTGGTATTATAGATCATATACATTTTATATTTAAATTTTTATTATTTAAAAAACTTACTTAGACTGTCCTAAATTCTTTATAACCTTTAGTTAATTCTAATTTTTAACATTTGCTTTAACATTTTAATACAATCTGTTCTAAATTATAAAAATGATCTAGTGTGTGAATAATCCAGGTGCTTTTTTCTTTTTTTTCCCCATTTGCCTATGGCCATTTCATTCATTAGCCTTTAATAAAGAAATAGGGCAGGATATATTTAGAGTTGATGAAACTCAAAACTGTAACTTTTCCTGATTCCTACCTTCAGTGATCAAAAGTTCTTCGAAAGTCAGCAAAAGCTATTGAAATAAAAATATACATTTAGGATCCTTTTTGGATTTTGGTTTTCCATAATCCAGTGTTCACTCTGTGGGAAAATAACTATAATTCTGTTGAAACTCAGTGGTCTCTCAAAAGACATCCTAGGGTCTGTGTTGGAGAGGATGCTGGCTGTGTCTGGAAAAGGCATGGCCTGGTGGTAAACAGGTGGAGGCTGTCAGGCTGGGAATTCTGAGAGGGGCCGCCTGTGTGTTTGTTGGGGAGAGGGGATTGTGTCTCAGAAAGGGATGTGTATTCTGGGGTAGCCAATGACTTGAACAGACATCCTGACAGTAGAGCACTGTTTGAGTCAGTTACAGCATTTTGTCAGTTATAGGTACTTTTGACCCTTCATCTTTAATTCTTACATCAACTAAAATTTGTGAAGAATAAGTCTGCTTTTTTCTCTGAGTTTTTAGTATAGTTACGTGAAGAATCTTAAAAGGGTACATAAATATAATCAATCATATTATTAGTTGTATGTTTAAATGACTACTTTCCTTAAAAATAAAATAAGAGTATTTTGGAAAATTTTGGATATGTGGTTGTCAGATCTGTATCTAGCAGTCACACACACACACTTCTTCTCAGACCTTCTTCCCCTCACTACTCCTACACTGTGGCAGCCTCCCAGTCAGCTCCCTCAAAGTAGTTGTCCTCCCTTCAAATGCAGTCTGCAAACTTGAAGGGTTCAGAATCATTCCCTTTCCCATGTATTCCTGCTTTGTAGTGTTCAATTTACTGTGCCTGTCTCGAAAGACCTTTTGCTATCTAGTTAGTACGACGCTCTGATTTTCTAGTCTGCCCCGCCCTTGTCAAACCATCTCCTCACTGACCCTCTTATGGTACTCATTTCCAACTACCGTGGTTCACACTGGTTCTCTCCTCTTCCCCTCCCTTCCTTTCCACTTCCTGAACTGTTAAACACAGCCCCTCACAATATGGTGCTTTAATGCTTTCATATGTAGATTCACATAAGATTGGAGACGTCTGGAATTTCATCTGTATCTTCGTTCTTGCTGTCTTTATAGTAGGCACTGCGTAAAAAAAGTATTAGGTGAATAATCAAGGCATAGCATCTGTAGAGGTAATGAAGAATCCCTTTAAAACCAAGATGGATATTTTACTTTTGGGGTGGTGAGGGGTGTATAGTGTTGAAAAGTTGGAAGACTTTCTGAACGAGTGAGGGCAGCTATTTTCTATGCAGCAGAATTTTAGGATGAGAGGTCATGGAAGACAGGTGTCCTGCGACCAGTTGTTCTAAAGTCCAAAAGGTATGTTCTTGGTGTCAAGTTTTATCTTCATTTCATGTATCACACTGGAATTGTCTGACAGTTGAAAAATTGGCCCTCCCACTAGCACCCACGCTCAGGTAGGTAGGTCTTTGGGAAAGGGAAGGCTGGGGAGGAGGACTGAGGTCCAATGAAAGAGATATAAAAGTATCTGATTATTAGTATCTAAGGAGGGAGAAGAAAAATAACCAGTAATTATGGCAGTTGAGTCCTAGGAGTCTAGTTTGAACAGCATTCTCAACTAATGCAGTAATTTAACTGATGAGTGACAGAGTGGTGGCATTCAGCTCGAAGTTTTATTTGGCCATACCTTCTACATTCTTTCTCCTGAGGAAATGCCCAAACGTGTAGATTCGAGTGACAGCAAGGCAGTTAAATAATCTGGGATATGAATGTGGTTTTGTTTTACACTCCAGCAGCTATAAAATCAGTGAAGAAAAATCTGGATTCTTTTTTTTCTTCAAGAAAATTGAATCACTTCTCTACATTTCTTCTTTTGGTTAACTCTGAATTAAAATTTTAATTTAGGGATTATTTAACTCCTGTCCTTTATCTGCATTAAGAATCTAGAAGCTTTTTATAGCTAAAAAAGTTGCAATTCTCTTGAGCTTCTGCCAATAGCATACAGTGATGCCAAAATTTATGTGTGGGAAAGTTGATTTCAATGAGGGTAATTTAGCTGAAGTTTAGTCTAAGAACCTAGTGTTTTGCTGCCAAGCAATTATTTGCATTTCTAAAAAATGACTTATAGTTTTTACCAATGCTTTCTTTTCATCATAGACTAGTTACTGAAGTAAGTTATTGTCACTAATGGTGTACTTTCTATAAAGGAAATTATGTTCTTGTTTAATTTGGTTAATGTCAGACTTGCTTTTAATATGCGATTCAAGTACTTTTATTAAATGTTGCCTTTGTTTGAATAAAAATCTGTAGGAATTAAATCAACAGCTAGAAAAAAGAAAAGAAATGGAAGAGCGTGAAAAAAGAAAGGCAATTGCTGAAGAAAAGCACAAGGAATGGGTTCAGAAGAAGAATGAACAGGTAGGGAGAAAAAGAAAATGCACACCCACATACTGACCGCTCTTTTTGCAAAGTCTTTTTCTTTTCATTACTCCTCATAACCTAGCTTTTTGTTATTTTCTCTCAGTTTCTTTCTTCTCTGACCTGATTTTTTTTCCTCTATCTTCATGGACATTTGCTAAGTCTCTGTCTTCTACCCTTTGTTCTCTGCTTCTCTCCCTTTTTCCCTCCTGTGGCTTCCTTGTGTCTTGCTTCAGGTAGTCATGAAGTCTGTATCTCTAGGCCTGACATGCTGGAGTCTTGGGTTTCCATCTGTTCGGTTGGCAGGCAGCTCTAAGCCTGCAAATCTAAAACAACCCATTTGTGCCCATTCTCCTTTGATTTCTGTTATGAGTACTGCTGTCAGCTCAGCCACGTCAGCATAATCAGAATTATATTCATTTGTGTGTGACCCCCCCCTCACCCCACCTTTCCTGTGTAGTCCCTACTCTCCTGTTTGTGATCTCTTCCTATCTGGTCCTGTTGTATCTTTCAACTTATTTACTGTTTATTTCCCCACACTGGATGTGAACTCCATCAGACCAGAGATTTTTGCCTCTTTTCTTCAGTTCTCTAGCAGCTAGATCAGTGCCTGGCACATAATAGATACCCGAAAATGTTTGTTGAGTGAATGAATACAACCTCTGTGTCTTTGCCAGACTGATCTTGCTAAAAAGGCAAACGTCATTCCCCAATTCAAAATATATTTTTTATGATTCCCTACTGACCTCTGAATAATGTTTTCACAATTGTAGCCTGGCTGGTGAAAGATCTTCTACTCTCTGCTCTCTGAGCGGTATCTTCCTCCTGTGGCTCCCTTCCTTCTGTGCTGTTGTTTCTTACTAGCATTCTTCTGGGAGCACACATAAGATTATCGTGGCCCATCTTCTTAGAGTATTAGTTTTACTGGAAATTTTTGAGAGGAAGAGTGTTATTTTCATATTAAAGCAAGCATAGATATTTAATGAGGTGGAATATAACTTTTATATTGTGTTTAATATACACAACAGATTTCAAGGAAATCTCAATGGACTGTGCTCCCCACCAGGGATATGTAGTCATGAGAAGTTTTGAGAACACTTCCATTCTGTTTCTTACTTCCTTATTTTTTTATATTATACTTCATCAACATGGAATCTCATCATATCCTCCACCCTACCTTTCCCTTTATTATCCAACTTGAAGTATTTCCTGCATGAATCACTCACTGATTACATGCTTGAAATAGAAACTCTTTCCCTCTCTGAATCCTTGTTCAATTTATATCACTTTGTCATACACTGCCTTGCATTATCTATATATTTTGTTGCTATTTTGTATTATGCATATATCTTCACTTCCTTATAATTTTAAGACTCTTAAGGATAGGAATTATTTTTTACATTATAACTTTTTAATCCAGTATAAGATCTAGCATCATTCTTTGTAATATAGAAAGCATTTTTTACTGGAATGTATGAGTAAATCTATTATCTTTCAGTTTTATTTTATTATTTTTTGTTTCAAATTTTTATTTAAATTCTAGTTAGTTAATATATAGGGTAATATTGGTTTCAGGAGTGGAATTTAGTGACTCATCACTTACATACATCACCCAGTGCTCATCACAACAAATGCCCTCCTTAGTACCCATCACCCATCTAGCCCATCCCCCCCTCCTCCCCTTCATCAACCCTGTTTGTTCTCTATAGTTAAGAGTCTTATGGGGCGGCTGGGTGGCTCAGTCGGTTGAGCGTCCAACTTCAGCCCAGGTCATGATCTTGCGGTCCGTGAGTTCGAGCCCCGCGTCAGGCTCTGTGCTGACAGCTCGGAGCCCGGAGCCTGTTTCAGATTCTGTGTCTCCCTCTCTCTCTGACCCTTCCCTGTTCATGCTCTCTCTCTGCCTCAAAAATAAATAAACATTAAAAAAAAAAATTAAAAAAAAAAAAGAGTCTTATGGTTTGCTTCCCTCTCTCTTTTTTTTCCCCCTTCCCCTATGTTCATCTGCTATCTTTCAGTTTTAATACATTCTTATATTGGCTCATAAATTAGACATTTTGAAAATACTTATCTTTTGTTTGTTTCCTATTGTGATTTTTACATATTTAGAACGGTACTGCTTTTCTTATTTGATCCAATTTTATGAATTTAGTCAAATATTTAAGTTACTGGACAGAGTTTTAAATTTTTCATTCTAGTTGTCCTTAACTATTATTGAATCTAATGCTCAATGGAATTAATAAGAGTACCTAACCAATAATTTCAGTAAGTTGAAGATGACATAGCTTTCTTCATCCAGATATTATAAGAAGGAAATTGGCTGGACGTGTGTGTGTTGTAACCATAAACATATTTGATCTTCAGAAGTAAGTTGTTATTATTTTTAAGTTGCTTCATTCCATAATATAACAAGAAAGAATTCTTTAAGTCTGTGTGACTATTTGCAAGCTCTGGGTGATAATTTTGTGAAGTTTTTGGCTATAAAACAAAACCGTTTTACATGTACAGAATAGTGTTCTCTCTCCTCTAAAAGCTTCTCTTATCTTTTAGCTCCATTAAGCTCATTTTACCATGCCAATCAAACATAGTTGTTGTTTTTCTGAGAATGTAAGATACCGCTGAGAGATGATATATTCTCTATTTTAATTAGTGTCAGTAGATCTAATCCAGTTATTTGAGAAAAAAATTTTTTTTCTTTTGAAGGGAAATGGCTTGTCCTGACATAAATCACCAATTATTGAAAGCAAGAGTCCATAAGTATGAGAATAGTTCAGAAATGAGCCCTGAGAAATTAAATTTATTTATTCTGCAGAATTCTTGTACAAATGAAGGAATAATTGATTACTCTAATTTTTTTTTTTCTTTCAGACCTGTCAGATTTCCTAGTTCAGTCTTAGTTAGATTTACCTCTGTTTGTAAAGACTGCTCTCCTGGTTCTTCTCTTCCCGTCTGGCATCTAGCTTTTTTCTCCTCTGTTTACATTTCATGGTGTGTGGTCCCCCACTGCCTCTAGCTTCATTCACATTTTAGCTATATCTGTGGTGTAATTTTCTCTAAGTCATTTTCACTGTGTTCTATCAAGTAATCAGACAAAAAGAATTTATGTATCCATTAGCAAAGTTGGTTTCTTCTAATATGACTGTAAATTGTTAAGTCCTTTTCAAATAAATGGCTTATCTCATCTGGTACTCTTAAATTTGTGTGGCCATACTAATTCATATTTTTAGATTTATTTTTTTTTACAGCATGTTATCACATATTTTGTAAAAGGGCTTTATTTACCTTCATTGTTTTAAAAAGATTAAAAATAAAATTACTTTTAACTCTTAAGACATGGAACTGATATTTCAATGTAAAAAATTAATTCGGATCAATAAAGCAGATGATTGATAACACTGTTATTCATGCACTGAATACTTTTACACTGTGGCAGATACTACTAGAGGAACCAAAATAGAACTTCAGAAACTTTAAGTAACCAGTTATTTTGTTAGTTTCCTTTAGTTACAAAAAACAAAGGTTCTCTCAGGGCCCTGTCCTGAAAAAGGGAAGATTTATTATTGTGCTCTGTGTGGTATAGAACTGGAGTGCCAGAAAACCTGAAGCCGCTTAGTAACGGGCTGCTCTCTCTTAGTCCATCTCTGAGTGCCTGCTCTGTTCTTTTGCTAACAACTAAAGGCATTCCATTCTTTCTTCTCTGGCATAAATTCTACAGAAAGTCTTTATGATGTTTTAAAAGAAACATCATTGAACTATAATTTACATACAATAAGATACACCTTTCTTAATTTTGATGAGACTTGACAAACTTGTATACCTGGATAAACAGTGCCATAGTCGGCACATAGAACATTTCCATCACTCCCAAAAGTTCCCTTGCGCCCTTTTGTAGTCAGCCTCTGATCTCCACCCACAGTGGGCCTCAGCTCCAAGGAAACCATTAGTCTCCCTGCTGTGCCTTTGGATTAGATTTACCTTTTCTAGAATTTCATATAAATCGAATAATAGAATATATATTCTTTTGCATTGGGCCTCTTTTGTTTTTAAAATTTCCTGGTATTGATTTTGCCTTTTTTTTCAACAATAAGTATTATATTCTATGTAATTTCACAAATTGTCCATCCATTTGCTAGTTGATGGGAAATTGGGTTATTTCCGATTTTGGGGTATTATGAATAAAATTCTCTGATGACTTATGTACAATTTTTTTTAAGTTTATTTATTTTGAGAGAGAGAGAGCCCAAGTGGGGAAGGGGCAGAGAGAGAGAATCCCAAGCAGACTCCATGCTATCAGCACAGAGTGCAATATGGGGCTTGAACTCACAAACCATGAGATCAGTATCTGAGCCAAAACAAGAGTTGGACACTTAACTGATTGAGCCACCCAAGGTGCCCCTGTACAAGTCTTTCTGTGGACATTTGTTTTCATTTCTTGGGTAACTGCTCAGGAACTGAATTGCTAGGTTGTATGGTAAGTATGTGTTTAAAAGAAATTGCCAAACTTTTTTTTTTTTTTTTAATTTTTTTTTTCAACGTTTATTTATTTTTGGGACAGAGAGAGACAGAGCATGAACGGGGGAGGGGCAGAGAGAGAGGGAGACACAGAATCGGAAACAGGCTCCAGGATCTGAGCCATCAGCCCAGAGCCTGACGCGGGGCTCGAACTCACGGACCGCGAGATCGTGACCTGGCTGAAGTCGGACGCTTAACCGACTGCGCCACCCAGGCGCCCCGCCAAACTTTTTAAATATGCTTGTATCATTTTACATTTTTTATGACTATTGTATAAAAGTTCTAGCTGTGCCACATCCTTACCAAGGTTTATATTGTCAGTCTTTTTCATTTTAAGTCATTCTGGTGCATGTGTAGTGGGGTGTCATTGTTTTCCTCTCCCTGAGATCTGAAATTTAGCATCTTTTCATAAGCTTATTGTATTAGTCTCCTAGGGCCGCCATAACAAAATACCACAGGCTGGGTAAGCTCAAATGACAGAAATTTATTTTCTTATCGTTCTGGAGGCTGGTCTAAAATGAAGGTTATCAGTAAGGTTTGGTTTCTCCTGGTTTGCAAGATGGATGTCTTGTCTCCACACCATTACATTCCCTTTTCTCTGCATGAATATCCCTGATGTCTCTTTCTCCTCTTATAAGGACATCAGCCCTACTGGATTAGGACCCTATCCTTATGACTTTAATCACCTTCATTACCTCTTTAAAGGTCCTATCTCCAAATACAGTCACTTTGAGGGTTAAGGCTTCAACATAGAATTTTGGGGGACACAATTCAGTCTATAACACTACCAACCATTTCTACATCTCTTGTCCTGTTTTTGTCTTGTGTTGTGCTTAAATTTTTGCCCATTTTGTGGAAGGATTGTATGTCTTATTCATAAATTGTAAGAATTATTTATATATTCCTTTAATTCATTCATATATATCTATATATAGATATATAGATATAGCAAATATTTCTTCCCATTTAATTTTCCTCAGTGGTATTTTTTTTTTTTAATTTTTTTTTTCAACGTTTAGTTATTTTTGGGACAGAGAGAGACAGAGCATGAACGGGGGAGGGGCAGAGAGAGAGGGAGACACAGAATCGGAAACAGGCTCCAGGCTCTGAGCCATCAGCCCAGAGCCCGACGCGGGGCTCGAACTCACGGACCGCGAGATCGTGACCTGGCTGAAGTCGGACGCTTAACCGACTGCGCCACCCAGGCGCCCCCTCAGTGGTATTTTTTAAAGGGAAGTTTTAAATTTTCATAAAGTTGATATTTTATTTTTTTATAGCTTGTCATTTTTGTGTCCTGTTTAAGAAACATTTGCCTAACACCAAGGGGGTAAAAATGTCCTCCATTGTTTTCTTCGGGAAGTTGTATAACTTTAGCTTTTATCTATATTTTAAGTTACTTTTAATGTGTGGTAAGAATTAAGCATCAGGGATTTTTTTTTCTTTTTTTTTTTTTTTTTTTTTGCATATGGATGCTAAATTGCTCTAACACTATTCGTTGAAAAGATAATCTTTTCCCTATTTAATTACCTTGGCACTTTTGTTTAAGATCAATTAACCGTCTAAGCATAGGTCTATTTCTGGACTCTATTCTCTCCCATTGATCGAATCCTGTGCCATTACCACCCAAGCCTATTACTGAAGCTCTATAATTCTTGAGTTTATAATTCTTTTAATCAGAGAGTGTAAATCCTCCATTTTTTCTTCTACAAAATTGTTTTAGTTACTCTGCATCTTTCCATATACAATTTAGAATTTCTCTGATCATGTTTGCTTTAATAAGGCCTGCCACAGTTGGGATTACGTTAAAAATATAGATCATTTTGGAGGAAATTGACATCTTAGTAATATCAAATTTTAAATCTGTAAACATGATTTTTCTTTCTATTTACGTCATCTTTAATTTCTGTCAGTGACTTTTTTTTTTTAGTTTTCAAGGTACAGTGGTATTACACGTTTTGTTAAATGTATCCCTAAGAATTTCATGGTTTTGGTGATGAGAACAGTTATTTTGCTTATTCCTGATAGTATGTTAATGACTTCCATGTCTGGTTTTGATATCAGAGTACTACTGGGCTCTTAAAATGAGTTTGAATATTTATACTTTTTTTTTCTGTTTTCCAAAATAATTCACGTGGTGATTGGTATTATTTCTTCCTAAATGTGTGATGGAATCCGGCAGTGAAGCTATTCAAGGCTGGAGTTTTCTTTGTGGGAAAGTTTTAAATTCCGAATTGTTTTTACAGATAGAAGGTTATTCAGATCCTTTCTTTTCTTTTTGAATCAGTTTTGGAAAATGGAATATTTTAAGGAATTTGACATTTCATTTAAGTGGAATTAATTGACATAAAATTGTTTTTAACATTCATTCATCTCTGTGTCTGTATGATCTGTGATCTGCCACTTATCTGTGTGACCTTAGGCACATGGCTTAACCTCTTTGTGCCTTCATTTCCCATTTGTAAGGTAAGATCATAATAGTGCTCACCTCATATTGTGGTCATAAGAATTGACATAGTACAAACGTAGAAAGTATATAGAAAAGTAACAGGAAGAGTCAGCACTCAGTAAATGTTAGCTGTTATAATTGAAGACAATGTAGGGACTGGGTGACTCCTCGTTGATGAGTTGTGGAAAAGTCTCATGCATCAGTGAGCCAGATATGCTACAAGATCCTTTTCAATCTCATAGCTTTTCTGACAGTAGAGTAGTTAAAATCCAGTATTGCAGGAAAGGATTCCTTTTTGGAGCTATCATCTGGCCAGCAAGACAGAAGTACACTTAGCAACTTGGGGAATGACTCAGGCTTTGATTTTTAAGACTTGCTTTTCCTGCATAGGACTGGACATATATTGTATGTAACTGATGTTTGTTACTTGGGTGTTAATTGAATTGCTTATATTAAAGTATTCTACAAGATGCTTTCAGTGGAAGAATGTTGTTTCTTAGCCCATATTTCTTTGCTCCGTGAAGGGTGAAGCATCTGGCATCTGTATTGCATATACTTATGCCTTGCATGTTGTTTTCTACACCTTTGATAAAGAGAGCTAGCCATGTCATTGGCTTATTTAGAATGTGACTGTGTTGGTAAATTGTATTCTGAATGAAAAAGAAAAAAACATTGAGTTATAGTCCAGTTTTTTTCTGTAAAGAGCCAGATAAATAGTTTAGGCTTTGCAGGCCATACACTCTGTTGTAGCCATTCAACTTTGCTGTTGTGGTACAAAAGTAGCCATAGACAACAAATATATAAATAAATTCGTATGGCTCCATTTCAATAAGACTTTATTTACAAATATAGGTGGCTAGTGGACCATATTTGGCTTGGGGACCATTGTTGGCCAACGTCTGATCTGTGTAAGACTTACAAGAATTGTATAGCTAGAGATTGTCTGTATGTACCCTTATAGCAGTATCTAATGGTCCAAAATGTTATTTTTTTGTTTTCTGTAACTCACTGATGGAGAAGATTTTATCTAAGTGTTCATATTGGCAAACTGTCCAAGAAATGTAGGTATATCGCTCCTATTTTAGAGTGAAGGTCAACATTTATTAAAACATACAAAATTCAGGATAGTCTAACAGGTTGTAATTTCAGTTCACTATCAATATATCTGTATTGAATACCTACTGTTTACTTAGTACTGTCACAGGCTCTGAGTTTACTTTCATGAGCAAGGTCTTTGTTACTGTTATCATGAAACTTACAGCCCAGTTGGTAGACTAAAATTGAGCAGGTATGTTACATATTTTCAATAAGCCACATTGTGTCGGTCGCTATGTTTCCACCTATTTTAAGAAATAACTGAAGTTTAAAAGATTACTTCTTATAACACTCATTGCTTGTATGAGCATAATTATAAATATTCCAATTAAAACTCCTTCATTTTTATTTAAGAAAAAAAAAGAAAGGGAACAAAAAATTAATAAAGAAATGGAGGAAAAAGCAGCAAAGGAGATGGAGAAAGAACATTTGCAAGAAAAGGCAAAAGAAAAATATCAGGAATGGTTGAAGAAAAAAAATGCTGAAGAATGTGAGAAGAAGAAGAAAGAAAAGGTATTTTTATTAAAGTGACCAGTTGAGATGTATGGCTTTGGTGTTCATACATGCCAACTATATTGTATAAAAAGTTTCTCACGGAGGGGATGCTCTCGGGTGGCTCAGTCAGTTAAGTGTCCGACTTCCACTCGGTTATGATCTTGCAGTCTCACGGTGGATTTGAGCCCCGCACCGGGCTCTGTGTTGACAGCTCAGAGCCTGGAGCCTGCTTCAGATTCTGTGTCCCCCTCTCTCTCTCTGCCCCTCCCCTGCTCACGCTGTTTCTCTCTGTCTCAAAAATAAATTAAAAAAATTTTTTTAATTTAGTAAAAAAAATTTTTTTAAGTTTCTTATAGAAAATTGGTACCATCTTAGCATAAAATAAATATATGAAGCTATCCCTACTTATTTATACTATGTGTAAGTTTCAGAAATGAATATGAATTGTGGTTTTGTTAGGTTGACAAATATTAATAAGCCTGTTGGTATATTTTCAGTCTAGTTCAAACTTTATCATTGTTTATGTTTTAAATATTTTTAATGTGTTTTTATGAAAGCCTTATTACATTTTATTAATTACTGTTCTATTTTAAAACAACAAATTGTTGGCGCACCTGAGTGGCTCAGTTGTTAAACATCCGACTCTTGGTTTCGCTCAGGTCATGGTTTCACAGTTCCTGAGTTTGAGCCCTGTGTCCAGCTCTGTGCTGACAGCACAGAGCCTGCTTGGGATTCCCTCTCTCTCTGCCCCTCCCTGCCTCTCTCTCTCTCTCTCTCTCTCTCTCTCAAAAGTAAATAAACGTTAAAAAAAAAACAAACCAGAAAATTGCTTTTTTCTTCTTGGGTTTGACGTCTTACTGTTGTTTAGAGGCAGCCATCTTTAGATCGTGTCCCTGACCATGTTAAATTTTGCTCTCAAATTATATAAATATGACTTAGTATTTATGATCAGTAAGCCATTGGGGTGGGGAGCTACTGGGGAAAAGAGTCCGTGCAATTTGAATAGAATTTTTAGTTATAGAATATCACTACAGATTCTTTGGTCTTGTCATTTTAAGGAAAAAGAAAAACAACGGCAAGCTGAGTTACAGGAAAAAAAGGAAATAGCAGAGAAAAAGTTTAAGGAATGGTTGGAAAATGCAAAAAATAAACCTCGTCCAGCTGCAAAGGGCTATGGTTATGCCAACGGAAAACTTACAGGTTGGTTTTAATGTTATGTGGCTTACATAAATATGGCTTGCAGGAGCAAATATTATACATTATGTTTCCTTTTGACAGAAATAGAAATGTGTAAAAATCATTTTTCTTTCAAATTACTATTTTCTGGAAGATTATAACACACTGTGTTCCTATAGAGATACAATAAATTTATTGTCATTCTCTATAAATCAGGTATATTTTAAAGGCAGTAGTTGCAAAAGTAATGATTTGTAACATTAAGAAACACATTGAAACTTTCTTATGTTTTTGGCTTTTGAAGCCTTAAGGAGGATGCATTTAAGGGGCCTTTTTTTCCTCCCCTTCCTGTAATCCTCCCTGAGGCAGAACTTGCAGCGTCTCGGGCACATTTGTTTTGCAGGGCGGAGTACTGCGCGGCGTACGACCCCGACACAAACCCGGTGGGCCTTCGGGCCTGCCCTTGTTGGAAATGGCGCTGCATGTTTTTCTTTGTGCCTCATGTTGGAAGCTCAGGCCTTGCTGACAGCTGCCTTCACTTGTTTAAGTGATTTATTATTAAAAAATACTCCCATTCTGTTCTGTTCACACAATAGAACATATTCCAGACTTTGTTTTGACCATCTCGGTGAAGTGTGTGTTGACATATCTCTGCAGTCAAAGTGGGTTGCCAGTGTCTGAACGACACATTCCTGCTGTCAGGGTTCAGGCCTCTCCCACATGTCATAGAAGTCATCCATTACAGCTAGTAGGCACCGGGCATGGTCTGCTCTTTTTTCTTCTTTTCCTGTCTGAAAAAAAATAGTAATAAGCGGTGGTTTTGACCGAAGGATTGGATGGGAAAGTGAAAACTTTAGGTGGGAATATACATATTTACTGGAAGTTATTTGCTAAAATAATGGATTATTTTATTAAATTTTTTGCAATTTAAATGAGTTTTGTTCAAATAAACTTTTGTCTGCAAATGCTCTACTGCTTTTAATAAGCAAAATTTTAGTGATATTATGAAATCTGATCAATTTGAGTGATAGTAATGTAGAATTTCAGTCATTATGAATAAGAGTTTTGTTCACTTTAGCTAAATATGCACTATTGCAATATACTTTTTTTTTCTCTCTCTCTAAAGTTTAGTATCTGACTAGGGAAAACTAGTACAGAATCAGTGGTTTCCCAGACTGAGGTAAGAAAATGAAGATTTTGTTCAATTTAAGGGTTCACAAAGGGATTTCCTAGTAAAATTTTTATGTGAGGTTTTATTTATATAGATTTTAAGAACACTCTTTGGACTTCTAGAATTATCATTTATATTTTAATTTTTACTGCAGTACTTACTGTATTTGAAAAATGTTACTTGTTTGAAAATATTTTAGAGTTCAAGTTTTAAATGGATTAAGTTGGCTTCTCAGTGATATTTTTGCCCTTTTGATACTGTAACATTTTTCTAGGAATTTAAAAATAAGTAGTTTCTTTGATCTTAAGAAGTTTTTTCTTGTTTTGTTCTGACTTTTTAATAATTTTAGATTTTTACAGTGGAAATTCTTATCCAGAACCAGCCTTTTATAACCCAATTCCATGGAGACCCATTCATATGCCTCCTTCCAAAGAAGCTAAGGACCTATCAGGAAAGAAGACTAAAAGGCCTGTAATAAGTCAGCCACACAGGTCATCGTCTCTGGTGGTTCAGAAAGCCAGAAACAATCTTTGCCTTGGAACTCTGTGCAGAATACAAAGATAGCAGATATGGGAAATTGCATGCTTTTACCTGGAGCTATTTAATTTTAAAATTAGAATAGTTTTTTTTACTGCTCAGGCAGCAGCTCAACATTTGATGTGATTATTAACAAGTTCATGTTTTTGCATTTGTATATGTTGTCCTTAGAGTTAATTGAGGAAGACGTTTTATACATTTTCATTTTTATAAGTGCTTCAAGGTAGATCTTGGCATATTGTTTCACAGGATAGGTGACTGGATATCTAACAATTGTGTTTCTATTTAGCTTGTATTAAAACGACATTGTGATACCAGTAAAACCAACAATTTGTATGGTGTTCTTTCATACTCTGTGTTTATTTGTGTTTATGTTTATCATAGTAAGATTAAGCTTAAATTGTTCAAATAAGCTTTTGTAAACTGCATGCTCAAAATAACTCTTAGAAGAATCTAAATGGGTTAGACTTCTAGAGTAATCAAACACAGTCTTCCTTGATAGCTTTTGGTGTATTTTTCCTTATGTATATATTTTTAAATAGCTAGAGGCATGTTTTTTATAACAAAGAAATGAGGGTTGAGTTTTTGAAAGGGAAACTTAAAAGCATTGTTATAGGCTCTGGATCTGAGGTTAACACATAGCAATCTTGAGACACTAATAGTATTTTGCTATACTTCGTACAAATACTTATACATTCATTATAATTAGGTAGTTAATTTTGAAATTAAGGTTAGCAGTACATTATTTTTTAATGTTAAGGGTTAAGTGATATTTATTGAAGCTAAGATCTTACTAATGAATACATAATAAGGAAAGTAGTTCAAATGATTACTGAACTAGCATTCAGCACTTTTTACTAAATTTTAAAAGTCTGTATCTTTTTTTAGGGACCGTCGAGAAATGAAGATTTGTTGTGGCAATATAAAGTTCAGTAAATTGATTTAAAAGTGATTCCTATTTAGAATATACATATTCCATGTTTCTGCTAGGTTAGTAATTTGCCAAGTTTCTAGTGACTAACGGGCAGTGGTGTTGACCAACGCAAAGGAGCGACAGTAGAATCTTTGAAGGGCATTCACGTCATCAGAAATCTAGGAAAATTCACTTCTAAGCAGGAAACAGTTTGGGAGGCACCAGTAGGGTTTGTTGGGACAGAATAGTGGTCAGATTTATAAGCCTGACCATCCTTCTCAGAACCTCTTAGACACAGTGATATTTTCAGACAATCATTCCACTTGAACAAATTCACCTCTGTAGAGAGAACGTGCAATTTGCCAGTGTAGTGATAAACTTGTGTGTCGCTTATCGCTAACTATCCATAGGCCTGAATTCCTGCAAGTTTTAGATGTATGTTATATTTAAGAAACCTTCAGTTTCACACAGTAGATTCAGGTGTTTAGGCAACTTCTAGCTATAACCATAATTCTAGTAATACTTTGCTCAATCAGTCATTAATTAGTTTGACCAGTATTACAGCAGTCTCTCCTTGTCTCTGGTTTCACTTTCCATGGCTTTAGTTACCTGTGGTCAACCACTGTCCCAAAAGAGGGTAACTACAGTACAATAAGGTATTTTGAAAGAGAAGCCACATTCACATAACTTATTACAGTATATTGTTATAATTTGTTCTGTATTATTGTTAATCTCTCACTGTGCCTAATTTACAAGTTAAACTTCATCATAGGTATGTGTGTATAGGGAAAACCAGTGTATCTAGGGTTTGGTACTATCTGTGGTTTCAGGCACCCACTAGGGAGGGGTCTTGGAACCTATCCCCACAGATAAGGGGGAACTATTGTAATTGAACATTTAGTCTGTAACAGATGTTTTGCATACTGATTTAGGAATTTAAATGACATATTTCTTTAATTCAGTCAACATTTTCGGCCTAACCAGGAAAACCTGTAACAGACTAAATGCTATAATAGACTGCTTAAAAGTGAAGTACAGGGGCATCTGGGTGGCTCAGTTGGTTAAGCATCCAACTTTAGCTCAGGTCATAATCTCACCGTTCTCGTGGGTTTGAGCCCCGCCTCGGGCTCTGTGCGGACAGCTCAGAGCCTGGAGCCTGCTTCAGATTCTGTGTGTCCCTCTCTTTCTGCCCCTCCCCCTCTCACACTCTGTCTCTCAAAAATAAACATTAAAAAAAAATCAAGTTCAAAGTTCATCTGGGAGCATAAATGAGAGGTAGTTCAGCCTATGAAGGGATTAAGAGAGGCTACAAAGAGAAGGTGACATTTGAGCTGGTAAAAAATAAGCAGGAGTTTTCTGGATGGTCACAAGCTGACCATACTCATTAACATGCGGCAAGAAGTATCTGGGAGAGAAGTAGGGGTCAGAGTAAAAAAGGTTCTGTGTATGCTGCAGAATTTGGACCTGATCCTAAGGACGTGTGATGTCCTTTTTTACTTCTCCAGTGATCCACTGTAAAAAGACCTTGATACCAAACTTATTTACTATTAAAATCCATTTTTTATTAATTGGAAACTTCAATCAACATATCTGATCACCAGGAGGTTAGTGTTTTTAACCTGAATCCATTTTTCTTGATGTCCGGATACTTGATATTTTAGGCATTACAGACGACATTATAACATTTGAAATTTCTGTTGAGGTTTTTAAAATTTGTTTGAATTTTACTACCACTTTGGAAGTGTTCTGAAATACCTAGGTAACCTATAATGTCAACAAATTCATGATCCAATGGAAAGAACACAGGTATTGTAGACCTAAGTCTGTGAGTCCTGGTTTTATGTCTGTTTACCTGGAAGATGCCTCATTTTTTCAATGTTTAATACCTTATCTAATTTAGAAACTTACGGGGTTATAAAATAATAAGTGGGAGTATGTAAAAATGCAAGTTTCTTTTTTGTATGATAATTCTGATAAGATATACCAAAGATATTCTTTGTCTTTAGTGATAATTGATTTACATAATAACTGGCTTCAGTTACAGATTTACCAACAGTAAGTTAACTGGTCAGTGCTTGGGATGGACTTTCATTTACCCCTATTCTAAAAATAAAAAGGGAATACTGTGTTCATTTCTTTCAAATCGATTCAGTAAATATTTGTTGAATATCTAATATATGCTAGTTAATATTCTAGATGCTGGAGGTTCATCTGTGCATAAGAGAGCCCCTGCATGCTGCCCTCATGGGATCTTATGTGACTGGGATGGGAAACATACTAAGCATGTAAACAAACAGCACTTTATCTGGCTCTAGGTGTTGTAAAGAAAATAAGACAGAATATTGTGATAAATAGTTAACAGGGTAGAGGAGGGAGTCCACTACTTTAGATGGGTGGGCTTCTTTGAAGTGGTAACGTACAGCCAAGATAGCCTTGCCAAAACCTGGGGAAAGAGATATCCAATCAGAGGGAACAGCCAGTACAGAGGTCCTAGAGCAAAAATGAATTTGCTATATCTGAAAAAAGGCCAGTGTGGCTAGAGAGGAGCCAGTGATGGGGAAAATAATAGGAGTTAAGGTTGGAGGGTCAGAGTATATATAATCCTGAGTTCACTAGATCAGGTTTTATTCTAATTATATTGAGATGCCTCTGGAAGATTTTAAGAAGGGGATTGATATAATCTGGTTTATACTTTGAGATTACTCTGGCAGCTGTGAAGAAATTGGCTTGTTGGGGACAAAGAATCAAATAAGGGAGACTCATGGGGAGGATTTTGCAGTATCCAGGAAAAGAGCTCGTGTAGTTTGGAGTAAGATGGCAGCCGCAGCCTGATAAGAGGGAGAGATGGATTTGGGTTATACTTTGGTGGTCGGGCAAACAGGACTGCTAACATTTGGATGTCAGGTTGAGGGAAGGAGGAAAAATCAGATATGACTTCTAGTCATATGCCTGATCAGCTGGGTGAATTTCATATTACAGAAATCAGAAGATGTGGTAGGAGCAGGTTCATTGCTGAGATGGGGGAGAGGAGTCCTGACCTAGATCTCTTAGGTTTGCAGTACCAACTTAATAGCCTGGTGAAGATGACAGATAGTTTGTGTCTGATGCTCAGGAGACAGCCAAGATTAGAGAGAAATTTAAGCGACATTAGTATGTAGGTGGTATTTAAAAGCATAGGGACTGGATCACATTACCTAGGGAGAGTTTAGATAGTAAAAAGAGAGGGCTCAGTATCCCAGTATTTAGAAATTGAGCAGCCAGCAAGGATCCTGCAAAGAAGCATTTGGTGATGTCGAAGGAAACCCAGTAGGTGTGATCCAGAAGCAAGGAGTTGTGAGGTCTGTCCAGTGCTGCTTGAGAGAGATGGAAAGCTGGAAAGAGCCTTCATAATTGGATGTGGTAAGAAGAAGAAAGGTCATTATTGACCTTGGTATTGAATACTTTCTGCATGCCAACAGCATTCGGGGTGCTTTTACGTCTACTAACTTTTTTAGTCCACATGACAACCGTGAGACAGTTGCCTTTATTATCCCCATTTTCTAGCTAAGGAAATTGAGTCATAGAGAAATTATGCTGCTTTTGTACCTAGTGACTCACAGAACAGGGATTGGAACTCAAGAGGTCAAAGTCCAAGCCTAACAACCATATTCTGTTTCCCTCCTATGTAATATGTATGATGAGAAAAACTGGTATGAGGGGCACCTGGGTGGCTCAATCGGTTGAGCGTCTGACTCTTGATTTCCACGCAGGTCACAATCTCATGGTTCATGGGATCCAGTCCTGTTTTGGGCTCCACACTGAGTGTGGAACCCACTTGGGATCCTCTCTCTAACCTCTCTGCTGCTCCTCTGCTCTTGTGCACTCTCTCTCTCTCTCTCTCTCTCTCTCTCAAAATAAATAAGAGAAGTAAGTTGAAGAGAGAGTGCAGGTGAGAACATGGAGACTATACGTGAAGACAACTCTTGGGAGAAGTATTATTGTGGAGAGGAGATAAATGGGACGGGAGCTGGAAGAGGACATAAGGTCAAAGACAGTTTTTGTTTGTTTTGCTTCAAGATGGTTGATAGGAAACATATTTCTGTGCTGATGTTGATAATCAGGGCAAAAGAGGGGACTTGAAGAGTTAGGAGAGATCAAGGATGATTGTAGGAATGCTTACATAGAAGCAAGAAAATTTCCTCCACGTTGACAGGAGAGAGAGAACACATAGTGCATCGGTTCAGATGTAGCTGGATTTAAAACATTGGTGGTAGGAGGATGAGAGAGGTAGTTCTTGTCTGGCAGCTTCTGGGTTCTCAAGTGTGAAGGGAAGCAAGTAGAGGGATAGAAATTGTTGCGAGTAGGAGAGAGAAGGGAAAGGTAAGAGAATGAGCATCTTACTGGAGGTGGGGGAGGAATAAATTTACCAGAGAAATTAATGGGATTTACTGATGAGCGATGCTATTGCCATTTGATATTTTTGGTCCCAATTGGGACCAATGAGCAGAACTCTGTCATGTTTTACTCCATTTCTGGAGAAAAGTTTAGCTGTTTGGGATTAACAGCAGAGTTGGGCTTAATTGGGGTTGGACAAAGAGGGCAAGTAAGATGGAGGGAGAACAGAATAAAGCATTTAGAGAGTGTTTTCCGGGAGTGATCAGAGCACTGAAACATGGCATCTAATAGGGATGATGGCGGATGGTGAGGAAGAGGTTTTCAGTTGGTGAGTGTCTCCAGTGCTCTTGCAGAATGCTAGGTTGGAGGTGCTGGAGGGAAGCTGGAGAGCTAGGAGCATGTTGTCAGATGGTGATGATGACAAGATCAGACTATTACCATGGCAGTGGGTGGCCCAGATGGAGTCTGTCGATGGAATTGAAGAAATTAAGAAACCAACAGGCCAGGATTTGAGTGGGGGTGGGGGGGTAGGGGGGGTGGGGGGTTATATATGGCTACAATTGTCAAGAATTATGACAGTAATGTTAGAAGATGGTGAGCTGGGTGCTAGAATTTCAGTAACCAGGGTGACTTGGCCATGAGACAGAAAGAGCAATATTGGCTAGTGTGGTCAGCTGACATATCCTTCAGAAGAACTGAGAGTGTTGAAGGGATAGGAAGTGAAGCAGTTTGAAAGTGGCAACAGGGATCAGTGCTATCTCCACTAACTCCCAGCCTTGAGGTATACCCTGATAGTGGGGGCTGTAAAGGAAGAGCATTTTCAGGAGTCCACTCAGACATGAAAAGCTTTTAAAATCATGGCAATAGCAGGATGGCTTGGGCCGGGTGGGCAGGGAGTAGAGACTAAAGACAGAGCCACCAGTAATGGTATTATGTAACCAGTCCCTGGAGAGGTGACAGAATCAGATGAGGACAGTGGGATTGAGAGGAGAAATGTGTGAAAAATCTATCGAAAGTAGAACTTGGAAAGGATTGTTTTCAGAGCTAACTGATGTTGACAATATTAGTGGAGAGAGAGAATACAGAAAAGGACACATTTGAAACAGGGGTTTTCTCTCCTATTAAATTGCTAATGAATAATGAAGGCAGTATATATACATGGCTTCAGAATCAAATCATACTAAAAGGTTTTTGACGGAAAACCGTTTTGCCTCACTTCTCTCTGCCTTCAGGGTCCTGCTCCCTTGGGGACATTTACTTGCATTATTTTTTGTTGCTTTCGTCCCACTATCCTCTGCTCCCTTTTTCTGCCATTTGTTCAGGCAGTTATTAGTGTTCCTGAATCAATGCTCTATTTTTCTTTTTAATTTGTCCCTTCAATCTCCACCCCCTCTCTAGGAAGAGGGACCGAGATTTCTTTGATGTTATCTTCTATTTTTTTCTTCTAAGTTTTTTTATGGCTACCTCATTTTAGATTCCAAGCATGCTCTTTTTCCTATTTATTCCTTTTTCATGCTATCCTATACTTATTTTATGGTTGTAATATCTTTTCTTATCTCTAAGGACATTAATTGCATTTTTTGCCTTTCTTAATTGGCTTTGTTTCCTCCAGGTGCCCTTTTTTTCCCTTCATTTTCTCTCTCTCTCTCTCTCTTTTTTTTTTATTTTTGGTCCTCAAATGTTTGTTAATCCCTGTCTGACACTTATGTTCATAATATGAATCCCTGTCTGTTCAGACTTAAGAATAGGGCATTAAAAAGCTGAGTGGAAGCTGTGTGGGCACAGGCAGGCTTGTTGATGGTGGATTTTGTTTGTTTTTGAGGAAGCTTCCAAATACTTGGAAGTCTTCTCCTGAGGCTATTCAGTTTCTTAGAGAAGAATCTTCTAATCTTCCTGGGAGATACAAGCCAGCTGCCAGTTTTCCTGAGTAGAGTCTGGGAAGGTGGCTCCACGTATCACCATTCATAATGTAAACTATTACGTCACCATGTTTCAGCCCAGCCAGTGCGGGAGCTCTGTCTCCCTGGTAGCTGGGTTCTCCATGTGCAATTTCGGTAGGCTGAATCAGTTCCTCTCTCCACGCCCCCAGTATATATTTCAGGTTTTAGAGACCTTTAAACAGTAAAAGAGAAAAGGAAGGGGAAAATGCACCTGGAGGAGACAGAGCCAATTTAAAAAGAAGGAAAAAATGCAACTATCATTAGTATTTTTAGAGATGAGGGGGAAAGAAAATGCTACATCCATATTCTCCTAATTCGATTATTTTACCTCCATCCACTTTCTCCCTTCTAACAATGCGTTGAAATCTTCAGTTAGCTATTGTGTTCTGTTCTCCTTGCCCTTGTGGATTTGTACTTTTTATTTCCCCTTAAATTCCTTTGCCATTTTAGCAGAGGTTGGAGAGGGAAAGGAGAAATTTGCATTTTATTAACCTGCTGCTTAATTGAAATCCCAACTTTAGTTGTGAGCAGATTGACATACGGGTGCTTGTGGAGACACAGGTTTGTTGCCCAGGTGAGGAATTCAGTTTAGGGATAGATTTTTAGACCTCCTTGGTTTAACATAATTATTGAAGCTATGGAGATGGGTAACACTTCCCCAGGGGAGTTTGAAGCATGGCATCCTTTGATTCATTCGACACATATTGGTCAAGTGCCTACCGCATGCTGGAAGGGAGAAGATGCACTAGGCCAGAATGTAGGGAACTGCTAGAAAGATAAGGAAGAAGGAAAGAAGGCACCGGAAGAGCAAAGGGAAAGGTGGAAGGGGATGAGAGGAGAGTGCTCCCACTGGGGAAGGAATTTTAGGGAAGGGAGCAGAGACGTTTTGCATAATGTTAAGTGCTACGAAGAGTTCAGACGGGTGAATGAAGCCTTCTCTTGATTATTCCACTCATACTTATTGACTGTCTAGCACAGTGCTTGATTCTGCGATTAGAGTGGTCAACAAGACTGACCTGATATGGACCTGTTAGAGCTTCCATTCTAGCCAAGACAGGGCGTTAAGCCAGGACCAGGACCTATCTTAAAGCATGAGCTGTGGGGGCACATCAGGAGGAAGCTAACTTTGTGGGGGGATGGGGAAACGCTTCCAAGTAGAAGTGATTAAGCTAGGACCCAGTTTTGAGTACCTGAATAAGAGAAACTTAGCATTTAATTACTTTGGAGGCTGGAGAGGAAGGAATAGGCTTAGAACAGGGATGGTTCCACGGGCAACTTTTTTAGAGACCAAGGATTGGTAATGTGACAGCTTTTGAACACCAAAGAACCTTTCAGATGGCTTGTATACATTAACACACTCTACAAAGTTACAAGGGAAATCTCGAAAATCTTAGTCATTTCTACAGAAAAAATCCTTAATATTCCACAGGAAAGTAAACCTTGAAGTTTGATGGTTAAAAATATACCATCTGTGGCTTCAGGTTCTGAAGTAATACAGATGGGGCTATTTACTTAAAAAATAAATCACTGGTGATCTAATTAGCAATTCAAAGGTTGGCCTCTCACAGACTTGCTTAGTGTGATGTCCAGGACCCAGATGAAGGACAAAGTATGGAGTAGTTTACATTGCACCGGCAAATTACACTTTATGACTTAAACTAAAAACTAATTTTTCTTTATTGAAAAAAAGAAAACAGAGCAAATAATATTCAAGTGTTTACTGTGCCCATTAGTATTCCAAATTAAATTCATATGTTGGCTTGACAAAAAATAAAACACACAAAGTTACTTTGCAGTGAATATTTACCTACTGTTGATAATGGCAGTCTGCCTGAGAGAAAAAAATTTTTCAGAAAGGGCAGTGGTATCTTGAAATTCCTTTTAAAATTGGAAGGTGGTAGGAACACTCGAGAAGGGAAAATATTCAATTATCTGTCAATAGGGAGAAAGTTGTACCTTATGTGTGAGAGAAAGAAGTTGGCCAGGAACACTGTGCTTTTCTTTCCCAGAAACCACAGAGCCTCCTCCTTTCCCCTTCTCATTCATGTGCTCTAGGCTGATGGAACTAGCACAGAACTTGGAAAAAAGGGGAGCCTCTCCCTTCCCACCAGCTTCATGGTCCCGGGAACCACCTGAGAGCCATAGGGAGATGGAAGCAATCTTGGTTTCTCTTTGGTGGCATGGGAGTGGAATGTTTTCAACTTTAGTTTGAATAAATTTACCAAAACTGCCCAGCACCTCCCAGTCTATGACTCCCACCTCCCTCAGCCCGGGGCTTTGCTTTGTTGGTGTGGGCTGAGATGCAAAGTGCCCACATAGGTAAATCTATAAGGCAAATTTTAAAAGATGTTTGTCTCTCAGTAAAATAGAGGAAAGTCTCACTAATTTATTTACCTGTCCAGTGAAGACATTAGCCTAGATGATCGTGAAGGCCCCTTTCTGCACTGTTTCTGTTATTCTGTGTGGTTCATTTCTGCATTTGTAGGATGAGGACTGCTTATACCTAGTAGGGATGGTGAGGGCAACATCATCTCCTTCTTAGAGTGTGACATAAAAACGACTGACTTCAGGAATGCTTCCTCTGGTCCGTGCCCAGCCTCTGCCAGGAGGCAGCCTGGCTCGGGAACAGTAGTCTGGCTGAGTTTGAATATGTGCTCTGCTACTTACACTGTGGGAACTAGACAAGTCTCCACCTCTCCAAGCCTCAGTGTATTCTAAAAAAATTGACTCGATAATACTTTCTCCAGAAGATAGTTGCAAAGATTAACATACCATGTAAAGGACCCGGCATCATGTGTGATACATAGAAGATGCTTTATTTATCATTTTGTGTCTTTTTTGATGATGGAAGTAGCATTTTATCTCCTGGCAGTAGATTATATGAGGATGCACATTTTCCAACAAGTATCATGACTTGTTAAGGAGGATTACTCATGCTACTGGCATGTTTTCTTCATCGTGATGCCAATTTATAATCTTTTCATAGAACATTTGGCCATTGAAAGTTGCAGTAGCATTTTCAGATAGGTGTATGCTTTATGGGAGCTTTTAACGTAATGGGTTTCTTTGTTAAGACTGTGCAGAAATCTTCCACATGAATGTGATGAGGGACATTCAGGCATATTTTGGCTTTCAATTTGAAGCTTTGCTAATATGCTTCTTGGAGGCTCATTTAAGTTATCTTTGGCTGAAATTATGGAGAGTTGCTCCCATATTTCATACAAATCAAATAGAAAAATTAACTTAAAAAAAGTTCAAGCTGTGTTATGTTAGTTTGGATCCTCTGAGCAACAGGCACCAAGACAGGATAAGTCATGCAAGAGATTGGTTGAGTAGTAGCTTGTAAGGGAAATGGGGAGGGAGCCAGAAAAGTCAGGAGAACGAACCATCAGACCATGATGTGGGTCTGATGCATGTGGAGGAGAGAGGGAGGGAAGAAAGGCTGCTAGAAAGGGATTTGTTGCAGTGAAGTTCTAAGAAAAATTCAGCATGGCCGATGAGGCTCCCAACCCAAGCTGCCCATCAAAGAAGTCCGCATCTTATAGCTATGGATCTGTGCTCAGTCCCTGGATGGGAACAGCATGTGGGAAGAGTGGTATTGGCTCGAACACAGGGGTGGATTCAGAGCATAGCATCTGGGGCCCTTGGTCAATTATGCTTCTGACAGTGAATCTGACAGGTCATTTCCATGGCCTCCAAACTTCCAGGCACTTCCATCACCTGTGTTACAAGGTCTCATGACCTACATAGTTAATGTTTTCCTCAAGTATTAGTGTCACAAAATGATTGAAAAGGAACATGCGATGCCTCACTGAGATACACCTGATGGTATTATCCAGTGCTAGAAACCCAGGCTTCGTCAATCCTTGACATCCTTCTTCCACATTTTCAACTCCAGCCAATCAGCAACTGAGTTCTGCTGATTTCACTCCCTAACTCTGTGATTCCCTCCATGTGTCTGCACATTAGAACCATCTGGAGATCTTTAAAAAATTCCAAAGGCCAGGCCACATCCAGATCAATTAAATCACAGCTTTATTTATTTATTTTTTTGAACCTTCCCAAATGACTCCAGACAAATTTGGAAACTAGTTTCTTCAATATTTTCAAATGTGACTTCTCTCCATCCCTACTACCATGGCCCTAGTCCTTTCTCATTTGGATGACTGACCAGCTCCCTCTTTGGTCACTGTGCTTATAATCTTTTCCCTCTCATATTTATTCTGTCCACAGAAACCCACTGACCTCCCAGAAATGCAAATCTGATTATGTAACTACTCTGCTTCCAGCTCTCCACCCCCACCCCCACATCTAAAGCATTGCTTCCCAACCCTTTCTTCCCCCTGCCCCCATGGCATCCACCAGCATAACACACATCCTCAGCGAGTCTTACACATGGCGATTTTCAACCCTGGGGGAGGAGCATCTGAATATTGGAGAAAGACCCACAGCTTGTGCAACTTGCAAAACAATTTTCTCCCCCACCCCCTTTTTCTTCTTTCCCCCTTCCCTCATTCTGATGTGTGCTCTCCAGCCAAAGGGATTAAACCTTATGTGGAATACAGGACCACCTTTTTTATCTGCCCTATCTCCATGATCTCATCATCTGCCTTGTTACTTTTGCTACTTAGGCTCCCAACTTCTGAAAGTTCCTGGTATAAATGATGTTGTTCCCATCTTTTATGCCTTTTGCTTATTTCTGTTCTTTCTTTCTGGAATGCCTCCCCTTTAACATTTTTCTGTAGTGCTTTCCCTTAAACTAACTTGACATTTTGAAACCAACCATTAAGTCAACCCTGTGGTCACCTCTGCAAAGCCTTCTTGGACTCACTACTCCAGCCAGATTGGGACCCACACTTCTTTCATTATCAAAGATCCTGTGTACTTGTTTTATTAATTTTGCAATGTTGTACTAGCAATACCTGTTTTAAGGGATCCATATTCACCATTCTCTTTTTCTAGAATTGTAATTTTTTTCTTTTTAAAAATAATTTTTTTAAATGCCATTATAATTAATGTACAGTGTTATATTGGTTTCAGGTATACAATACAGTGATTCAGCAATTCTATACATTACTCAGGGATCACCACATAAGTGCACTCTTTTTTTTTTTTTTTTTTTTTTTTAAATTTACATCCAAGTTAGTTAGCATATAGTGCAACAATGATTTCAGGAGTAGATTCCTTAATGTCGCTTACCCATTTAGCCCATCCCTCCACCCATAACCCCTCCAGTAACCCTCTGTTCTCCATGTTTAAGAGTTTCTTATGTTCTGTCCCCCTCCCTGTTCTTATATTATTTTTCTTTCCCTTCCCTTGTGTTCATCTGTTCTGTGTCTTAAAGTCCTCATATGCGTGAAGTCATATGATATTTGTCTTTCTCTGACTAATTTCACTTAGCGTAATACCTTCTAGTTCCATCCACATATTTGCAAACAGCAAGATTTCATTCTTTTTGATTGCTGAGTAATACTCCATTGTGTATGTATATATATATATATATATATATATACCACATCTTCTTTATCCATTCATCCATCGATGGACATTTGGGCTCTTTCCATACTTTGGCTATTGGTGATAGTGCTGCTGTAAACATGGGGGTGCATGTGCCCCCTTTGAAACAGCATACCTGTATCCTTTGGATAAATACCTAGTAGTGCAATTACATGGTCGTAGGGAATTTCTATTTTTAATTTTTTGAGGAACCTCCATACTGTTTTCCAGAGTGGCTGCACCAGTTTTCATTCCCACCAGCAGTGCAAAAGAGATCCTCTTTCTCCGCATCCTTGCCAACATCTGTTGTTGCCTGAGTTGTTAAAGTTAGCCATTCTGACGGGTGTGAGGTGATATCTCATTGTGGTTTTGATTTGTATTTCCCTGATGATGAGTGATGTTGAGCACTCTTTCATGTGTCAGTTGGCCATCTGGATGTATTCTTTGGAGAAGTGTCTATTCATGTCTTTTGCCCATTTCTTCACTGGATGATTTGTTTTTTGGGTGTTGAGTTTGAGAAGTTCTTTGTAGATTTTGGATACTAACCCTTTATCTGATATGTCATTTGCAAATATCTTCCCCCATTCTGTCAGTTGCCTTTTAGTTTTGCTGATTGTTTCCTTCGCTGTGCAGAAACTTTTTACCTTGGTGAGGTCCCAATAGTTCATTTTTGCTTCTGTTTCCCTTGCCTCTGGAGACTTGTTGAGTAAGAAGATGCTGCAGCCAAGATCAAAGAGGTTTTTGCCTGCTTTCTCCTTGAGGATTTTGATAGCTTCCTGTCTTACATTGAGGTCTTTCATCCACTTTGAGTTTATTTGTGTGTATGGTGTACAAAAGTGGTCCACGTTCATTCTTCTGCATGTCGCTGTCCAGTTTTCCCAGCACCACTTGCTGAAAAGACTGTCTTTATTCCATTAGATATTCTTTCCTCTTTGTCAAAGATTAGTTGGCCATACGTTTGTGGGTCCATTTCTGGGTTCTCTATTCTGTTCCATTGATCTGAGTGTCTGTTCTTGTGCCAGTACCATACTGTCCTAATGATTACAGTTTTGTAATACAACTTGAAGTCCAGGATTGTGATGCCTCCTTTTTTTTTTTTTTTCAGGATTGCTTTGGCTATTCGGGGTCTTTTCTGGTTCCACACAAATTTTAGGATTGTTTGTTCTAGCTCTGTGAAGAATACTGGTGTTATTTTGATAGGGATCGCGTTGAATATGCAGATTGCTTTGGGTAGTATCAACATTTTAACAGTATTTGTTTTTCCTATCCAGGAGCATGGAATCTTTTTCCATTTCTTTGTGTCTTCTTCAATTTCTTTCATAAGCTTTCTATAGTTTTCAGCGTATAGATTTTTCACCTCTTTGATTAGATTTATTCCTAGGTATTTTATAGTTTTGGTGCAATTGTAAATGGGATCAATTCCTTGATTTCTCTTTCTGTCACTTCATTGTTGATGTATAGGAATGCAACCGATTTCTGTGCATTGATTTTATATCCTGCAACTTTGCCAAATTCATGAATCAGTTCTAGCAGTTTTTTGGTGGAATCTTTTGGGTTTTCCATATAGAGTATCATGTCATCTGTGAAGAGTGAAACTTTGACCTCCTCCTGGGCTATTTGGATGCCTTTTATTTCTTTGTGTTGTCTGATTGCTGAGGCTAATACTTCCAATACTATTTTAGATAACAGTGGTGAAAGTAGACATCCCTGTCTTGTTCCTGACCTTAGGGGAAAGCTCTCAGTTTTTCCCCATTGAGGATGATATTAGTATTGGGTCACTCATATATGGCTTTTATGATCTCGAGGTATGCTCCTTCTATCCCTACTTTCTTGAGGGTTTTTATCAAGAAAGGATGCTGTATTTTGTCAAATGCTTTCTCTGCATCTATTGAGAGGATGATATGGTTCTTGTCCTTTCTTTTATTGATGTGATGGTCACATTGATTGTTTTGCAGGTATTGAACCAGCCTTGCATCCCAGGTATAAATCCCACTTGGTTGTGGTAAATGATTTTTTTAATGTATTGTTGGATCTGGTTGGCTAATATCTTGTTGAGGATTTTTGCATCCATGTTCATCAGGGAAATTGGTCTATAGTTCTCCTTTTTAGTGCAGTATTCATCTGGTTTTGGAATCAAGGTAATGTTGGCTTTATAGAAAGAGTTTGGAAGTTTTCCTTCCATTTCTATTTTTTGGAACAGATCCAAGACAATAGGTGTTAATTCTTCCTTAAATGTTGGGTAGAATTCCCCTGGAAAGCCATCTGGCCCTGGTCTCTTGTTTTTTGGGAGATTTTTGATAACTAATTCGATTTCTTTACTTAGGTTATAGGTCCGTTCAAATTTTCTATTTCTTCCTGTTTCAGTTTTGATAGTGTATATATTTCTAGGAATTTGTCCATTTCTTCCAGATTGCCTATTTTATTGGCATATAATTGCTCATAATATTCTCTTATTATTGTTTTTATTTCTGCTGTGTTGGTTGTGATCTCTCCTCTTCCATTCTTGATTTTACTTATTTGGGTCCTTTCCTTTTTCTTTTTGATCAAGTGGCTAGTGATTTTTCAATTTTGTTAATTCTTTCAGAGAACCAGCTTCTGGTTTCATTGACATGTTCTACTGTTTTTTTTGTTTTTGATAGCATTAATTTCTACACTAATCTTTATTATTTCCTGTCTTCTGCTGGTTTGGGGTTTTATTTGCTGTTCTTTTTCAGCTCTTTAAGGTGTAAGGTTAGGTTGTGTATCTGAGACCTTTCTTCCATCTTTAGGAAGGCCTAAATTGCTATGTAATTTCCTCTTATGACTGCCTTTGCTGCGTCCCAGAGGTTTTGGGTTTTGGTGTTAACATTTTCATTGGCTTCCATGTACTTTTTAATTTCCTCTTTAAATTCTTGGCTAGCCCATACATTCTTTCGTAGGATATTCTTTAGTCTCCAAGTATTTGTTACCTTTCCAAATTTTTTCTTATGGTTGATTTTGAGTTTCATAGCGTTGTGGTCTGAAAATATGCATGATATGATCTCGATCTTTTTGTACTTACTTAGGGCTGATTTGTTTCCCAGCATGTGGTCTATTCTAGAGAATGTTCCATGTGCACTGGAGAAGAATGTATATTCTGCTGCTTTAGGATGAAATGTTCTGAATATATCTGTTAATTCCATCTGGTCCAATGTGTCATTCAAAGCCATTGTTTCCTTGTTGATTTTCTGATTAGATTATCTGTCCATTGCTGTGAGTGGGGTGTTGAAGTCCTCTACTATTATGGTATTATTATCAATGAATTTATGTTTGTGATTAATTGATTTATATATTTGGGTGCTTTCACATTTGGAACATAAATATTTACAATTGTTAAGTCTTCTTGGTGGATAGACCCCTTAATTATGATATAATGCCCTCTTTCATCTCTTGATTCAGTCTTTATTTTAAAGTCTAGATTGCCTGATATAAGTATGGCTACTCCGGCTTTCTTTTGTCAACCATTAGCATGATAGATGCTTCCCCATCTCCTGACTTTCAATCTGAAGGTGTCTTTAGGTCTAAAGTGGGTCTTTTGTAAACAACATATACATGGGTCATGTTTTCTTATCCATTCTGTTACCCTATGTCTTTTGATTGGAGCATTTAGTCCATTGACATTTAGAGTGAGTACTGAAAGATATGAATTTATTGTCATTATGTTGCTTGTAGAGTTGGAGTTTCTGGTGGTGTTCTCTGGTCTTTTCTAGAGTTTGTTGCTGTTGGTATTTATGTATGTACATATGTATGTGTGTATGTATGTATGTATTTTCATCTTTTCTCCCCTCATAGAGTCCCCCTTAAAATTTGTTACAGGGCTGATTTAGTGGTCACGACCTTTAATTTTTGTTTGTTTGGGAAACACTTAATCTCTCCTATTTTGAATGACAGCCTAGCTGGATAAAGAATTCTTGGCTGCATATTTTTCTGTTTTAGCACATTGAATATATCCTGCCACTCCTTTCTGGACTGCCAAGTTTCTGTGGATAGGTCTGCTGCAAACCTGATCTGTCTTACCTTGTAGGTTAAGGACTTTCTTTCCCTTGATGCTTTCAGGATTCTTTCCTTGCCTGAGTATTTTTGAATTTGACTATGATATGCCTTGTTGATGGTCAGTTTTTGTTGAATCTAACGGGAGTCCTCTGTGCTTCCTGGATTTTGATGTCTGTGTCTTTCCCCAGATTAGGAAAGTTTTCCACTATGATTGTTCACATAACCCTTCTACCCCTTTTTCTCTCTCTTCATCTTCTGGGACCCTATGATTCTGATGTTGTTCCTTTTTAATGAGTCACTGATTTCTCTAATTCTTAAATCCTGCTCTTTTGCCTTAGTCTCTCTCTTTCTTCCTGCTTCATTATTCTCCATAAGTTTATTCTCTATATCACTGATTCTCTGCTCTGCCTCATCCATCCTTGCCTCCATGGCATCCATTGAGATTGCAGCTCAGTTATAGCATTTTTTATTTCATCCGGACTAGCTTTTACTTCTTTTATATCTGCAGAAAGGGATTCTAATCTATTTTCGACTCCAGCTAGTATTCTTATTATTGTGATTCTAAATTCTGGTTCAGACATCTTGCTTGTGTCTGTGTTGGTTAAGTCCCTGGCTGTCGCTTCTTCCTGATCTTTCTTTTGAGGTGAATTCCTTCGTTTTGTCATTTTGAAGGGAGAAAAGGAATTATTGAGGTTAAAAAAATTAAAATTAAACAATTAAAATTAAAAAATTAAAAACAACACACCCACAAAAAAATCAAGTCAATGATGCTAGATCCTAGGTGTGTTTGGTCTGGGTGTTGAAAGGGGCTTGATAGAGAAAAAAGGGGAGAAAAAAGAAAGAAAAAAATCGTTTGAAAATTCGAAAAAATGAATACACTGAAATAGAATATAATGAAATGATGGAAGTAAAATAGAATTTGAAAAAATTTACACAAAAGTAAAAAATGTAGTAGAAAAAAATTAAAGAAACATATTTTTAATAAACATTGAAGGGGTGCCTGGGTGGCTCAGTCAATTAAGCATCTGACCTCTGCTCAGGTCATGATCTTGCAGTCGGTGAGTTGGAGCCCCACATCTGGCTCTGTGTTGACAGCTCAGAGCCTGGACCCTGCCTCTGATTCTACGTCTTCCTCTCTCTCTCTGCTTCTCCCCTGCTCATGCTCTGTCTCTGTATCCAAAATAAATTTTAAAAAAATTAAAAAAAATTGAAAAGAAAAATAATTTTTTCTCTTTCTGTATTCAAGAAAAAGAAAAGAAACAAAAAAGAGAAAAAAGAAAAGAAAATTGAATAGATGGATCAGTGAACAGACTGAAATAAGATTGAAATTACTTCGTTTTTCCCTAGAAGTCAAACTATGAAGCGCTTTATAGTTCATAAACCAAGTAGGCAGAGAGACTTGTGTTCCTGAAGAGTGAGGTTGGCCCAGTTTGGCGGGGCTTAGTGCAATGGCTCCATTATCCACTAGATGGCGCTGCTTAGCTTCCTGGGATGGATTGTTGTGGCGCTTTTAGGTGTATGTGCACATGCGAGGGAGCGGTGAAAATGGCGTCGTCCAGCTACCCAGTCTCTACTATCAGAACTCTGTTCCCAGTCAGCAATCGCGCACCCATCCTTTGTCTTCAGCTTCCATCCACTCCCTGCTTTTACACTGTTGTGACCAAGCCCCAGGCAGCACCTCCCTCCTTAGTTTTATCTCAGATGCGGCTGTTTTTCCTGACCGCTTACTTCTGAAGGATTGTGGATTTGACCCATTCTGCCCCTCTGTGGGAGGGTGTCATGGAGCAATGGCCGGGTGCCAGCCACACCAAGGAACATTCGTGGGACCGTACTGATGCCCAGAGATTGTGGCTGGGTGCCAGCCCGCCCCAGAAAAAGTTCACGCGATTGTGTAGCAGCAGCATTTCAGGGATTATGGCAAATCACAACACGCAACTGGCACCAGGCTTCACCCGCAACAACCTTGTTCTAGCACCAGCAAATGTGGCTGTTCTCCCAGGTCCACTGGTGCCTTTGCCTTTGGGGGACCCACACAGCCTCTACCAGATGTTCTTCCAGCAGGGGAACTGCCTCTCTCTGTATGGCTCGAAGACTCCAGGACTTCACTCTGCTCCTGGGGATTCGCCCTTCTCACCAGAGCACCACCAGCTATTGAGCTACGGAGTTGCAGACCTGTACTCCCCCTGTTTATAGTCTTAATCGAATTTAAACCCTCTCCTTTCTCCTTTCTCCATTTTTAGTTCAGTCCATGTGGCTGTTTCCACTTTTCCACTTTCTCTCCAGCTGCTTTGGGGGGGTGCTTTTCCTGTAGTCTCCCCCCATCTCTGTCCTCTCTCCACAAGCAAAAATGGTTCCCTGCCCTCCGTGGCTTCTCTCTCCTCCAGTTCACCTGTCTGTGCCGCGTACCTGCTGAGTTCTGTGGTTCAGGTTGTGTAGATTGTTGTGTTAATCTTCAAATCAGTTTTCTAGGTGTGCAGGATGGTTTAGTGTTGATCTGGCTATATTTCATGGATGAGAGACACAAAAAAACTTTCATGCTGTTCTGCCATCTTGGCTCCACTGAATTGCAATTTTTATAATACTTTGATAACACTTTTTAATACTTTGAACTCAAGTAATTTGTAGCAGGACATTGTGATTATCAGAAGCTAGAGTCATAAAATATCAATATTGGAAGGGGCTTTTAAATGCAATTTTGTTCAATCACTGAAGTTTTGTTTATATCACGTTTAGTAAATTTGAGGAGGTGCTATTACCCAAATGGAAATATCCCAACATATTTTGGGAATAAAAAATTCTAGTATATGCTGGAGAAATTAACAGAAAAGGGTAGATGAAGCCTCCAAGGGAAAGAGTTTAGACAGAAGACAAAGGACAGACAGACCCATCATTACACAAAACCTGCCTTCAGAAAACATGAAGTGATTAAGAGATATCAGTTCAGGAGACAGAAGATTTGCAGAAGGAGAACCAGTGTACCATTATAAAAAAACAGAGAAAGGAGTGTTTTAAGAAATGGGGTGACTATAGGGACAGTAGCCCAAGAGGCTCAGACTGCAGTGGTCCCATAAAGTTCCTTTCGGATGCGATGCCTGCTCCTAGGAAGCAGATCCACTGAGGAAGAATATGAACCTCCAAGAAATCAGACTGGACAAATTTACGGGACCCCAACCTCTCCAACCAGAACCTAAACCCAAGTAGTTCTTGCCCTTCTTTGGGGACTCAGAAACTTTTTGAAATTGTAAAAAAACCTATTGACTCTGTCCTCATAAAAATACATGTAGGTGCATATGCACACATTTTCACATATAATTGCTCATACTTCATTCTACTACCCACCCGAAACCATCCCTAGTGAAGCTTCTACATTGACCCCCCACATTAGCACACATTGTTCTCCTGTCAGTGCCAAGGCTTGCTTGAATAATGAGGACAGGTGGTCTACTTGAGGATTAAGAACTCTTTCTTCCTGCTCAAATCTTAGGTGGACTAAACCTGTAGAGGCCTTAGAAATTCTCTGTAGTGCTTTACTCAGCACTAGACTAATTAGATGTACCCCTAGGTGCTCCCAAGACTGCCCAGTCTGCAGATTGAACATTTTCCTGGATTCCTGTCTGTTGACCAACCACGTCACTCAGTTAGACTCGCTAGCCACCATGCTTCTCTGTGACTCAGCTTCTGAAAAGGCCTCCTTCCGAATTTTAACCAGCAACCATGACATACCTCATGTCCACCTGTCTGGCTTCTGCCTTCCATGTCTTTTAAATGACTCACCCTCATTTATTCCTTCTTCAAATTATAGAATTTAGAGAGGCAATGAAAACATTCTTGTTTGTGGAAATAGAAAAATGGGTGTTTAAATTTTTATGAGAAAGGGAGCAGGGTTAGAGTCAAACTTTGTCAATCTCAGCCCAATAGAATTGCAGTGGCATGGAAAATTCAAAGCATTGGACAATTCTTAAAAATACTAAATTTGTGATTTATCTTGTTAAGTTATTCTGTCCTCCTGATTTTCTTAGGAATGTTTTTACAATAACTAGATGGAGAGTGGACATGTTGGGAAACCGCCCTGGGATACAACATGTACTTTGATCCATGCATGTTGTTAGTAATGGGAACTGGATTTCTCTTCAAGAGAGAATTTTAGAGTTTGATAAATAATAGCGATTTCTGGGGCAACTGGAAGGCTCGGTCAGTTGAGTGTCTGACTTTGGCTGGGGTCATGATCTCACAGCTTGTGGTTTCGGGCCTCACATAGGGTTCTGTGCTGACAGCTCTGAGCCTGGAGCCTGCTTTGGATTCTGTCTCCCTCTCCCTCTGCCCCTCTTGCAACTTGAACTCTGTCTGTCTCTCTCTCTCAAAATACAAATAAATGTAAAAAAAAAAAAAATAGCAATTTCTTAAAGTGGAATATGAGGGCACCTGGGTGGCTCAGTTGGTTAAGTGTCCAACTTCGGCTCAGGTAATCATCTCATGGCTCATGAGTTTGGACCCTGTGTCGGACTCTGTGCTGACAGTTCAGAGCCTAGAGCCTGCTTCAGATTCTGTGTCTCCTTCTCTCTCTGCCCACCCTACCCGCATTCTCTCTTTCTCTCAAAAAAAAAAAATAAACATTAAAAAAAATTAAAAATAAAGTGAAACATGAGCTTTGGGTAAAAAAAAAAAGTAAAAATGTGAGTGTGAAAATATTAGTTTAGCAATGATTATTTTAGTTACTTGTATGTTTGATTTTTAAGGGGGTATGAATCTGGATAAAGAATTAAAAATGCTGCCCCTGCTGCACAATGAGATTTTTAGGGTGATAGCTCTGAGCTATCTGGTCCTGTGTTATTGGATTACAAAACTTATAGAGTTGTATACCATAGCCTTTACTGCCTGCAAAACACAAAACAGCCCAGATGTCAAGGGAATTCAGGATGGAATGCAGACTGTGACAAATGAATCTAACTATATTATAAATATAGGGCATAGTCTCCCTGAAGGGTGTGGGAAAGAAAGGAGTTGACCCAAATAACTCAGGAAAATTGTGTTTTGCCTAGATTCTGTAAGGATAAAGGCAAAAAGAACTGTACAAAAGCACTGGTGAATTTGTTTCTCTCAGGGGGTACAGTTCAGCAACTCTGACACCATTTTCCATGTTTGCTAGGGTTGAAAAAAATAACTAAATATATTTTAGATGGTTAAGAATCAGGTGGCAGGTTATTTACTGTTAGAGAAAAAAAGTGACAAATCTGCCGGCTGGGGTAGGGGTTAGGGTTTCCATATGAATAGGTCAGTACATATATAAATATAGATATATGTGTTTACAGTGGTTACTATGATGCACATATTTCCCAGCTCTGTTCCTTGGGAGGCTTGAGAAGCAATGGCACCCAGTAGCAACCAGCACACCCAAGATCTTGTTTTCTTAATGCTAGTCTTCAATAAAGGGAAGCAGGACTCTTTGGAGAAATGGCTGCTGGTTTTTAGGACTGGGCAGGAAAGACACAAGATAAGCCTGGAGTATCTTATAGTATTGGAAAGTAAGGGGGTGAGGAGGAGATGAGGGCATATCAGAAGGACACGGGCCAACCAGAAGGAGCTGCTGATGGCCAAAGCTGTAACAACTTGAGTAACAAATGACAGTCATTGGATTATCTAAAAAATAAAATAAATATCCATAGATTCATGTCCGCTGAGACTGAATAAATAAGTAAATAAAGAAGTGTGCACACTGGGGAGGGACAAATCTTATCCACAAGGAATGAGGGAAATAGAAATCAACAGAAATCATCAATAGAACACCATAGTGGTAAATGCTGCAGGCAAGATCCCCTGATGATTGCCAAAGTCAGCCAAGGAAGCTTTAAGAAAAACCTGAATATCAGCCTAGTTTCAAACTATCTCCCCTCCAAAGAGTCATTCCCTGCTGTAGTGGTTTTCATATAGTTTTAAATGTTTTGATATTCTCCCCTCCAGGAGGTGGAGACTAATTCCTCTTCCCATGACTGTGGGCTGTACTTAGTGTCTCACTTCTAGGGAAGAGAATATAGAGAAATCTGGCTGAAGTCACCTGAACCAAGTGATCACGGATAGTGTTACTGGTTCATATGGACTCCCTGGTCTGATGTTACTGGAACTGCAGTGTCACCTCCGTGGGATTCTTCCCTCCGACCCAGAACGTCTGTATAATCATGAGAGAACACCAGACGAGTCTGAATGGAGAGCTGTGCTACAGGAAAGCTAATCACTACTCTTCAAAACAAAGTTACAAAAGAGAAGGAAAGACTGAGAAACCATCACAGGTTGAACCCAAGGAAAGAAACCAAATGCAGCAAGGTACCATGGATTGGACCCTGGAACAGAAACCTGAATAAAACCCACAGTGTGGTTAATAGTATTGTACCAGTGTTAATTTCTTATTTTTGATACATGTACCATAATTATACAAATGTTTATAAATGGTTGTGTAAATATACCAGAGTTATATCTAAAGGAATGATGGGTGAAAGTTATATGGAAACTCTTGATACTGTATTATCTTTTTGTTTTGTTTTTATAACTCTAAAGTTCTTTTAATGTAACATGCTGCTCCTGAAGTTCATACATGAAAATTCAGAGATTTGGGGGTTTTTGTTTATTTTTATAAATATTGTATATTTTGTTATTTTTCCATTTTAACATGATAACTTGTCATTTGGTAGAAGAGTATTTAAACATGGTTCTTAGTACCTGGAATGTATTTAAAGTAAGGGCTTTATCCCACTTTACTTTTGGTCTTTTTTTTAATTTAACTTTATTTTTTATTTTTTAAAATTTACATCCAAATTAGTATATAGTGAAGCAATGATTTCAGTAGATTCCTTAATGCCCCTTACCCATTTGGCCCATCCCTCCCCGCCAACCCTTCCAGCAACCCTCAGTTTGTTCTCCATATTTATGAGTCTCTTATGTCCCCCTTCCTGTTTTTCTGTTATTTTTGTTTCCCTTCCCTTATGTTCATCTGTTTTGTCTCTTAAAGTCCTCATATGAGTGAAGTCATATGATTTTTGTCTTTCTCTGACTGACTAATTTCACTTAGCATAATACCCTCCAGTTCCATCCACATAGTTGCAAACGGCAAGATTTCATTCTTTTTGATCACCGAGTAATACTCCATTGTATATATATACACCACATCTTCTTTATCCATTCATTCATCGATGGACATTTGGGCTCTTTCCATACTTTGGCTATTGGTGATAGTGCTGCTATACACATGGGGGTGCATGTGTTCCTTCGAAACAGCACACCTGTATCCCTTGGATAAATGCCTAGTAGTGCAATTGCTGGGTCGTAGGGTAGTTCTATCTTTAGTTTTTTGAGGAACCTCCATACTGTTTTCCAGAGTGGCTGCACCACCTTGCATTCTCACCAACAGTGCAAAAGAGATCCTCTTTCTCCGCATCCTTGCCAACATCTGTTGTTGCCTGAGTTGTTAAAGTTAGCCATTCTGACAGGTGTAAGGTGGTATCTCATTGTGGTTTTGGTTTATATTTCCCTGATGATGAGTGATGTTGAGCACTCTTTCATGTGTCAGTTGGCCATCTGGATGTATTCTTTGGAGAAGTGTCTATTCATGTCTTTTGCCCATTTCTTCACTGGATGAATTGTTTTTTGGGTGTTGAGTTTGAGAAGTTCTTTGTAGATTTTGGATACTAACCCTTTATCCGATATGTCATTTGCAAATATCTTCCCCCATTCTGTCAGTTGCCTTTTAGTTTTGCTGATTGTTTCCTTCGCTGTGCAGAAGCTTTTTATTTTGATGAGGTCCCAATAGTTCATTTTTGCTTTTGCTTCCCTTGACTCCAGAGATGTATTGAGTAAGAAGTTGCTGCAGCCAAGGTCAAAGAGGTTTTTGTCTGCTTTCTTCTCAAGGATTTTGATGGCTTCCTGTCTTACATTTAGGTCTTTCATCCATTTTGAGTTTATTTTTGTGTATAGTGTAAGAAAGTGGTCCACGTTCATTCTTCTGCATGTCGCTGTCCAGTTTTCCCAGCACCACTTGCTGAAGAGACTGTCTTTATTCCATTGGATATTCTTTCCTGCTTTGTCAAAGATTATTTGCCCATATGTTTGTGGGTCCATTTCTAAGTTCTCTATTCTATTCCATTGATCTGAGTGTCTGTTCTTGTGCCAGTACCATACTGTGTTGATGATTACAGCTTTGTAGTATAGCTTGAAGTCTGGGATTGTGATGCCTCCTACTTTGGTTTTCTTTTTCAGGATTGCTTTGGCTATTTGGGGTCTTTTCTGGTTCCATAGAAATTTTACGATTATTTGTTCTAGCTCTGTGAAAAATGCTGGTGTTACTTTGATAGGGATCACGTTGAATATGTAGACTGCTTTGGGTAGTATCGACATTTTAACAATATTTGTTCTTCCTATCCAGGAGCATGGAATCTTTTTTCATTTCTTTGTGTCTTCTTCAATTTCTTTCATAAGCTTTTTATAGTTTTCAGCGTATAGATTTTTCACCTCTTTGATTAGATTTATTCCTAGGTATTTTATGGGTTTTGGTGCAATTGTAAATGGGATCAATTCCTTGATTTCTCTTTCTGTCATTCATTGTTGATGTATAGGAATGCAACCGATTTCTGTGCATTGATTTTATATCCTGCAACTTTGCCAAATTCATGAATCAGTTCTAGCAGTTTTTTGGTGGAATCTTTTGGGTTTTCCATATAGCGTATCATGTCATCTGTGAAGAGTGAAACTTTGACCTCCTCCTGGGCTATTTGGATGCCTTTTATTTCTTTGTGTTGTCTGATTGATGAGGCTAAGACTTCCAGTACTATGTTGAATAACAGTGGTGAGAGGAGACATCCCTGTCTTGTTCCTGACCTTAGGGGAAAGCTCTCAGTTTTTCCCCTTTGAGGATATTAGCATTGGGTCACTCATATATGGCTTTTATGATCTCGAGGTATGCTCCTTCTATCCCTACTTTCTTGAGGTTTTTCATCAAGAAAGGATGTTGTATTTTGTCAAATGTTTTCTTTGCATCTATTGAGAGGATCATATGGTTCTTGTCCTTTCTTTTACTGATGTGATGAATCATGTTAATTGTTTTGCAGGTATTGAACCAACCCTGCATCCCAGGTATAAATCCCACTTGGTTGTGGTGAATAATTTTTTTAATGTATTATTGGATCTGGTTGGCTAATATCTTGTTGAGGATTTTGCATCCATGTTCATCAGGGAAATTGGTCTATAGTTCTCCTTTTTAGTCGGGTCACTGTCTGGTTTTGGAATCAGGGTAATGCTGGCTTCATAGAAAGAGTTTGGAAGTTTGCCTTCCATTTCTATTTTTTGAAACAGTTTCAAGAGAATAGTGTTAATTCTTCCTTAAATGTTTGGTAGAATCCCCTGGAAAGCCATATGGCCTTGGACTCTTGTTTTCTGGCAGATTTTTGATTACTAATTTTATTTCCTTACTGGTTATGGGTCTGTTCAAATTTTCTATTTCTTCCTGTTTCAGTTTTGGTAGTGTATGTGTTTCTAGGAATTTGTCCATTTCTTCCAGATTGCCTATTTTATTGGCATGTAATTGCTCATAATATTCTCTTATTATTGTTTTTATTTCTGCTGTGTTGGTTGTGATCTCTCCTCTTCCATTCTTGATTTTACTTATTTGGGTCCTTTGTTTTTTCTTCTTGATCAATTTGGTTAGTGGTTTATCAATTTTGTTAATTCTTTCAGAGAACCAGCTTCTGGTTTCATTGATCTGTTCTACTGTTTTTTTGTTTTTGATAGCATTAATTTCTGCACTAATCTTTATTATTTCCTGTCTTCTGCTGGTTTTGGGTTTTATTTGCTGTTCTTTCTCCAGCTCTTTAAGGCGTAAGGTTAGCTTGTGTATCTGAGATCTTTCTTCCTTCTTTAGGAAGGCCTGGATTCCTATATACTTTCCTCTTATGACTGCTTTTGCTGCGTCCCAGAGGTTTTGGGTTTTGGTGCTTTCATTTTCATTGACTTCCATATACTTTTTAATTTCTTCTTTAACTGCTTGGTTAGCCCATTCATTCTTTAGTAGGATGTTCTTCAGTCTCCAAGTATTTGTTACCTTTCCAAATTTTTTCTTGTGGTTGATTTCGAGTTTTATAGCATTGTGGTCTGAAAATATGCATGATATGATCTCGATCTTTTTGTACTTACTTAGGGCTGAATTGTGTCCCAGTATATGGTCTATTCTGGAGACCATTCCATGTGCACTGGAGAAGAATGTATATTCTGCTGCTTTAGGATGAAATGTTCTGAATATATCTGTTAATTCCATGTGGTCCAATGTCTCATTCAAAGCCATTGTTTTCTTGTTGATTTTTTGACTAGGTGATGTGTCCATTGTTGTGAGTGGGGTGTTGAAATCTACTATTATGGTATTACTATTGATGAGTTTCTTTATGTTTGTGATTAATTGATTTATATATTTGGGTGCTGCCACATTTGGCGCATACATGTTTACAATTGTTAGGTCTTCTTGGTCTATAGACCCCTTGATTATGATATAATGCTCTTCTGCATCTCTTGATACAGTCCTTATTTAAAGTCTATATTGTCTGATATAAGTATGGCTACTCCGGCTGTCTTTTGTTGACCATTAGCATGATAGATAGTTCTCCATCCCCTTATTTTCAATATGTAGGTGTCTTTAGGTCAAAGTGGGCGTCTTGTAAACAGCATATAGATGGGTCTTGTTTTCTTATCCATTCTGTTACCCTATGTCTTTTGATTGGAGCATTGAGTCCATTGACGTTTAGAGTGAGTACTGAAAGATACGAATTTATTGCCATTATGATGCTTGTAGAGTTGGAGTTTCTGGTGGCATTCTCTGGTCCTTTCTAATCTTTTGTTGCTTTTGGTATTTATTTATTTATATTTATATATATTTTTTCATCTTTTCTCCCCTCTGAGAGTCCCCCTTAAACTTTCTTGCAGGCCTGGTTTAGTGATCACAAACTCCTTTAATTTTTGATTGTTTGGGAAACTTTTTATCTCTCCTTCTATTTTGAATGACAGCCTTGCTGGATAAAGAATTCTTGGCTGCATATTTTTTTCTGATTCAGCACACTAAATATATCCCACCACTCCTTTCTGGCCTGCCAAGTTTCTGCGGATAGGTCTGTTGCAAACCTGATCTGTCTTCCCTACAAGGGAAGGGAAGGGTACTTTTTTTCCTTTGCTGCTTTCATGATTTTCTCCTTGCCTGAGTATTTTGTGAATTTGACTATGATATGCCTTGTTGATGGTTGGTTTTTGTTGATTCTAATGGGAGTCCTCTGTGCTTCCTGAATTTTGATGTCTGAGCCTTTCCCCAGGCTAGGAAAGTTTTCTACTGCGATTTGCTCACATAACCCCTCTACCCCTATTTCTCTCTCTTCCTCTTCTGGGACCCCCATGATTCTGACATTGTTCCTTTTTAATGAGTCAGTGATTTGTCTAATTCTTAAATTGTACTCTTTTGCCTTAATCTCCCTCTTTTTTTCTGCTTCATTATTCTCTATAAGTTTGTCCTCCATATTGCTGATTCTCTGTTCTGCCTCGTCCATCCTTGCCTCCGCTGCATCCATCTGTGATTGCAGCTCAGTTATAGAATTTTTAATTTCATTCTGGCTATTTTTTACTTCTGTCATCTCTGCAGAAAGGGATTCTAATCTATTTTCGACTCCAGCTAGTATTCTTATTATCATGATTCTAAATTCTGGTTCAGACATCTTGCTTGTGTCTGTGTTGGTTAAATCCCTGGCTGCTGTTTCTTCGTGCTCTTTCTTTTGGGGTGAATTCCTTCGTTTTGTCATTTTGAAGGGATAAAAGGAATTAATGAGGTAGAAAAATTGAAATTAAAAAAATTAAAATTAAAAAAATATTAAAATTAAAAATTAAACACCCCCCCCCCCCACACACACACACAGAAATTGAATAGATGATGCTAGATCCTAGGTGTGTTTTGGTCTGAGTGTAGAAAGTGGTTTGACAGATTAGAGAAACAAACAAAAAAAGGGGGGGGGAAGGAAATCGTTAGAGAATTTGAAAAAATGAATACACTCAAGTAGACTAAAATACACAAATGTAGAGAATATAGTAGCAAAAATTATAGAAAAATACTTTTAATAAAAATTAAAAAGAAATTTGAATTTTTTAGTTTTCTGTATTTAAGAAAAAAGAAAAGAAACAAAAAAGAGAAAAAAGATAAAAAAAGAAAAAGGAAAAGACAAAAAAAGAAATTGTTTGAAAATTTGAAGAAGCGAATACACTGTAGTAGACTGAAAGAAAATGATGGGATTAAGATAGAAATTGAAAAAATTTACATAAAAGCAAAAAATATAGTAATAAAAATAAATAAAAATATTTTTAAAAGAAGTTTAAAGTAAAAATGAAGTTTTTTTCCTTTCTGCATTCAATAAAAAGAAAAGAAATGAAAAAGAGAAAAAAGAAAAAGAAAGAAAAAAAGGAAATTGTTTGAAAATTTGAAAAAGTGAGTACACTCAAGTAGACTAAAATAAAATGATGGAAGTAAAGTAGAATTTGAAAAAAATTTACACAAAAGTAAAAAACATAGTAATAAAAATTAAAGACAGATATTTTTAAGAAAATTGAAAACAAAAATGAGTTTTTTCTCTTTCTGTATTCAAGAAAAAGAGAAGAATTGTAAAAGAGAAAAAGGAAAAATGGAGAGAAAAAAATTGAATAGATGAACCTGCTAACAGATTGAAGTATGACTGAAATTGCTTCGTTTTCCCCTAGAGGTCAGTCCTTGTAGCTCTTTATTGTCCATAAAGTAAGCCGGCGGTGCGGTTTGTGTTCTTGAAGAGTGAAGTTGGCCCAGTTGGTCAGGGCTCATAGTAACATCTCCACTCTCCCCTAGATGGTGCTGCTAGCCTACTGGGGTGGATTGTTGCGGTGCTCATTGGTGCGCATACGCATGTGCGGGAGCGGTTCAAAATGGCGCCATCCAGCCACCCAGTCTGTTCTCCAGGATCGGCAAATCGTGCACCAGTCCTCTGTCTTCAGCTCTGATCTACTCCCTGCTTTTCCACTCTCCGTGACCAGGCCCCCGACAGTACCTCTCTCCTGAGTTTTGTCTCAGATGCGGCTGTTTTCCCTGGCCCCTTATTTCCGAAGGACTGCGGCTTTGACCCGCTCTGCTCCTCTGCGGGAGGGTCTCACTGAGTAATGGTGAATGAGCAATGGCCGAATGTCGGCTGCACCCAGGAATGCCCACTGGACCCTGCTGTTGCCAGTGCCCCGAGACTGCAGCCAGGTGCCAGCCTGCCCCAGAAAAAATTGCGAGACAGTGTAGCCTCAGCGTTTCAGGGACCATGGAAAATTGCAATACACATCTGGCACCAGGCTTCACCCTCAACAACCTTGCCCCAGCACCAGTGAATGTGGCCGCTTTCCGGGGTCTGCTGGGACCAGGTGGCTTCAACAGTCTCTACCAAATGTCCTTACAGCAATGGAACCGCTTTTCCCTGTGTGGCCCGAGAACCTCCCAGACCCCAATCTGTTCCTGCGGATTCACCTTTTCCACCAGAGCACTGCCAGGTATGGAGCTGCAGAGTTGCAGCGTTTGCGCTCCCCTTGTTTTACAGTCTTAATGGAATTTAAACCCTCTCCTTTCTCCTTTCTCCCTTTTTAGTTTAGTCCCTGCGGCTGTTTCCAGTTTTCCATTTTCTCTCCAGCTGCTTTTGTGGAGGGGTGTTTTTCCTGTATGCTGGGGCCCCCCCCCCCCCCCCCGCCAGTGTCTGTCCTCTCTCCACCCCAAAAGGGATTCCCTACCTTTCGGGGCTTCTTGCTCCTCAAATTCAGCTCTTCATATCATGTACCTGCTGAATTCTGTGGCTCAGGTTGTGCAGATTGTTGTGGTAATCTTCCAATCGGTGTTCTAGGTGTGTAGGATGGTTTAGTGTTGGTCTGGCTGTATTTCATGGATGCAAGACACACAAAAAGCTTCCATGCCGTTCCCCCATCTTGGCTCCTCCTACTTTAGGTCTTAAAAACAGAACTAAAGTCAAAATGAATAATGATCAAGACTAAGGCAAGTTAGGTTATGAATGTGCAGAGACAGCTACATTTCATTCAGTATAAAGCTTTTGCTGAGCAGAGAAGAACTTATGTTTGGAATATTTCCAACAGAGTATCATCCACAGAGAAAAATGCATAATTTCAAATTAAATACATGAAAGGAAACTGTAATTTCATGGTGTCATTGGGGGAGAGAAAGAGCCTATTTTTTGTCATAGCTTCTTTTATTTTTGTAAAATGTTTATGTATTTTTGAGACAGAGAGAGAGAGGGAGAGCACAAGCAGGGGAAGGGCAGAGTGGGAGAGGGAGACACAGAATCCAAAGCAGGGTCCACACTCTGAGCCCAACGCAGGGCTCAAAACCATGAACCACGAAATCATGACCGGAGCAGAAGTCCAATGGTTAACCGACTGAGCCACTCAGGTGTCCCTAGCGTCTTCTATTGTTTTAAAAATGTGTCTATATAATATATATATTTGGGTCAACCAAATTGTTCTTTTGATTAATCCATCTCTAGTGATTTGAAATCATGAAACAGTACAGTGAGCTTATAGACTATTGAAAATATTCTGAAATGGTTGCACAATGTTGTGCAACTACTGACTCTAGTTATAAAACTTTAATGGCCACAAAAATAAACCCCATTCTATTAAATGGTCACTCTGCATTGCCCCCTCCAGGCAGTCCCTGGCATCCACCTATCTGCTCTTTGTTCTTTGGATTTACCTGATCTGGATATTTCATATAAATGGAATCATACAATATGTGACCTTTTGTGTCTAGCTTCTTTCACTCAGCATAATGTTTTCAAGGTTCATCAGTGTTATAGCATTTATCAGTACTTCTTTTATGGCTAAATAATATTCCATTTTTATGAATATACCACATTTTGTTTATCCATTAATAGGTTGTGAACAATTGGTTGTTTCTACCTTTTTTCCTTTTTTTTAAAGTTTTTTTTTTTAATTTTTTAATGTTTATTTCTGAGACAGAGAGAGACAGAGCATGAGTGGGGGAGGAGCAGAGAGAGAGGGAGACACAGAATCAGAAGGAGGCTCCAGGCTCTGAGCTGTCAGCACAGAGCCTGATGCAGGGCTCGAACTCACAAACCGTGAGATCATGACCTGAGCTGAAGTCAGTCCCTCAACCGACTGAGCCACCCAGGTGCCCCTTAAAGTTTTAAAATAAATAAATAAATATTTATTTATTTTTGAGAGAGAGAGAGAGAGAGCAAGCAGGGGAGGAGCAGAAAGAGAGGGAGACACAGAATTCGAAGCAGGCTCCAGGCTCTGAGTTGTGAGCACGGAGCCCAATATGGGGCTTGAACTCATGAACCGTGAGATCATGATCTGAGCTGAAGTCAGATGCTTAACCAACTGAGCCACCCAGGCACCACAACCTTTTTTTTTTTCTTTTTTAAGTTTATATGTTTATTTTGAGAGAGAGAGACAGAGAGTGAGTGGGGGAGGGACAGAGAGGGAGGGAAAGAGAGAATCCCAAGCAGGCTCTGTGCTGTCAGCGCAGAGCCCTATGCAGGGCTCGAACTTACGAAATGCGAGATCATGACCCGGGCTGAAACCGAGAATCGGACACTTAACCAACTGAGCCACCCAGGCATGCTGGTTGTTTCTACCTTTTGAATATTAGGAATAATGCTGCCATCAACATCTGTGTACAAGGTTTTGTTTGAATAAATATCATATTTTTAATACTTTTTATGGATACTAACACTGTTTCAGCCACACTTCTTGACACTGACTACTACCTCCCACCCTGACCTGTTTTATTCACGCACTTTCTCATCCTGTTTCCATTGGCTTTTGTGTTTACATCTTCTGGTATGTAATGGGGGTGAGCATATGCATTTCCTCCATCCTTGTACTTTCTTCCAGCACAGAACTTGAACTAATTAACGAAAAGTTTTCTTCATTTTTCTCAAAAATGTACCTCTACACTAGATTTCTTTCTTTTCTTCCTCAATTTTGGTCATTGTCTGATAAGTGTTGATTGTGGATGAGGATTGTTCTTTCTTCTTCTATGTTTCACAGTAAAAAACTGGATAGTTTTAGAAGATCTAAATTGGGGGTAGAGCTTTGCCCCTTTTTATAGTAAGCATGCCTTTATGTATGCATCTGGGTTTAATTATAGTTGGCATCTCTGAACTCTGAAGGAAAATATGCATTGCTGAGATGTCATGTGTTTCTGGCAGTCTAAGAGTATAATCACTCAAATGTAAAGTCACTCCTCTGGCTTTCTTTAACCTGGCCTCAAGGGCTGTCTTACCCCCCCCCCCCCCCCTCCCTGCCCCTGAACTCCTAGGAGGGCCTCTTTTTCACGTCAGTCCCTATCTACTCCTCCTCTGATTTGCCCTTATTTGCCATTTAATCATTCACTCTAAGTAATATGACTTAACTTCTTTATGGTTGTCTCTTGCCTCCCTAACTAGATTATAAAGCTCTGCTGAACAGTCTCTAGCTGTGTTTATTTTTTATATGCTTCACTGCTCAGCATATATAACAGGCGAGCAATAAATACTTGCATTGGTGACTCACGAAATCCAAAAAAAAAAAAAAAAACCCAGCCCTTTTAAATATACCTAACTACTCAGTATTATTAAGCTGAACAAGTTTAAAAGTGTTCAAATTCATTTTTTGTTTGTGTCCCTTTTTTATTGAAGTATAATTAACATACAGCGTTACATTAGTTTCAGATGTACAACACATCGAGGTGACGATTCTGCACATCACTCAATGCTCACCATGGCAAGCAGAGTCACCTGGAGTAAATACCCAGGCGTGTGTTTGCTGGGGGTATGGTAGTCACATGTTGATTTCTTTTTTTTTTTTTTTTTTTTAAGAAACTGTCAAACTCTTTTCCAAAGTGGCCATACAACCATACAATGTTATTACAGTATTATTTCAAATTCATTTTTTAGTATAATGCTTACTATTGGGACTGATAGCAAGTTTAGAAAAAGAGTTTTGTGTCACAGGTATGGCAACTGAATTCCTTTTCAAATCTAGTTAACATACAAACTAGTGTACCTTGGTGATTCTAAAAATGTGTGCTTCAAATCACCTGCATCAGAACTCTATGGTGTTGGTTAAAAATGAAGATCCTTGAACCCAGCCTTGAATTTATACACTAATACATTCTGATGGTGGAGCTCAGGAATCTGCATTAAAGAAAAATAAATAAATAAAAGCTCTCCTGAGCTTTTTTTGCTTTGAAATTTTGAGAACCATTGGGATTGTTTGAGAAGAAATTGATACCTTCATTTGGGATATTTCTTTTTTTTTTTTCTATTAACAATTCTTAAAGCTGTATTTATTTTGGGGGGAAAGAGAGAGAGACAGAGACAGAGACAGAGAAAGAGAATGAGCAAGGGAACGGCAGAAAGAGGGGGAAAGAGAATCCCAAACAGGCTCTGTGCTGCCAGGGTGGAGCCCAACGGGGGGCTGGAACTCAGAAACCATGAGATCATGACCTGAGCCAAAATCAAGAGTTGGACATTTAACGGACTGAGCCACCCAGGTGCCCTCCTTCATTTGGGATATTTCAGGTAGATTGAAGTTCAGCTTAAGTTGAAAACAGGGACAATAGACAATGCAATTGTATGTTTAGTGAAATTTATTTACTTATTATTTTTTTGAGGTTTTAAAAAACTTTTTTATTTGGAATCGATTATATATTCATAGGAAAAATAGTTCTGAGAGGTCCAGTGTGCCCTTCACCCAGTTTCTCCCAATGTTCGAGTTTACATTCTGCAGTATAATACCAAAAGCAGGGAACTGACATTGCTGTAACGTGTGTGCATAGTTCCATGTCATCTTGTCACACGTATAGGTTCACAGAGCCACCACCCCACTGCATCAGAACACAGAACTGCTCGGTCGCCACAAAGATTTCTGTTGTGCTCCTGCTTTGTAGTCACACCCACCTTTCAACTGCATCGCAACCACGCATCTGTTCTCTTTCGCTGTAATTTGTCATTTTGAGAATGTTATATAAATGGAATCATGCAGTAGGTGACCTTCTGAGATTGGCTTTTCTCATTCAGCACAATGCCCTTAAGACCCAGCCAGGGTGTTGCCTGTATCAATAGCCTTTTTATTGCTGAGTTGTATTCCCTGGTGTGGACGCACTGTGTTTTATCTAAGTGTTCACCTATTGAAGGACATTTGCATTGTTTGCGGTTTGGGGATATCACAAGGAAAGCTGCTATGAATAATTGTACAGGTTTCTGTGTGGACATAAGTTTTCATTTCTCTGGAGTAAATGCCCATGAGTGCATTTGCTGGGTCATATAGTAGTTGCATGTTGTTTTTTGTTTTTTTTTTTAGAAACTGCCAAACTCTTTTCCAGAGTGGCCATACATTTTACATTGGCACCAACAATGTAGGAGAGATCCAGTTTCTCTCCATCTTTGCCAGCATTTGGCGTTGTCGTTATTTTTTATTTTAACTATTCAAATAGGTATATAGTGACATCTCAGCATGGTTTTAATTTGCATTGCCCTAATGGCTAGTGATGTTGAGCATCTTTTCATGTGCTTATGTGCCATGTGGATGTGCTCTTCATTGAAATGTCTGTTCATAGTTTGAGAGTTTGTCTTTTTTCTAGTTGGAATTTTTATTATTGTTTTGAGAGTTCCTTATGTATATGAGATACAAGTCCTTTGTTGGGCATGTGGTTTGCAAATATTTTCTCCCGGTCTGTAGCTTTTTTTTTTCATCCTCTTAACAGGGTATTTCACAGAAAAAAAGGTTTGGATTCTGATGAAGTCTAATTTATCAATTTTTAACTTTCTGTATCCTGCTTTTGGTCTATGTCTAAGAACTCTTTACCAAACCTACTTCCTGAAAGTTTTCTCCTATGTCTTCTAAAAGATTTATAATCTTGCATTTAATGGGGCGCCTGGGTGGCTCAGTCGGTTAAGTGTCTGACTTCAGCTCAGGTCATGATCTCGCGGTCTGTGGGTTCGAGCCCCGCGTTGGGCTCTGTGCTGACAGCTCAGAGCCTGGAGCTTGTTTCAGATTCTGTGGCTCCCTCTTTCTCTGACCCTCCCCTGTTCATGCTCTCTCTCTGTCTCAAAAATAAATAAATGTTAAAAAAAATTTATAATCTTGCATTTAAATCTATGATCCATTTTGAGTTAATTTTGGTGTAGGTGTGAGGTTTAGGTCAAGGTTCATTTTGTTTTTGTTGATGGTTATCCAATTGCTCCTGCACCATTTGTTGAGAAGATGATCTTTCTCTATTGAATTGCCTTTGCTCCTTTGTAATTTGTATTCTTGGTTTTCTGTTCTGTGTCATTGACGTGTGTATCTCTCTGCCAATACCTCACTTTTTTTTTTTTTAACATACAGTGTTTTATTAGTTTCAGGTGTATAATATAGAGATTCAACAATTCTTTTTTTAAAAATTTTTTAATGTTTATTTATTTCCGAGAGAGACACACATAGAGTGCAAGCAGGGGAGGGGCAGAGAGAGAGGGAGACACAGAATCTGAAGCAGGCTCCAGGCTCTGAGCTGTCAGCACAGAGCCTGACACAGGGCTTGAACCCATGAACTGTGAGATCATGACCTGAACTGAAGTCAGACGCTTAACCAACTGAGCCACCCAGGCACCCTTCAACAATTCTTTATATGACTCAGTGCTCATCACTGTAAGTGTGCTTTTAATACCCATTATAATTTTAATTCAATAGTTGGGAAGTTAATTTTTTTGACATGAGTCTACAGATGAATGTTTCATAGTTTTAATGGTATGGAATTAAAATCCTGGAGATTTAACAAATCTTAACTCACCTGACATTTGCTGAGGTGAAACAGAATAAAATCACTTAAAAACACCACTGTGTGATTCACACTTGTTACCCCTAGGACATGGACCTAATTATGTAACAAAATGCTACTCTCTCATCCAAAAGCTGCAAATACAGCTGAAAAATAATTACTGCACAACAGTCTCCAAGTTATAGCTAGTGTTTACTGATATTTTGAAAATCCTGCATCATTTGTTAGTGTTATGAAGAAGTTCTGGAATGTGTTGAGCAGAGGCTTTTCAAGGTATTGCATTCAGATAATACAGACTTCTGTGTCCTAGGAGTTAAATAAACAAAGCATTAATAAGTAATCCAGCAGTATGATGAAGTGATCGCCAGGCAAAGTGACAATGAACATTGCTTGCTGGTAGCAAGTAACTGAAATGGAACAAGTTTGTTATATTTTGGGTGACATGAGGGAATAATAGAACGCAGTTGAGCGAAGTCTTTTTGTTAGGAAAATCAGGAGTTTTGTGGTTGTGTTTTTCACCCACCTTATGATGTGTTCCTCCCTCTTGACCTTTTGACATGTTGCGCTTCTTAAATGTATCACTTTTGTAGGCACCGACTGGGTGGTGGGGCAATGCTGTTTTTCATTTTTTCTGCAAAGATGTCTACAATGTATTTCTCTTGAGGAATTATATTTAAATCTCTATACATACTGATAATTCCCTGTGTGACTCCGCAGATTTGGGACTTCTTTCAACTCCAAGCTGATCAAATGGAGCAGTCCTTTATAGAGAACTAAATATGCACAAGATTGAGGCTGATGCTCCTGTCACACATCACAGTCAACCTCATTGGAATCAGCTTGTGCAGAAAGGAAAATGAGAGGACAGAGTGTAGTAGCTTAATTAAGAGCATCCAATATCTGTTTTTTTTTTCTTCTTATTTCATACATTGTGTGATCCTCTTGTCACTGGAAAGGCACAATTTTCTCCCTCACTTAATGGAAGACCTAAGCCACACACATGCTGGCTGAAAAAAGGAAAGGTCTTAATGTAAATTGGTAATCCTGCAAAGGAAGTCTTTTTTAAAATTTTTTATTTATTATTATTGTTTTTTTTGCACGCGCGTGAGAGACAGAATGCTAGTGGGGGCAGCGGCAGAGAGAAAGGAGACACAGAATCTGAAGCAGACTCCTGGCTCCAAACTGTCAGCACAGAGCCTGATGAGGGGCTCGAACTCACTGACGGCGAGATCATGACCTGAGCCGAAGTCGGACATCCAACCAACTGAGCCACCCAGGCGCCCCAAGAAGTCTTTTTTTTTAATGTTTATTTATTTTTGAGAGAGAGACAGACTGAGCACAAGTGGGGGAGGGGCAGAGAGAGAGAGAGAGAGAGGGAGACTCAGAATCTGAAGCAGGCTCCAGGCTCTGAGCTGTCAGCAGAGAGCCTGATGCGGGGCTCAAACACATGACCTCCAGATCATGACGTGAGCCGAAGTCAGACACTTAACTGACTGAGCCACCTCGTCGCCCCATAGAAGTCTTGACTTCTGGTAAAACTGAAAGCAGAAAGAGCTGGGGACAAGTTCCAGGTCAAGAATCTGGACTGTTTTACCTGGTTCTTTAAGTCAAACAGCGTGATCTCATCATGTTGTGTCCCTTTTCAATCCCAAGAACTCCAGATATACCCAGGACCAAATGTAAATACCAAAACACATTTGTTTCAAAATTATATAAATGATTTTTGGATTATCTGGGTCACCGGCCCCCCTCCAATAATGTGTATAATCAAGAGCTGATAATGCCACATGTGATAAGCAATTCTGTGATGAAAGATTTGATGTATAACTCCTTGTAGGAACTCATTTTTGTTTTTACAAGTTTTAGTTTTGACACTTATTTTTGAAGAATGCCCTGTTCAGTTGTCTGGATTTTAGAATGTCATTTGAAATACTTAGCTATTTAAGAAAAGGAAAAAAGAGAGAGAGACACAGAGAGAGAGAGTCCAACTGGGAGTGACAACTTAAGCCAAATTGGACAACATAAAGTATAAACTGTGGCTTTTGAAATAACAAGTTTGTAATCATAAACTAGACTCCCATCGAAATGGAGAGTCACTCTTTCCCTGCCCCCCACTTTATTCTTTCTCTTTTATGTACAACTTCTTATAATGCACTTGTCAAGCTAGTCGTTAAATTCACATTTGTATGCTGACCATGAGGACTGTTTTGACTTCCAAGTTGGTCAAGTTGAACTGCTTTGAAGCTAGTAATCTGCTGAATTAGCAGCCTTCTTTCATGGTATTCCAGAACAAACAGATCCCCTTTAAAAAATCCCCACTTTTGTTATTTCAGGTGGTTTGAGTCTGTTATTTTTACATAAAGATGTTAGGGTTCTTCCAAGAGAGGTTCAAAGAGAAATGTAGGAATAAAACGTTAAGCAGATTAAAAGGACATTTAGTATAATAATCATGTCACTGGGTGAAAGATGAGGTTAAAATTGGTCATCACTTTACTGCGTAGCTAGTCGTGTGTGTGTGTGTGTGTGTGTGTGTGTGTTTTCTTAACTTGCATAGGAGGTCTCAAGGTAGACCTAGGTTTTAGAAAGCAACGTCATCATTAGGACAAACATTAGAATAATAGTTATTTGAGTGCTTACTCTAACAATGCTAGGGAGTAGGCACTATTATTATTGCCATTTTATAGATGAGGAAACTGAGGCACAGAGGGAGGAAGAACATCCCTAAGGTAAGAATGAAAAGTTGGCACACTGAGGAGCCAGTTTAGCATGATGTATAGCATGGCCTTCAAAGACACACAGAAATGGGTTCAAATGGCAGCTGTGATGCTTATTAGCTGAATAACTTTGAGCACTTTCTTAGCCTCTGAGCCTCAGTGTTCTCATCAGTAAAATGAGATTATAATACCTGTTTCAAAAGGTGTTTTTGAGGATTAGTTTAAATAATAGGAAATAATAATAATAATACTGTACATTTATTGAATGTTTATCATGTACTAGACATTATTCTAAGTACATTGTGTTAATTTTTACTACTCCATTATGTATATACTTTTATAATCAAGATTAAAAAAAATTTTTTTAATGTTTTATTTATTTTTGAGAGATACAGAAATAGAATGTGAGTGGGTCAGGGGCAGAGAGAGAGGGAGACACAGAATCCAAAGCAGGCTCCAGGCTCTCAGCTGTCAGCACAGAGCCCAATGCAGGGTTCGAACTCACAAACTATGAGATCATGACTTGAGCTGAAGTCGGACGCTCAACTGACTGAGCCACCTAGGCATCCCTATAATCAAGATTTTTAAAGTTTATTTATTTATTTTGAAAGAGAGAGTGTGAGTGGGAGAGGGGCAGAGAGAGAGGGAGACAGAGGATCTGAAGCAGGCTCTGTGCTGACAGCAGAGACCCGGATGTGGGGCTCAAACTCATGAACTGCGAGATCGTGACCTGAGCTGACGTCAGATGCTTAACCAACTGAGCCACCCAGGCACCCCTACAATCAAGATTTTTATGCTCAAGAAAACAGGGTATATCAAAACACAAAATGGCAGATCAATGGAACTGAATAGAGAGTTTAGAAACTATAGAAACTAGAGAGTCTAAAACCATGCTTTTATGGTCAATTAATCTATGACAAAGGAGGCAAGAATATGCAACGAGAAAATGTCTCTTCAACAAACGGTGCTGGGAAAACTGGACAGCAACATGCAAAAGAATGAAACTGGACCACTTTCTTATACCATAAAAAATTCAAAATGGATTAAAGATCTAAATGAGAGATTTGAAACCATAAAATTCTTAGAAGAAAACATAGACAGTAATTTCTTTGACATTGGCCATAGCAACATTTCTCTAGATGTCTCTTCTGGCAAGGAAAACAGGCAAAATTAAACTAGTAGGACTTTACCAACAAAACCAAACAAAGCAAAAACATTTGCATAGAAAAAAAAAATCAACAAAACAAAAAGGCAACCTACTGAATGGGAGAAGATATTTGCAAATGATATATCCAATAAAAGGTTAATATGTAAAATATATAAAGAGCCTATACAACTGAACACTAAAAAAACAAATAATCTGATTAAAAATGGGCAGGGGATCTGAATAGACATTTTTCCAAAGAAGACATACAGATAGCCAACAGACAAATGAAAAAATACTCAACATCTCTAGTTATGAGGGAGATGCAAATTAAAACCACAATAAGGTATCATTTTATACCTGTCAAAATGGCTAAAATTAAAAAGACAAGAAATAACAAATTTGGCAAGGATTCAGAGAAAAAGGAACACTTGTGCACTGTTGGTGGGAATGCAAACTGGTACAGCTACT
>NW_024412418.1:24129394-24244661 GCF_014898765.1 Herpailurus yagouaroundi
TAAGTGAAATAAATAAGTCAGAGAAAGGCAGGTATCAAATAATTTCACTCATGTGGAATATAAGAAACAAAACAAAAGAACAAAGAAAAAAAGAGACAAAAGACTTTCTCTTAAAGTCAGAGAACAAACTGGTGGTCTCCAGAGGAGAGGTGGGTGTGGGAACACTTGAAATAGAGAATTAAGAGTACACTTATCTTGATGACCACTGAGGAATATATAGAAGCATTGAATCATTATATTGTACACCTGAAACTAAAATAGCACTGTAAATTATACTTGAATTAAAAAAAAAAAAGAAAATATTAGTGTAAAGAAGGTAACTTGCTAGTTAGTAATAGAACTGGGTTTGAAAATACCTAGCATAACACCTGACATATAATAGGCATTGGTAATAGTGACTATGTTATTGGTACCTAAATAAAAGGAAATATATCAGAATAACAGGATTCTTCTCTTTTCTCATGAATACTAATAAATATTAGAAAGGGACAATAGTAGAAAAAATACCAGACTTATAGGGCCTATTTAGGGACATCTAAACCTATGCATCAGAATGAAATAAAAAAATGAATAAGCTAATTTTTAGCAAATTCAATTTCAACTCTGTTGCACCAGATGCATTAAAACAATGTTGCTACTTTTTCATCATTGGGGCCAGTCGGGTCCATGTGTTTAGTAGGCAGAGCAAGAAGAATAATAGACAATCATATCTAGGTATGTACCCCATGGTGTGTAACAAGGTTTTGTCATCACCTAAATGAACTTAGTAAGAATTCTAAACTTTTTTTGTTTGGGGACTGTTTTGCTTTTTCACGTTTTATTGTCTTGTTTTAATGTGAATGGTTGTCATGTGAGTTTATTTTGAAAACATAGTCCTCCAAACCCCACTTTCTCCTTCCTTCTCCTATATCTCAGTCCTATCTATGGCCCCAACACACACACACACACACACACACACACACACACACACACACACACAGCCGAGTTAGCTTTTAAAACGCTATCATTAAGCATAAAAAGACCAAAGAATGTTTGTGACCAGTATGCAGGAGCCAAAAAGATTTCTCACATTCTAAAAAAGAATCTTTGGCATTAATGGAGAAACCAGAACCAATTGTAAAGCATAATTACTGCACACACATGCAGTATGTGTGAATCTACGATCATTCCTTTAATTTCTCATACCAGAGAAAACTTAGACAATGTGTCCGTTGTTTCAATTCCCACGCCTACTCCTCCCAGATCCTGCTAAAACATTGCTTTGTTTATACATTTATATAAAATGCAAGCAAATACCAAAGCTCAACTTCTTGGAGATCTGGTTTGAGTTCTTGAAGGAGATTCAGAGTTTTGGCTCTTCATGCAAGTTTAAAAAAAAAAATGGGTCACACAGCTAGCTTCATGACTCCAATTTCAGCAACCAAATGGTCTCATGTAAATAAGTGGCTATCTTCCACTCCCAAGCAATAACCACCACATCAGGAAGCTACGTAGTGAACTCATTTTTAGTGAGGAAACCCCTTATTTTATTACTTTTGTGAAACTATTTTCCCAGCAGTCTTTAAAAGTGTTTAGATGTCTTCCTACCACATGAGGAGTTCTGAAACATTATTCATAACCTTTTTTTTGTGCTCTGTGATACAATTCCACATAAAAATAATCATAATTGTGATAACTAAGACTAGTGGGGATTTTACTATGTTCCAAGCACCTCACTAAGTCCTTTATGAGTACAGTTGACAGAATTTGCTCAGTATCACCACTGGGCTGATATTACTAATATACTCATTTTTATGGTGACTTTTGTTCTGTATCAAATTTGTCAAAACACTGTTACCCAACTCTTCTGTTTTTAAAGAAAACACTCTTGGAAATCATCATAATTTTTATCACTTGTTAATTTCTGCTTGATTTTCATAAAACAATGTTATTTATTCAGTTCCTAGTTTTACGTATATGTAATGACCTAGGAACTCCACTGTGCTATTCACTGGGCATGCAGAGATCAGTGGGGTATGATTTTCCCATCCTCAGAGCTCGTAGTGTAGGAGGGAAGCCAAAAATGTAAACAAAAGTTATTGCATAATAAATTCAGTGATACAAATATTTGCAAGATACAGAGATGGCAGAGAGGAGGAAACACAGGATAGGGGTGGGAAACATCAAAGAAGACTAGCTGATGCATGGACAGAAAATTCAAGGACAAAAAGAGATCAATAAAAGGAGAAAGACATCACACGGAAAACAGGCAATGTGTGCAAAGACATAGAAGCATAAAACCATTAGGTATGTTTAATGCATAAGAACCCATCATATAAAATGTGTCATTGGCAGTAAGATTTGAAGTGGGGGGCACCTGAAGGGCTCAGTCAGTTAAACGTCCAACTCTTGATTTCTGCCCAGGTCATGATCTCACAGTTCGTGGGTTCGAGCATCACATTGGGCATTGTGCTGGCAGTGTGAAGTCTGTTTGAGATTGTCTCTCTTCCCCTTCTGCTCTCAATCTCTCTCTCTCTCAAAATAAATAGGTAAACTTAAGAAAAAAGATTTTAAGTGGAAGAGGAGGAAAGGAAGGCAAGTATCTGACAGGGAAGGACCAAGGAAGCAATGCTAAAAGGTTTAGACTTTATTCCATAGGTAATGAGTGTGTGTAAGTTTCAAATGGTTGAGAGACAAGATATGCTTATGTTTGAGAAAACCTGCTTCAATAGTCACTAAGCAAAAAACATTGAGACCTTGAAGTGAACTTTAGTAGTATGAAGTGAGAGGTAAGAGAAGATTTGAGAGATATTTACAGGTCAAAGTCAGCAGGATTTGTTTGATGTGGGAGACAAGGAGAAGAAAAGAATCTAGTATGACTAAGTTTTCAGAGTTGGCAGGTATTACTTCAGCCTGGACCTGCTGTTTATAAAACTCCCCCATCCTCCAGAATAGCACAGAGGTTCACTTCTCCCCGATAAGAGAAGTCCAGGGGTAGATGGTTTAGGCTGATATGGCTCCATGGGGTCAGTAGAGCACCGTGCTATCTTTCTGCTTTATCATCTTACTGCATAGCTTCCAACTTGAAAGTCACTTCTAGTCAAATTAGATGTTGGAGCTCCAGTTATCATGTCCATGTTGCAGGACAGAAGATGGAAGAAAGACAGAAGCACAGAGAAGAGCCCTTCCCCAGCTGAATCAGCTTCCTTTAAGTCGTCTTCCTGAGAATCCCATATAACATCTGTACATCGTTGGCCATAACTTAGTCACGTGGCTCTATTTAAATGCTAATTTGTCTGGGGAATAAGTCATTCTGGGCACCATTGTGCCAGGATTTTTTAAGGAGGGAGAAAGAGAGGATGAATAGTCCTGGGATTGGCAGCTGGTAGTATATAGTTCATGAGCCTTGGTGAAAAATAATGGCACAAAGAGAAAATCAGGGAAAAAACCTTTGCAGAGCTTCGAGAAGAAATAAACAGAAGAGGATTCAGTGAGAAGAAATTGGAGGCAGAAATAGAATTAAAAAGAATGATGCAAAAAAAAAAAAAATTCAAAGAGGAGAGAATGGTCAAAAGTGCCAGATACTGCAGACACTTTAAGTAAGATGAGGAATAAGAAGTGTTCATTGGATTTGGTAGAAGGAAGTCATCATTGTTGATTTTCTAAATTAAAAAAAATTTTTTAAACATTTATTTATTATTCAGAGACAGAAAGAGACGGAGCATGAGTAGGGGAGGGGCAGAGATAGAGGGAGACACAGAATCCGAAGCAGGCTCCAGGCTCTGAGCTCCGTGCTGTCAGCACAGAGCTGTCAGCACTGAGCCTGACTTGGGGCTCGGGCTCACAAACCACAAGATCATGACCTGAGCTGAAGTCGGACGCTTAACCGACTGAGCCACCCAGGCGCCCTTCATTGATGATTTTCTAAAGACCAGTTTTACTGGAGTCATAGAGGGAGATACAGACTACAGTGGGTTAGAGCATGAATTAAACATTAGAAAACAGAGACAACTGTAGACAGCACCTTTTAAAAACTTGGCAGGTGTGAGAGAAGGCTGTAGCCAAGAGACAGGATTCATACTTAAGCGAGTATTCAGAATCTGAACACTGAATGTGTTGTTGGCTGATGAGAGGGAATTAGGAAAGACGAGATACAAATGGAAGTCCTGATTCTGTCAGCACATCAGAATAACATGTCTGAATTCTGGGGATGATGAGCTTTTCTTTTGATGGCTGTATGGAGTGAGGGGGACAAGTCCTAACACCTAAGTCCTGCTCATGTAGTATTTCCAATAGAGGAAACATGCACAAAGTTGGGACTCCAACTGTATAAAAGTGAACAAGAAATGAACTTTGCCATGCAGAAGGCGGTAGTAAGAAAGCTTTCCTTTCTTAACAATGATGTTGAGTGGAGGTAGGAAATACCTCTTGAGAATTTGTTTGCACAACTCAAGGGAAGAATTTAATTTTAAAGTGATCCTTAACTGATCGTGTTTTCAAGTCACTGACAAAAGCAAATAAAAGTCCTTTCTAAAGGAAATCAAATCTAAATCAAGCTTCAAAGAATGACCCCAAAGTTCTAGGGAAAATTTGCAGCTCACAGTTAAAAGGCACAAAATGCATAAGGACACTGTTCAATACTTTTGCTTCCAGCCAAGAGGGAGTGGAGTGACAGGGATCTGATATATCCTGCCACCTGGAATAATTTTTTAAAATAGGGAAAAAATACATGAAACAACAATTTTTCAGACTTTGGACATCGGGCAACAGACAGTGATCTCCATGTAATGGGAAACAAACCCGGTGAACTTTACAATTGCTCTAGTTTACTGCCTGGAGAGAATTTCCAGCTCAAGTGCAAGGTGGTGGATTCCAGGCCAGAGTTAAAGAGATGGGGCTGGAAATCTGGGGAAGCCAAGGTGATAGACATTGCAGGGAAGCATACTGGAGAGGGTAGGACTGAGCAGAAGGAGGATTCTGGAGATCTGCAGAGTCCCTCTCAAGTTTTCAGCTAAGTACTGATCAGTGCATGTCTATGAAGAAACTACCTGATGCTGAGGGAAAGAAACACCACAAAGGATTACAGGATACAATTCTCAAGGCCCATATAGTGTTGGTAACAGTTCCTGCTTCCACCAGCCAGAGTCCAAAACCTCATAATCATAGCCATCCAGTAGAGTACTCAGAAGAGCTTTGCCTCAGTGGTGGGACAAAATTAGTGTGAGAATAAATGTTTCTGTGGTCCCACATAGCAAAGCTTAAAAGCATGACCAGCAGAATCAAATAGTTTCCAAGTAATTTAACTTTAACTGCACTGTAAAAGAAAGCTCGGGGACGTTTAATAGCCAAAACCTGGAAACAACTCTATGTCCATCATTGTATGATAAACAAATGGTTGTATTACACAATGGAACACTACTCAGCAATTTAAAAAAATAATGTACTATAGGATGAACCTCAATGTAATTTTATACTGAGTAAAAGAAGCCAGACTAAAAAGAATATATACTATATAATTTCATTTATGCAAATTTCTAGAAAATGCAAGTTAATCTATACTGACAAAAAGTGGTGGTTGCTTGAGGACAGGGGTGTTGGGATTGGCAGGGAAGTTCTAGAGGGAGAATTCACAAAAAGCTGGGAGCAAATTTGGGAGGAGGTAATGAATATGTCCATTATTTCGATGGTGGTGATGTTTCACAGATGAATACATGTGTCAAAATGTATCAAATTATACATCTTAAATATGTACACTTTACTGAAGCTCAACTGTACTTCAATAGTGTCTTAAAATTTAAAAAAAGACACAAGGAAAGTTCAAAAGTAGATGGGAAACTTACAAAGAAGAAGGCATAGAGGGACTCACCTTACCAAGATTTAGGACTCTTGTAAAGCCATAATGATTCAGACATTGTGTTGATACAGAGGTAGACAAATAGATCCATGGATCAGAAGAGAGAGCATAGAAACAAACCCAACTATGCATGCAAGCTTGATTCATGATCAAGTCATTGCAGGTCACGGAAGAAAAGACCATCCATTTCATAAGTGGTGCTGGCAAGATCCATGTAGATTTAAAAAAAAAATTGGATCCCTACCTTGTACCATACACAAAAATCAATTTTTGGTTGATGAAAGATTTAACTGGGAAAGCATAAGCATAACTCTTTCAGAAGACTATGTAGTTTAATACAGCCTTTTGATACAGAAGTTTTTAAGACATTAAACAACAAAATGTAAATCATAAGGGAGAAGATTGATAAATTCAACTATATTACATAACTTCAGTTTTTCAAAAATCACATTCAACAAAGTCAAAAGACAAGCCATGATGTGGCATAGTATTTGTAACTTACTTTCAATGAAGGATCAGCACCTCAAAAACTTAAAGGACTTTTACGAGTATATAAGATGTAGATATCCTAATAGAAAGATGGCCAAAATATAAACAAGCAGTTCAGGGAGGAAGAAACACAAATGGTCCATAACAGGAAAATATCTCATTAGTAACCATGGAAGTGCAACCACAATGAGTTCCCTATCATGCAATATCAACAAATTAGAAAAAAAAAATTAAAGTTCATTTGTCATGAAGTTAGCAAGGCTAACTTGCTAAACAATGTAACTTATATGTCCTGGTGGTGCCAGTATAAACTGAGAGAGTGCCATTGGAACACAGTTGATCATTGCAGAGGACAGTTAGAGCCTCTACATGCTTTGCAACCTAACAAGGTTACTCCTAGGTATATGTTCCTTTCCTTTTGAAAGCCACTTCCCTAAAGAAATCCTTAGTATGCACTAGGACACAATTATAAGAATGTCTAAATGGTATTGCCTTATGAAAACAGCAAGCTGAAAACAGCTCAGATATCCAACAACAGTAACGTGATAAATAAATTGTTGATTAGTTATGTAATGGAATATTGTACAGAAATAAAAGTGAAAGAGCCTTGTGGATTAGTCATGAAATACTCAACAGAAGTGAAAATAAAGGAACTACATGGTACCTTTACAGATCTTAAAATTAGGTAAATCTTAAAGCATAAGATTGAGCAAAAGAACTGAGTCACAGAATATAATCAGTATAATTTTATTTATATGAAATTTGAAACTAAGCAAAACTAGATAATATGTTGTTTAAGTCTCCATACATAGGTGTTAAAACTGCAATGTGGGTGTATACAAAGCACCCCCATTTGAAGGTACTAACAGTGCTCTACTAATCTGGGTGATGGGGACACATGAGCTTGTATTTCTATTATTATTTAACCCAAACAGATATGCTGATATGCATGGTGTATTTCACAACTTAATTAAGATAGAAACAAGCTAGAGAAAGGTTAATTGGTGGAGTAAGATCCTTGAGGCAATGCATCAGATGGGATTTAGAACACAAGTGAGTTAGACATTTTATGAACAGAAAGAAGGGCAACCCCTATTCTGAGAGCAGAGCAGGAAGAGGGAAGGATGAGAGTGGTTGCAGGTATAGTATGGAGTGAGAACATATAGTGAAAAGCTTGATGGAGTTAAAGTCTGATGGGCTGTCTTTAGAAATATTATTAATATTTAATTATTTGAGAATAGTATTATCTAATGTAACAACGATGAAAATGCTGCATATCTGGGTTGTCCAATATGGCAGCCAAAGCCACATGTGGCTTTTGAGTGTTTGTAATGTGTCTAATGTCTCTGAAGAACTAAATATTTCATTTTATTTCACTTCTATTAATTTAAATTCAAAGAGCCATATGAGACTAGTATCTACATATTGGAGATCTCCATTCTAGCTCTTCAGTGAACTGATCTTCCTGATCTTTGGATAGCAAACTCTGAGATCCCCTATGAGTGAGCAAGATGGCTGGGGAGAACTCCCTTTTAGGTAAACAAATAGGTGGAACCCTCTTCTCTCATAAAAACCCAAAGTCAGCTTCCAAGGACATCTAGTAAAGCCAGCTAGTTCTCCTAGGAGAATTGTGGAATAGGGGTTTAGTACAGCAGGAAGCAGGGGCAGAGAACAGAGAAGTCAACTGAGTTCCCATCTTGGGATGCTTTGTGTATTAACTTAGCCGGGAATGTTCTTGCCCTAGATGAGAGTTTCTTAACCTCAGTGCTATTATCATTTTAGGCTGGATAATTCTTTGTTACAGAAGGCTGTGATGGACTCTTTAAGAACGTAGGAGGGGTTAGGGCTCCTGCTGAGAATGAAAAGGTAAATTTGGGTAGAGGCATGGGGAGGGAAGCAAAATGTCAGAAAAGTATTTCACAAAGTGAAACAGGCACAGCACTGGTGCTTCCTGGAAGCGATTATCCTGGCACAGAAGCAATGTTGTTTTTAAATTGTAATAGTTATGAATTTATTTCATTGTAAAGGTTTGCTCGATTTTATAGTTTTGTTTTTATTTGGATGTTTATTAGGAAAAAATAATTAGCACATCAAACCAGATATTTGATGGATATTACGTATAAAGCAAAATGCTGTTTTAAAATGGAGTCAACTCCAGGAAGTGTAATTAGTAAACATGAACTCAGACGCTACTTTGATCAGACAAAAATTCCAAAGGTGGTGTGCAAAATTTTGAGAAACTTTGATTTAAATATGATATCCAACAGGCAGTTGGGAAAAGTCAGTGCCCTGCTGAGACTCCTCCTGAAATCACAGCTTTGTCGTGGCTCAGACAGTAATTCTTCATTGAGAAGCTCCCGTGCTTTCACAGGAGCAACTGGATGTTGCCAGTAACTGTTGAAAATACTGGATTTTCTAGAATCAAGGCAAGCAAGATAAACTGGAGGGTGAAATAGTCCACTTTTTTTTTTTTGGCTTAAAACCACACGGATTTCTTATTCTGCAATTCTGGAAATCAGAAATCTTACGTGGGTCTCACTGGGCTGGTATCGAGGTGACGGCAGGGCTGTCTTCTTTTCTGGAAGTGCTGGGGGAGAATCCATCTCCTTGCCTTTTCAGCTCCTAGAGGCCACCTGCATTTCTTGGCTTATGGCTCTGTCTGTCTTTCAGCTGAGTCCTCTGCTATCGTACCTCTAGCTCTCTCCTGCCTCCCTTTCCCTGTTGTCCATTCTCAAATTGAGCAACTCCTACCCCTCTTGCTGGTCTTGCTGTATGTGGAAGAGAAGGGGACAGCAACATATAATTATTGCAGGAACCTAGTATGGTCATAAAGTTCTGAACTCTGCTGTGGAAACAAGTGAGAGTTAACCACGAGAGCTGAGAACATCTCTGGGGTGACATTTCACCAGGCAGGCAGGGATGACAAGAAACCGAGGGAAGTGACATTATGAAAGCTCAGAGGGATGGAATGGCATGATGAGTAGGTGTTGTGTGAGATGCTCCAGAAAGGTCTTCCTAATTCCTTCCTAATAGCCTTGATGGTTGAATGGTCTAGTCACTAGAGTGCTGCATTTTACTCAAAGGTTAACACATCCCTTTTAAACTGTGCTATCCTTTTTGGGAGAGCTAAGGCAGGAAGCTGTGATCATTGCTTAGGTTTGGTTACAGCCCAATGTAGACAATGGGTGTGGGTCACAGAATAGAGAACAGAGCTCATGAGAGCAGCCAAGGATCTGGAACCTGACGTTGCCTGTGTGAAGTGTTCTAGGGCAATGTCTCATGAACCACAGGCCACCGATTAATTAGAAGACGGAAATGGACAGTTTCTCAGAAGGCCTCACTCAAAGATGACTATTCACATAGTCATTCATCAAATATCTACTGGAAATATAGTTAACGTTGGGGGGCTATGTTGGATGTTGGGAATACAACTGATTGATATGACATGGTCCCTACCTTCATGGAGCTTACATGGAAGCAATTTATGTGAACTAGCAAACAATCACCATTGATTTGGGCTTTTCCAAAGCCATTGGAAATGTCAGTGCAAAAACAACAGAATTTAGAGGCAATACTGGTTTATGTTCACTGAGACAAGTCCTCTATATATTCACTATGTTGCATCTTTAGATTCTCCACAGAGCCAGCCCGGGAGACTGTGGTATGCTCTTACAGTTGAAAAAATGCTTTCAAATTGCTACTTTCCTAGAAACATCTCAGTTTGCCACTAATCCCAGGCATGCCTGTGGGAAAGCTAGAATGCCTTGATGGCGGTATCCACAGGCTTTTCCTTAAATGTTAGCAAATATATACTAATTTGTTCAATCCTTTTAAATACTCCAAACAATGGGCTAAAGAAGTAACTGGATAAGCATGGAAAACATCACAATTATGGGAAAGAGTAAAGAACTTCAAAGTTCATATTCTTTGAGTTCTGGATATCTCAAGACTATATCCAGTAGATGTCAATAGCTTCTTAACTTGGGGTCCTTGGAGTCCTAGAGGGTCAGTTGACTCCCATCAGGGTAATTCATATATTTCCTGAGGTTGTATGGAAAAATGTATAGGTATGGGCCAGAACTCTCATCAGATTCTCAAAATGACTCCCTGAAAGTCAAGAATTACTTCTGTAGATCCCTAAAAAATGCTCCCATGAGTGCTGTCTATGAGAATAGTCATGGATGACTTTACACGATTGCCATAGCTCAGGAGGCAGTGCAGCAGGACCTGGGAGACCTGGTCTCCTGTTCCAGCTCTCTTGTTAGAGCCACATGACCTGTACAAGTCTTGGCCCATCTGGGCCTCAGTTTCTTGTCTATGAAATGGGAGAAAGGATGCTCTTGCTTTTAGGTTTCTGTGTGGAATGATTGGATGTATGTGAAAATGCTCTAGAGACTTCAGGGTGCTATCTAAAAACAAGAGGCTTTAGAAAATGTTTACTCTCTGTACCTGTAGCACTGTTAAGTTCTTGGTCACTAGAGGGAGCTTCAGGATTCAGGGGAGAGAAAAGCCCTTGGCGTGTCTCCTTTTTCTGAAAGCTTAAGGCCTCTATGAGGAATTCTTTTAAGAAGTTTTACATTTTAAAAATGTCCATTTAGATTTTTCTTTGGTTTTTATTCAGATAAAGATCTATAAAGGCATATATGACCACAGTTCCTTGTGACACAAATTTTCCCACCCATTAGCCTATAAGTTTCTTCTTTCTGAGTTTCTCTGGCAAAAAAAAAAAAAAAAAAAAAAAAAAAAAAAATGGTAGAAAACAATTTTCCAGAAGGCTGTATGAAGAAAGGACTTTTCCATTAGCAAAGTTGATTCATTATAAATTTTATGACACATGGTAATGGTTGTTTGAGGATATTTGTGCCCAGGCAGGATGGGGAAGTACATTGTCTACCTTTGGCATGAAATTAGAACTCTTACTTTGGGTTTTCTGATGGCACTTTCTGCAGTTCTTAATTGGTGTGCTTTTTTTCATGTTAAAGCTTCCCCTTTGAAAGCAGCTACACCAGAGGACCCAGATCAGTTTAAAGGAGGAGGTATGAGAGAGTGAAAGACACTAACATTGCATATTAGGGACTCAGGATCTCACTGACTTACTGTATGTTTTGGGGAAATTTTTTCCCCTTTTAAGACCTCAGTTTCTCTCTCTGCTTCTGGCCAATACCGTATCCCCTCTAGCCCATGCATATACACCCATGGTCAGATGGGTTTTCTTCATGAAATAGGGAACAATCAGTGACCAGATTCAGGCCCCACATTATGCAAGGCAAAATTTTGTAGGAGCACAAAGCTCTTATATTTATTTGATTTTCTTTTTTTTTTTTAATTTTTAACGTTTATTATTTTTGAGAAAGAGACAGAGCAAGAGCAGGGGAGAGGAAGACAGAGAGGGAGACACAGAATCTAAAGCAGGCTCCAGGCTCTGAACTGTCAACATAGAGCCCAACATGGGGCTTGAACTCATGAGCCTGGAGATCATGACCTGAGCTGAAGTCGGATGCTCAACCAATTGGGCCACCCAGGCGCCCCTGTATTTACTTGATTTTCAATCCAAATGTATTTGGACGAGGTAGAGTCTTGTATGTCTCTTCCTTGTGGACCTTCAAATTGTATGTATTTCAGTCCTGCAGTGAAACATGACTGCAGAAGACAGCGAACATCATTGTTTTTTTTTTTTTTTTCGCCCACGTACATTTGCATGTAAACACTTATTTGTAAAGACTTCGTTGCTAATAACCCATTAGCAAAACTGGCCAATGAAACAGTCAGGCACAGACGTACCACATTTTCTTTATTCTTGATTTTAATTCTTAAAAACCCGGGACAGGTCTATGATTTATTTAAAGAACTGTTGACCACCCCGCCTGAACAGCTATTTTAAATCTATGGTGTTTCCTGTAATCAGTGGCCTTTTGGAGTTGAGGAAGTATTCTAGGAAAGACTTTATTTTCATTTTGTATATTTTTCACATCTGGATGCTGAAAAAGTTCTCTCCGCTGCCACATTCATTCCCTCGTTGTGGCTACTGGTGTCTCAGAAGTCACCCTAGCAGAAAGGATTTCCCTCTGCTGACAAAGAGGCGGGAGGCTGCAGGTTATAAAGGATGAAGCCCTGCTCCGTCCGATCTTTGCAGCTTCTGAGAAACAGCTGCCTATCCATGGACAGGCACTTGTTGCGTGCGCGCTTTCCCCCTGAAGTCTAACGGAGGCTAATCAGCTGGCTTGGGTCAGAACATGTGAGCAATAGGAAATTTTTGAAAACGATGCAAAATGTTTGATCAACAATTTCATTAGTGATTATAGTCCGAGCTACTTTCTCCCCTTTTTCTTTCCCAGAGGCTACTGTTTCTTCTTATAGCTTTCAGGGAGTGAAGGTCAGAAGGTGGGTTATAGAATCACTGTTCCCTAGTTTAGGGCTTCACCAGTTTTAAGGCACCTATGCGTCATGGGGGGCATCCTGTTAAAATGCAGATTCTGATTCAGCAAATCTGGGAGTGGGGTGGGAGGAGCTGAAGGTCTGCTTTGCTGAGAAGCTCCTAGGCAGTGTCCCTGCTGATGGTCTTTGGAGCACACTGGGTAGCAAGCCCCGGTTAATTCTTCTCTCTCTTTCCTGTTTCGAGCTGACACATGTTCATAGGATTAAGAATAATTTTTCTAATCTGATCCACAAGCACTGTCAGAAGCGAAGAATGAATAAATAATGATTTCAAAGCCTGTGGGAAATCATGAGGTCACAGATCCTATCTTCCGAATTAACAGTTAAGCTTGGTAAGCCATGACTTTGAATTCTAATTTATTGCAAAGCAAAATATGGAGAATAGACCCGCAGTGTGCACAAATGCAGAGAAGAGAACTCAGGCCGGTCTGCCTTTTCTCATGAGACGGCAAAGCAACTGTTTATTGGAGGTCATTATTATCATTATTATTTATTGGCAAGCATTGTGTTCTGTACTGCATTGAAGTAGGAATCCGGTGAGGACTGAATGAGAAATTGTGTACCAATTCCTCTGGCTCTGAATCATCTGTGTACTTTCTCTTCACTACCAGGAACCCAGTCTAATTATTGCTTATGCAAAGGGATGAATCTTTCTCAGGTGCGAAGAAATTTGGGGTCTTGTATATTCTCAGGACAGCTACTTTTCGTGTTTTTTTACTGAGTTTTTAGACTTTTAGTTTGGTTTATTACATGTTGCTTTGGATCTGCTCTTATTTCCACAATTTCTGTTTTCTTGGTTACACTGTAAATTCATTGTAATTGGTGGTCATTTCTTCTATTTTATGGGACTGGAAAATTGAAGTGAATTTTAAGCTCATCATTTTCAATTTCCTCAATATCTGATTTTCTTTTTTTTTTTTTAATTTTTTTTAAATGTTTATTTATTTTTGAGACAGAGAGAGACAGAGCATGAACAGGGGAGGGGCAGAGAGAGAGAGGGAGACACAGAATCTGAAACAGGCTCCAGGCTCTGAGCGGTCAGCACAGAGCCGGATGTGGGGCTCAAACTCAGGGACCGTGAGATCATGACTTGAGCCGAAGTCGGACGCTTAACCGACCAAGCCACCCAGGCGCCCCAATATCTGATTTTCTACAAGCTAGCCTTGAAACACATTTAATGATGGGGATTTTAGTACTTTACATTTTATCCTTGAATGACTCTGTTCGGAAGACCTTCCTAATATTTTTTAAATTTTTATTTATTTATTTTGAGAGAGAGGGTGAGCACAACGAGGGAGGAAGGGAAAGAAAGGGAGAGGACAATCCCAAGCAGGCTCTGCACTGTCAGTGCAGAGCCCCATGTGGGGCTAGATTTCACGAACTGTGAGACCATGACCTGAGCCAAAATCAAGAGTTGGACACTCAACCGATAGAGCCACCCAGGAGCTCCAAGCCTTTCCTAAATTTGGATCAAGACTTATCTGTGGCTTTTGCTCACTAGCCTGGTTTTACTCACTGGGGGAAATTCCTTTGTCTTGAATAGAATATGGACACAATACACGTTGTTGAGTAACTGACTTGTTCAGGCCCAGCACTTGGGGGATCCCAGTACCTCTGGTACTTCCTCATGCAGCAGGGTAGCCTTCCATGTCTCACATGAGATATAAGCCTGGGGTGAGGTCCAGAGCCACACTGCCAGCCATGGGGTGAGTCACGGGAAGGCAGGACAGTCACTGCCCATAAAGCCTTAATGCTGCTTCATTCCAGGGGCTTAAGATTTCCTGCGTCTCTTTCTTAACATTCAGCCTGACTTAAGCCCTTCAATAAAATGCAGGATAAGGATTCATGATTACTCATGAATTTTCACACAACCACATCATTTGACAGGAATCTTAGAAATGGCTCCAAATTCCAAAAACTTTATCTTTTCTTTAGTTCTTACAGAAAGCAAAATTTAAAACTGGCAAAGTTGGACTCCAGTCTTCCTCTCTGATGCGCCTTTCAGAATCATTCTACCCTTCCTATTTGATGCTCCATGGGTGACCTGATCTCCCAGACTTCCCCCCGAAGGACCATCCTATGCCTTGGGCCCTTTACTACCTCTTCCCTGCTCCCTTTTCTCACCAAAATCTACCTGTCTAGTGTCTGATGCTCTCAGAAGCTGGTTTTAGCTAATGTGACCTTGGCTGTTAATGTGTTTTGGTCCCTTAAGAAATACTTGGTAATGTGTAAGATAGCTTTTGTTGATCTGCCTGTCTCAGCGCTGTAATTCCTTAATCCAGTCAAACCCATGCCTCCAGGTGGCCCCTAGGTAGTAGCTTTTTAGTGGGAATGGATAGACATCATGATATGATCACACATGAGAAATTGTTTTGAGGCCCTTAGCACAAACATCTTGCTTTCTCAGAAATAGCACCAAGATGCCTCAGTCACCCAACTCCCATTAGACCATGCCATGCTTCTTGTGAAATTGTTCCTCTCCTGAACAAAACAGAACACACACACACACACACACACACACACACACACACACACTCAGGAACATAGTTCTTTTTAATTGGCCCTAGATAGGATGTGTTCGGATTCCTCCCTCCATAATAAATAGAGGGCCCCTTAGCACAGCTTTATATCATGCATTTCCTCATTATATGGTGCTAGTTCTGTTCTCCATAAACAGTATACTGCTTTTACTGCATGGGACTATTAATCACAGCTGCTTACTTTGTTCCAGGTACTGTGACTAGGGCTTCATGGGTTTCTCATTTGGTGTTCATGACAAACCTATGATATAGGAAGAATTATTCCATTCTACTGATGAGCAAACTGTATGGTTCAGAGAGGTTAGACAATTCCCCTAACATCACGCAGCTACTGCATTGCAGAGACAGGGCTCAAACGAATGTCTGTCTGACAGAGGCCTATGCTCTTAACCATGCAGCTTTCTTTTCTCTGCTCAACAAACAGAGCAGAAACCTAAGATGAGTGAGATTTTTCAGGTGAGCCCTGTTGTGTCCACCTTAAACATAGCATTCCTACTTCACATAAGTCTAAAAAACCTACACCTTGCTCATCCTTATTCTCCCAGCTCTCTATCCCCTTTCTATGCTGAGAAAAACTTCTGGTTTCTGGATGCACAAGAATAACAAGTGTTTGTTATTTAATTACAAGGATTTATTATGGGGGGAGGGATACTAACACATCCCATCCAGGGCTAATTAAAAATAACTGTGTTCCTGAGAATATGTGGGGAGTTTTGTTCTGTTTTTGTTTTGTTTTGTTTTTGAGAAGAACAATTCCAGCAAGAATTCTTCTCGGCACAGGAAGCATGGCATAGTTTAATAGGAACCGGATGTCTGAGGTATCTCTGCTATTTCTGAGAAAACGAGGTGGTTCGTTACCTTTAGTGACTAGGAAGTGGAGTTGCCTACAGTGTCAGGTTTGGGCATAGGTACCTGGGCCTGGATTTGCTATATTTTGCTAAGGACAAAATATTTGCTATATTTTGTCCTTTTTTGAAAGGACACCTCCATGAAATTCTCTTTTTGGGATAAAGAGAATAAAAAGATGTCAAAATTCTGCTTTCAGCATGGGTTTGGAACTTGAATTTATCTTGTGCGCATAGTTCTGGAACTGCCTGCCACAGCTCCCCAGCTGAGAAATCAATATAAAATGTTACTTTGGGGGGTGCCTCAGTAGCTCAGTCGGTTGAGCATGTGACTTCGGCTCAGGTCATGAAATTGTGGTTTGGTTCGTGAGTTTGAGCCCCACATCAGGCTCACTGCAGTCATTGTGGAACTGGCTTCAGATCCTCTGCTGCCCCCCCCCCATGCCCCTCCCCTGCTTACACTCTCTCTCTCTCAAAAATAAATAAAACATTAAAAAAAGTTACTTCAAGCCAGTGATATCCCAGATAGTGATAACTTTGGAACACCTGGAAGCCACTCTGAAAAATAGATTTCAAGATATAGTACATTATTCAGGACAAAGAAGTTTATTTCATAATCTAGAACAGAAATTCACCATTTGCATGTATTTAATAATATGGCCCTCAGAGTTAAAGCAGAAATTAATTGATTTGTAAAGAGAAATTTAAAGGTCTATACATAATAGATTTTTAAAAACATGTCTCTTATTAATTGATAGATTAGGAAATCAAAAATTAGTGAAGATACAGAAGATTCGAACAGCCCAAATAGCTAGCTTATTCTAGCCTACACATATGTAAACCAACAACTGATCACTTGCTACACTACAAAGGAAATCTCATCAAATACCAAAGACTCTGTAACATACAGGATGTATTCTCTGACCACACTCCAATATAGCATGAACTCAGAAAGAAAAAGAAACTTGAAATTACTCTATATTTTGGAAAATTACTGGGGTGTCTGGGTTGCTCAGTCGGCTGAGCATCTAACTCTCGATTTTGGCTCAGGTCATGATGTCACGGTTCATGAGTTCAAGCTCTACTTCGGGTTCTGGGCTGACAGAGCTGAGCCTGCTTGGGATTCTCTCTCTCTCTCTCTCTCTCTCTCATTCTTTCCCTCCCCTGCTAATGCACATGTGCACACACATACACACACACACTCAAAATAAATAAACATTTGGGAAAAAAATAAAGTTACAAGGAAGGAAAGGTACTTCCAAAGACTATTTGGTCAATGCAATAGTCAGTTTAAGTTACGCTTCAGTAATGCACAGAGCTAAAATACCTAAGTATATTAAAACAATGAAGGTTTATTTTTCATTCATGGTACATTTCTGATGTAAGTCTGCTGGGAGCTCTGTTCCAAATTTTCCTCACTCTGGGGCCCATGCTGATGAAGCTTTCACCACCTGGCATATTACCAGTTGCAGTGGTAAAGGGAAGACTACAAGGCTCTTAAAAGTTTCCTGCTCCCAAATGACATACATCACATCCACTCGTGTTGTGTTGGGCAAAGCACATCTATCCTCATGGCTGATTTCAAGAGGGTGGGGATCTGACCAGAAAGAGGAGAACTGGACATGTCAGTGACTAACACTAATGATCATCACAAAGAGGAAACGATTATGAAAACAAGGAAATATTTACACCTAACGAATAATGAGGGGTGCCCGAGTGGCTCAGTTGGTTAAGCATCCGACTCTTTCGGCACATGTCATGGTCTCACAGTTTGTGAGATTGAACTCTGTGTCCAGCTCCTTACTGAGTGCGGAGCCTGCCTGGGATTCTCTCTCTTCCTCTCTCTCTCTCTCTGCCCTGCCCCTGCTCATGCTTGCTCTTTCTCTCAAAATAAATAAACATTAAAAAAAAGAATAATGAAAAGGTACCCTACTGAACTTGTGGGATATAGCTAAAGTGGTCCTTAGAGTAAAATTTACAGCTTTAAGTGATTATATTAAAAAAAGGAGACTGAAAATTAAGGAGTTAACCATCTATTCAAGAAAACAAAGAATCTCAAAAATCGTGGAAAAAAGATAGTGAAGATAAGAGACCCATTAATGAAACAGTCACAGGAAATAAAACTATGAAGAATTAAAAGAAATAAAACTTATGGTCTGTTGGGCTCCTCAGAAGCAGACTCTGAGATAAAGAGGAGTGTGTCCTCAACCTCTTAATGCATTCCAGAGTAGTAGGTCTGTTATCTATTTTCAGTCTAGGGAGAAGTATGGAAGGGGGTAGTGAAAGTCAGACAGGGAAAAAGAAGGTGAACAAATGTACAGTTTTGCATCGGGTCCCGCAGAAGCCAACAGTAGCCTGATCCCATGTAGGCTTCTGAAGTATGAATTACACTTCTGGGATGTTCCACCTGGGGACTTCCACAGTTTCCAGTTATTGGCCAAGGGTTAACTGGAGTGGATGTGAATTTCCCCACCCTTTGGCCTCTCTTGGGCAAAGTGGCTCCAGTAGCCTGAATAAGGACAGTCCGCTGAAGAAGAGTTTTAGGTATTGGCCATTGGAAGCAAAACCACCTGAATCTTGTCAGGGGCAAAGGAACACTACGGGATCTGGGTAAAGCACATGTCTGCTCCAATGGACTTTAAAAAAAAAAACTATTAATATGGATAAGCATTTAACATAAATGTTTTTTTTTTTAAAAACTCAGCATTTACAAACAATATTAGACATGAAAAAGGATTCATAACCACATGTTGCAATTGACAAGAAGATAGTATTATGCCAAAAAATTTAAAAATACGGAAATGATCAATGTCCTAGGAAAATATGACTTGTGAAAACTATCCCAAGAAGAAATGTAAATAGGAGTACAACCTTTATCATTAAGGAAATGGAATAAATTGTTAATAGTTTACACCCTACCCCTTCCTAGGACCAGATGAGTTGGCTAAACATTCTAGGAACAGGTAATCACATGCTAATGCCAATCTTATCAAAGAGTAGAAGATAGGGAACATTTTTCACCCACTACAAGGAAAGTATAAAAAAAGGAAGACTACAAACCAACAACATTTATAAATATATGTGCATAAATAAGCAAAATACTAGAAAATTAATGACTGTGTTAAAATAAAGTTGGATGCTCAACATCACTAATCAGGGAAATGCAAATCAAAGCCACAATAAGATATCACCTCACACCTGTCAGGATGGCTAAACTTAAAAAGACAAGAAATAACAAGTGTTGGTGAGGATGTGGAGAAGAAGGAACCCTCATGCACTGCTGGTGGGAATGCAAACTTGTGCAGCCACTGTGGAAAACATTATGGAAGTTCCTCAAAAAATTAAAAATAGAACTACCATATAATCTGGTAATTCTACCACTGGGTATTTATCCAAGGAAAATAAAAGCACTGATTCAAAAAGTGCTGATTCAAATATATGCACCCGTATGTTTATTTAAGTATTATTTACAATAGCTAAGATATGGAAGCAATCCAAGTGTCCTTTCAGAGATAAATGGATAAAGAAGATGTGGTATTGATGTGGCATCAATATATATATAGATATATCTATATATTTATATATACAAATATAAATATATAGATATATCTATATATTTATATTTATATCTATATATCTATATCTATATAAATATATAGATACATCAATATATATCTGTATCTATCTATCTATCTATCTATCTATATATATATATATATATATATATGAACAATGAAATATTACTCAGCCATAAAAAAGAATGAGATCTTGCCATTGACAACAGCATGGGTAGACCTAGAGGATATAATGCTAAGTAAAATAAGTCAGAGAAAGACAAATACCATATGATTTCACTCATACGTGGAAGTTAAGAAGCAAAACAAATGTAAAAACAGACAAACAGACTCTTAAATACAGAGAACAAACTGGTGGCTTCCAGCAGGGAGGTGGGTGGGGGTATGGGTGAAATAGATAATGGGATTAAGGAAAAAAATGGATTTATCATAGGAATGCAAAGATGGTTTGACATTAAAAAGATTAAAGGAGGAACACCATGTAATTATCTCAATTACAGTTGAGATAAAATGTAATAAATGTAAATGTAATACCTATTCACGATGAAAAACTCTCAACAAAATAGAACAGAGGAAAATTACTTAATTAATAAACGGTGTTTACTAAAAACCTATAGTAATTTTTTTTAAGTTTATTCATTTTGTGAGAGAGTGAGAGAGCCTGAGTGGAAGAGGGGCAGAGAGAGACAGAGGGAGAGAGACAGAATCCCAAGCAGGTACTGTGCTGTCAGTGCAGAGCCTGATTCGGGACTCTAACTCATAAACTATGAGATCATGACCTGAGCTGAAATCAAGAGTCAGACACTTAACCCACTGAGCCACCCAGGCACTCCTACAGTAAATATTTTTTTTTTTCAACGTTTATTTATTTTTGGGATAGAGAGAGACAGAGCATGAACGGGGGAGGGGCAGAGAGAGAGGGAGGCACAGAATCGGAAACAGGCTCCAGGCTCTGAGCCATCAGCCCAGAGCCCGACGTGGGGCTCGAACTCACGGACCGCGAGATCGTGACCTGGCTGAAGTCGGACGCTTAACCGACTGCGCCACCCAGGCGCCCCCTACAGTAAATATTTTTAAAAAGGAACTGCTAAAATATTTTTCTTTAGAATCAGGAACAAGACAAAGACTCCTGTCAATGGGGAGGAAAAGGCTATAGAAATAGAGAACATCATCTTCATTGATGTCATGATTTGGTATCAAGCAGATATCAATTCCTCCAAGTTAACTTATAAATTACAACAAAAATCTCAATAGAGTTTTTCCTCGAACTTAATCAGGTAATTGTCCACTTGTTATGAAATGACAGAGGTCAATAAAAGAGAGAGAGAGAGAGAGAGATAAGATGGGTGGGGAAAGGCATTGGAATTATTCTACCATATAAATTTATTGTAAAGCTGTAGTAATTCAGATTGTGTATTGTTGAGACAGGAATAGACACCAGAGCCCATAGCCCAACCTACAAAGATATGTAAACTCAACATATGAGGAATGTGACATTATCAGTGTGGAAAAGATGGTATTATTAGGGATAAGTGATACTAGAAAGATTGGCTATCCACTTGGAAAAAAATATGTATTATGTTCCTACCTCATGTCCGAAAGAATACCAGGTAAATTATAATAATAATATAATCCAAAAGAATACCAGGTAAATTATAAATTGAAATATCAAAATTGAGTATTTAAACCTTATAGAAGAAAATGCAGGAGAAATATTTTTATTATTGGGGGATTTTTTTTATTAATGTTCTGAGTTTTTGATTTTTAAACGAGAGATAGGACTGATGAGAAGACTGATAAATATGATGGATTAAAATAAAAATAAAACTTTTGGACACTAATAGCAATAGCCGTTTGTGAGGATTAAATATGTTAATACGTGAAAAGCAGTTAAGCTTTACTGTGTGGCTGAATACATAGTAAGCACTACAAAGTACTTGCTATTATTATTTCCTTTATTCGGTGTTTTCCCCCATGGTAATTGCAATAAAGCTAGTTTTACCATGTATTTTTTTCTCCTTAAGGCACACACCTAGAAATGCAGAAGAGAATATACCTAAAGGAAGAGCATATTATCTGAAAAACAATGTGAAAATAAGTATTTCACTCTTAGGCAAACTTGGCTATTATTTTAATGCAGGAATCTTTTCCATGGGAATCGGGTCTTCATTTGCATAAACTCTGTAGCTTGTGGTCGTTTCTTGGTAATGTTAACATAGAGCAAATTCCTCTTGGTGACTTGTCTTGTGTGCCCAAGAATGCCACTGCTGGCATCTCATAGGAATGTAATTGCTGGAAGCATCCCAGCAGGTCAGAGACTGCCCACTGCTGGGAACCAAACTGGTTAGTGTGGAAACCAGGACACTTCTCCATATTCACTTTTGACCCTGGGTCATTTTACCTTTCCTTCCCATTCCGTCCACATTTATCTCTTGGAGGCTCCTGAAATAAACAAGTGGACTTAAATTTCAGCTTCCATGAAAGACTGCCCAAAATATTGGTATAAGCAGAAGACAAACGTGTGGAAGTTCTGGAGGTCTTACATATTCATTTGACAGATAAAAATCAGAAGATTCTGAGCTTATGGAAAGTGAAGGGTGGCCTTTAAAAAAAAAAGTCATTCCTCAAAATATTATTTCTGGCCCCTGGGCTGAGTCCCTACTGTTTCAAAAGGCCGTCTCTCTAAAACCCAAGCTCTTCTGCATTACAAATAAAGTATTACCATGCACCCCTTCAGTAGCAGCAAGAGCTGTTTTTGCTTCAACCCATAGCACAGTTCAGAAGGTCAGACGTGACCACAGTATCTCCTGTTATTTCAGGGCTCACATGTGTTTGCCTTGGCGCCATTTCCCTGGCATTTGGTTTCCGTTATTTTTCCATGGGCTTGGCTTGCAGGAATCAAAGCAGCATATTTTTGAGAATAAGCGAAGTGCATAAAGATGAAGTATTCTGAACTGGTGGTGGCTGGACGTAGTGGGAGGGAATGCACACCTCCTGGGTTACCTTTGGTAGCAAGGCTCTGACCCTGCATATGGCAAATGTGGGTAATGGTGGACACGAAGGGCTGGACAGCGCCTCCCTTCTCTTTCCCCAGACAGAAGTGGAGTTCAGCTGTCCCAGTTCAGGTTCAGGGTGCTTAAGGAGGCCGAAGCTAAGTACCGAGGACAGTGAGGCCCTCCCTAGGTGACGTGCTTTCCATTTTAGCATTGAGTGACAGCTGATTGTTGTCAATGGGAAGATACTGTGATTGGCCCTTTGCTATGGCTTGTTCTGGTTTCTGCTTGGGGCTCTCTGCAGAATGTGAGTCTGGGAAATAGGCATTCACTCTGTACAAAGCGTGATAAAGATCACTACTGTGTGGTTACACTGATGGCAGAGACCTCAGGGCCAGAGTTTATCAGCCAGTAGGTGCCATGTGATAGAGGAGGTACTGGGCTGGGGTGGGAAGGGATGGGGTGTTGTGCAGTGGTTCCCAAGCTTGTCTGCACCTCAGGATCACCTTGGGAAGTTTCAAAAACTACCCTCAATCTGTTCTCCACCTCAAGAGGCTGTGCTTTCACTGGTATGCAGAGTCACCTAGATGTTAGAATTTTTAAAAGGTCCCCAGGTAATTGGAGAACCACTGATATGGCAGTGAAGAGCCCAGACTTTGAAGGTGCACAGCCCTACTTTGAGTCCCAGCTCCAGCATATACTAGCTGTGTGACTTTGACCAAGCCATGAAAACTTTCCAAGCCTCAGCTTTCTCATCTTTAATGTGGGGATGATCTATTCTCCCCTTATGTAGTTCCTATGGAGATCAAGTATAAACATGCTACATTTTTAGTACAAAAAAGTTGGGTCACTAGTCAGAGATCCAGCTAATAGTGCCAGCTCTGCTGTTTTCTAGCTGTGTACTGGAAAGGTGGTGTGGTAGACCTTCTGGAATGGTCTTTGGAGTCCTATTGGTCTGGGTTTGAATCCTGGCTCCACTGCTTGACCTTGGATAAGTGTATTTACCTCAATGGCTCCATTCCTCTCATCACTAAAATAGAGGTTTGTTCTTCCCTTACAGGGTTGATATGAGAATTAAATGACATGATACACTTATCTTTAGGTTAAACAATATGAAATTCCCTTTTTGTGTGTAGGTTAAAAATGGTAGAATATCAGCAATCTCATGTGTTTAATCTAATATCGCATCTTCAAAGACATCAGTAGTAGTAACTACTATTATCACTATTAATCAGTATGACCTTAAGGGAATTACTTTGCTTCCGAGAGTCTCAGTTTACCCATCTGTAACATGGACACTTGATGATGTTGCTTTCTTTATAGAATCTGTTCAAAGCTTTAAATGAGATGATGTTTGTGAAATCACTTTGAAGCTTATAAGATATTGAGGAAATCATGATAACTTCAAAAATGTTCTTGGAAACTGGACATCTCATATTTACATAATGGTAAATATTCTGGGAAAAGTTAGAGGTGTGGAGGATTGAGGTACAGAGAGAGGCTCTTGGACTTTGGGATTAGGACAGATAATTTTTTAAGTCTGCTGCAAATTCAGCACCACTCTGGCATTAAGGAGAACAAAACCATGAGGCTTGTGGCTCCTACCAGAGGCAAACTTGCATTATGATTGAGGAGAAGTATTGTATTATCTGTGCAGGCATAACTAACTCTTATGTAATGCCTACCACATGCCAGACTGTGCTAAGGTTCCCTGCATGCATTATCTCATCCCATCCTTTATGAGAACTCCAGTTTTCCACATGCGAGGAGAGTGGGGCCCAGAGAGGTTAAATCATGCATCCAAGTCACACGGGCACAGGCATAATAATGAAAGACATCCAAGCAATGATGATTGTGAAAAAACCTTGTGGCAATGAATGAACTAAATCATAACAAATTGTAACAAATATCGAAATAGTTTACCCAGAACTCTTTTGTGCTTTTCTATTCTTCCCTTTTAATATAGACTTTTAAACCAGAGCATAAGCATTCTTCAAAGAAAAGGTCTCATGGCTTATACTGAGGACTGATGAACCATAGTTTTTGATTCTTGACCTCATTTTCATCCCTGACACTTTGGGTGGCCTTGGGTGGGGAAAAAAAAAACTTCCCCATGTCTATAGTTAAAATGAGTCTAATAATGTCTCCCTTGAAAGTATGTCATGGAGGCTAATTATCATAAAGTCATTTTTGTGTGTGTGCTTCTGATGTAGGCTGGAAACCCAAAGGGCCACCCAGACTTAAGCCCTGTGGTAAAATCTTGGCTTCTTTTGGACATAGACAAGAGTATTGCTTCTTGGTGGGTTTCCAAACCCTCTTGGTGTCTGCTCTTTGCATAGGGCAGTGGTGGATCTCTTTTTTCACATGCAGCATTACTTGGAGGAGGTTACCGTAAATCCCCTGTGGTCAAGGGGCAAGTGATACCATTTATTATAAAGTTACTCAGGAAACATTTTCAGCTAATAGGGATCATTAAGGCAGTGACGATGTCACTTGATATATTCATGATCCAATAGGGAGAATACTGGTCCACATAGGAAAAACTTACAAAGAATTGACTTTCAGTGGAGAGACAGTGGCTCCAGTGAATTCTAGAGCCTGGCTTCTTCAAGTGTGGGCCATAGTCCACCAGCATTGTTTTATCACCTGGGAGCTTGTCAGAAATGCAGAATCTCAGGCCCCAGGCCGGCACTGCTAAATCAGATTCTGCATTCTAACCCAATCTGCAGGTGGGTGGAGAGCCTGTGAAAGCATGAGAAGCTCCTGGCTGCTTGGAGCAGTGGTGGTAGCTGGGAATTTCAGATGACATTTCAGATGTCACTACTCCTGTCCCAGCCTTGCTGCTGCTCTGCCCCCTCTCAGGTGACGCAGATTGGGTTTGATTTATTGCTAAAGTGCAATCTCACCTTCCCATACGATTTCTGACCATGGCTACTACAGTGGGGTATGCACTCCTCAGTTGAGAAAACGTCTTGATAAAAGCAGCTTTTATCACAGTATTTGTAATCTTGTTATATTTTGATTTGCTACCTTTTTTTAAAAAAAAGCTCAAAATATTTCCTTACCTGCAAAAAAAAAAAAAAGTGAGAGAGAGAAAGAGAGAGAGGGAAGAAGAGAAGGAGAAGAAGAAAAGAAAGCTAGGAAAAGAAGAAGCAAGCATTTGAAGAAACCAAATGTTTAATGGTACTGTTATCCATCCTCATTGTGGGGTAAATGCATTTTTTGTTAATATTTAAGGATGTTTTATGTTTTATTTCAAAATTTTTAATGGAAATCCTTTGCCAATAATTGAATAGTATCAGTGAAAGAATATGGCAAAACAACTTATTCCTTTTTTCTTTTTTTCTTCCCTTTGAACTTATAGGCTAGTTTCAGACTATTTTTTTATAGACTATTTTATAGACTACCTTTTTATAGACTATTAAGATGACCAAGCTATGATGAGGTACCGCAAAATCTTCCTATCATTGTGACTTGGTTTTGATTGTTATTCTCATGAAGCTGCACATAACTGTTACTTTTAGTCCTTTTAAAGATAACTTGTATTATAGCTGGAATGATCTTTGAAAAATGTAAATTCGAACTCCTGATAAATTACTTTACCTGGGCATTTGATCGTCAATGGCTGTTATTGTGAAAAGACAGACAACCAGGTATTGTATCCCTCTGAATGCAAGTATACAGTACCACTTAGGAAATACTCCTACCAAAAAGATAGAAGCTGAATCTCACCAAGAGTCAGTATCTAATTACCAATGTACAGGTAATGTAGAGGTCACTTACCTACCAACTGGGCATTTTGGAATGCTTGCTCTTGGGTCACTCTGTCTGGGAGTCCAGCTGCCATGCTATGAAAGGTTCAAATCACATGGACAAGCTACATGTACTCACTTTGGTTGAGAGCTCCAGCTGAGCTCCCAGTTGATGGTTGTCATCAGCTGTCAGCATACAAATGAGCCATCTTGGACATCCAGCTGACACATGACTACAACTGCATGACAAATCCCAAATAAGAACCACCCAGCTGATCCCAGTCAGATCACAGAACCAAGAGAGTTAATAATAAATATTTTGAGGCATTCAGTTTGGGGATGATGTGTTAAATAGTATTGCGGACTAAATGTGTCCACCTTCCCCCTCCTCCATTCATATGTTGAAACCCTAACCCCCATTGTGATGGCATTAGGAGTGGGCCTTTTGGTAGTAATTAGGTTTAGATGAGGTTATAAAGACAAGGCCCCATTGATGGGATTAGTATTCGTATAAGACAAAGAAGACAGACCTGAGCTCATCTGTCTCTTTGCCATGTGAAGGCAAAATGAGAAGGCTGCCTCCTGCAAGCCCGGAAGTGGTTCTCACCAGGAACTGAAACTGCCTGCTCAGTGTGTGTGTGTGTGTGTGTGTGTGTGTGTGTGTGTGTTTAGTGGGCCACATGCAAAATGTATTTCTTGGATGACCTGTGATCAAACAGTTTGAAAGTTACTGTACTGGACTAGAGGACTCTGTTACGGATCGGTGAGTAATTGATTAACAGTTGTGAAAATAAAGGAATTTAAGATATTTATTGCAGTGGACCCCTTTGGAATGGAAACGACTTTCTGGTGCTACAGGCAATGGGGATGGAGCTGCTTTTTCCCACTTATGCCCAAGGGACCCACTGAACCTTATTTTCTTCTTCCCTAGCCCAACTTAATTGAGTGTATTTTTATTCTTCCCTTTTTATTACTCACTTCTTTTCTTTTTCCCTCTTCCCTTTCTTCCTTCTTTCTTTCCCCTCTCACTTTCCTCTATCTCCCTTTATTTTCTTCTCTATTTCTCCCTTTTTCTTTTTTTAAATACTGTTTTTATGATGTCTATTTATTTTAAGAGACAGTGTGTGTTTTCACGTGTGAATGGGGGAGGGGCAGAGAGAGAGAGAGAGAGAGGGAGAGAGAGAATCCCAAGCAGGTGCTGCAGTGTCAGCATAGAGCCTGTCATGGGCTCAATCTCACCAACCATGAGATCATGACTTGAGCTGAAATCAAGAGTAGACACCCAACTGATTGAGCCACCCAGACGCCAGCTCCCCCCACCCCTGCCCTGCCCCGCCTTTCTACTTTTCCTTCCACCATGTTGCTTTTTGGGTACAGATTTAATGGGCATGCTTTCCTTCACTTCAGCACTAAAGATATCTAAGCTGTCATTAAGCCTTTAAGATAAATGCTGTAGGAAAAAAATGCTGTAGGTCTTTTATATTCAATGTGTGGTTCATTGGCCAGTAGCCTTAGTATCACCTGGAAACTTTGAGAGTGTAGAATTTTAGGCCCTGCCCCAGACTTGCTGAAACAGAGTCTGCATTTTAACAATATCCTATGTGATTCTTATGAACGTTCAAGTACGAGAAGCACTGCTATTGCGTTGATCTTCTTAAATCAAACAACCATTTGAAAATCTGTCATCAACATGGTCATGGAAGATATTCCACTCCCTTGAAAAATAGATGGGGTTAGGGGTGGAGCAGGTATACAGATGTGAGGATGTGGATGTCTGGATGGGGAGGTGGTGGCTTTCCCTGGGACTCTGGACATAACATGTTTACTCATGAAGGCAAATGTCTGGCTGTCCTGATAAATATCAGGTCTTGTTTGTCAAGGAATGCTAGGTAATGTGGTTTGCGGTTTCAGGACCTGTTGTATATTGTTAGATACCAGCTGGAGGACAGGTTGGTTACTTTCAGTTGACTCAAAAAGGGGCATCATTTTGCTTGTTTTCCTTGTCTGGGAAACATGGAATGAGTTGGAGGTCATCCACTGAAAATGCATCTGTTATAAGAAGGGTAGCAAATCCTGGATTTCCTGGGACTGTCCCAGGTTAATACCTGCTTCCCAGAAAAATTAATGGTGGCCACTTTCACATTTAAATGTGTCTGAACTAGAACAATAAATTGTGGTCACTGGTAATAATACAGTCCAGTGGGAAAGAGATCTTTCTTAGGGACTGTATAAAAATTAATCTAACAACCTGGAGAGAGAAACACCCTGGATTCTATTTGTTGCCAAAGCCCAAGGCCAGAAAGAAGATTTCCCCTCAATCAATGGCCCCAACACTAGATATTTGAGGGCATTTTGGTCACCTGGAATGTTTTGAACAATTCCCAGATTGGTGCTCATTCTAAAATTTATCCCTTGTCAGCTTAGTCTAACCTCTGACTTATCCAGTCTTGGTTATCTTTCTGGTTATGCCTCCACCTGAGACCAGACCATGTTGTTTTTGACTACCTTGAACTTCTGTTGCCACCCATGGCACAATGAAGAGTACATTTCTGTGAATCTTAGATGGCTTCTTTGGTCTTTATGTCTCCTGATATATATTTAGGATAGAGGGGATGGTGCTCCAAATAGTTGAAATTCCTTATACCCTCGATTGGAAATAGAAGGTTAATGCATTAGTGGGAGCAAGGAGGCAAAACATTTTTAGACCAATTTATTTCATTGAAATTCTGAAACTGAAACTAGATTTGACACCAGATGGTTAAGAGAGGCAAGATGTAGAACTATCAAGACAAGCTTCCTAGGACTCCCCAGCATATTCATTGTCAGTTCTTCCTGATGCATTTCAAGGGCCGTAAAACAGGTCACATAAAGTAGATCCAAAGCTCTAGGCTCTGTAACCCTGCTTTGCTCTTGGCTCCTGCATATTTAAGGTGGGACTCAGAAAATGCGTTTTCCCCTTCTGTTCCACCCAGAAGCTGCTAGGCAAACATTCTGGTGGTGCTAATGGAATTTCAGAGCTGACTTTTGTTTGTTAGTCCTGGGGCAAGGCCCTAGCAGAGCTGGGGTGAAGGAGCATAAGCAGGTGGGCTCCAGGGGGTGTCCACACTTGGCTGGAACGTATTGTGATGCTGTCTTGGGTAGTTGGTATTTGTTTTTCCAGTCATGCTTCGTCCTGGGAGGTGTTAGATTTCTTTAAAGCCTTCGTGACTCATGACCCCAGGAGAGTTCAGATTCCACTCCCTACCTCCTCTACCCCATTTGCCTTGCTCTTCAAAATGAACATAGCAAAGTCTCTTATAGTGGTCACTTGTTGAAAGTATAATGTGGAGAAAGCACTTTGTGTGCTGAAAAGCACCGCACAGTTGGGAGAAAGGATTATCATTTTGAGAAATTTGTTTGTGGAGGTTGATTTTCTACACATGTTTTCAAATGACCGAACAGGGCTTATCTTTCAAAAAGGATCCATTGGAGGATTATTTCCTCTTCCACATTTTCTGCCAAAGTGTTTGGAATTACCTTCTGAGCCAGTTTTGGAGACACATTAGAGATTTGGTCTCTGTAGAGTTTCACCTCATTTTTGACCTAAACACCCCTGTCTGTCTTGGTCTCCAGACTCGTTTATCAAACTTGGTATAAAATGCCAGTTGGCTTTTCCAGCAATCAAAACCTCCCTCTGAATGTTGTAGTTTTGCCATTATTGAGGAGATCCAGTAGAATACACTGAGACTTTTCAGGCAAGTTCCAAAGAGGAGTTTTAGAATTATTGCTGTCTTTGGGATAAGGGTCCAACTTTACAAGGTGACTAGTATGGAAGTCAATATTTATTTGGAACACACACACACACAGAGCAATAAATCTATTCCAAAGATCAATCAAGTCACTTTTTTACCATTTCCCTAGTGTATCAATACATAGTTTTTTTGTTTGTTTATTTGTTGTTTTTGTTTGCTGGGTTTGGTGGGATTAGCCAGTAAGTAACTAGTAGTTTGTATGTTAACTTACTTATAAATAAATCCATCCATCCATCCATCCATCCATCCATCCATCCATCCATTCAAAATATGCTTGGCATTTGTATTTCTAGGGTAAAGAAGACAGGGTCACTACCCTCATTCAAATGGGAGACATAGTTGAATATGAATCAAAGAATTACCCAAATAAATGTGAGCAAAACAAAACCCACTAGGATAAGTGCTGAGGAGGAAAGGAACATAATGGAGCTAAGAGAGAGTCTGAAGGACAACTGTCCTGGTCAGGGAGGGTCTGCAGGAGGACCAGAAGTGATCTGGTGAAGGGGAGGAGAGTGCAGGAGTTTTCCAGCTGGAAAGGGCAGCTTATGTAAAACTTCTATAGCAGGAGGGTTGGGGAAAGCTTGGAGGAACAGAAAGAAGTCCAGCATGGCTGTGTCTCAGAGTGTGGCAAGATATAAGGATGGAAGGGGCATGTGGGACCTTGTAGGTAGGGGGACCACATAATTTTTTGTCCAAATGGAAGCACTGGTGAGAGTAAAATGAGGGGTGATTGACAATGATCAAAATAGTTGTAAGTTCCAACTATCCTGGACAAAGAGGACATGTACTCCCCTTACTTAGAGACCATGCCAGGAATTTTGGTCTTTAGCCTAAAAGCAATGCTAAGCAACCTTTCAGGTTGGGATGAAATGAGGACAGGATCACATTTGCAATTTGAGAAGATCTTCCTGGGTATACTGTATAGACAGGAATGGCAGTCATTTCCTTAAATGCCAAGAGTCCTGGTTTGATTTGGATAAATTGTCTTTATGTTCCAACCTCCTTTCTCTGCTCCTGTCCCAGTGCTCAGCACACATCTGTGCAGCAGCTGCAGAACTGGGATTCCAGAGGCTCTGGCTCATTTGTAGAATTATGAGGACGGTGCCTGGCAATGGAGTGTTCCCATTAGTGCTGCTCATGTTCACATTGTAAGCGTGATGCCTTCCACATGCTCCCGTTTCATTCTGATCCTCCTGGGGCCAGGCTGGTAATTAACTCTTAGGAGGAATTGAGCCCAACCTAGTGTCTTTCATTGCTAAAATTTTCATAAAGACAGGGCCTGTGCATGCAAATCAATAGGAACAATGTCTTGAATTCTCAAGGTTCTTTGTTCACATGCCAGCGTCTCTTCTAGAATATGTCTCTTAAAGAGTTGCAGAGTTGGAAGGGGCTTTATGGGATAAGAATCCCTTCTATGACCTATTGAGGAATGGTCATCCCAGCTCTGAACACATCAAGGGATCTCAAGCTCACTCCCTCCTAGGACTCTGTCTTGGCTTTGCTCATTTGTCTCCATCTGCATTTCCACACTCTGGTCGGAGGGCCTGTCTTCTCTCCCCTAGGCTGCTGCAGTGGTCTCCTAACTGGCCTCCTGCTTCTCCTTTAGCCTCTCTCTAACCTGTGCTCCACACCTCAGTCAGAGTGCTTTTCTAACAGCAAAACTCAGTGAAGGCAGTCCCTGCTTAAGGCTCTCTAACGACTTCTCATTGCATTTTGGTTAACACCCCACTCTTCTTACAATGCCCACAAAACCTTTTTCTGCCTGTTTCCCCAAACTCCTCACTCACCATCCACCTTCTTACACACTGGACTCCAGCACCATTTGCCTTCTTTTGTTTTTCCAGACACACAAACTCTTTTGCCTCAGAGCAGTTGCCTGGAACACTCCATTACTGTTTATGTAACTGACTCCTGCTCATTCTTTAAGGTCTCTGGTAAAGTGTCAAGTACACGGAAAGGTTTTTCTTGGCCATCTGTTTACAGTTCATCCCTCTTATTAATCTTTATCTTAGGCCCTTTTATTATTTATAACACATAGTTTATAATTTTTTTAGTTTGATTGTTTTGTTTCCTTCTTTTTCTCTGGTGCCCTTAGGGACACTTTGAGGGTGGGGGTCATGCTTGCCTCCTTCACTACTGCCTCCTCAGTGCCTAGCAAGATGCTAGCCTCCATTTATTAGATGTGTTCAATAAATATTTACAGAAAGAATTAACAAACAACAGTGGGTTATTTTTTGTCTAGTGGCTTGATTTGTTGTGCAGTAATTTTTTAATTTGGACCTTACAGTTATGATTATCTTTTATTACAGTTCTATTTGAAATTCCCTTTTCATAGTAAAGACCTCCCACCTGGCTCCAGATATTTGAGACCATTATCTTATTGTTTCTAAGGCTCCTTTTCTCTACTTAGAACACTCCCAGTCTTCTCACTCTGTGAAATGCCATCTTGTTTGATTCCTGCTATTATTCTTTCAGCCAATCAAATTCTTTTTGGATTCAGAATGGGTCACCTACCATAGTTGCTATGCCTCTGTCTCATGGGCCACTTACACATTTGATAAATATGCGAGCTAAGTCCTTTTCCATTTCACAAGCAAATATGTTGATTGTCTCTAGAGAGAGTACTTTTTTTTTTTTTTTTTTTTTTTTTTTGGGCATTGATAACTTAATGAGCCCATGGAAGAAAATAGAGACCTTTGCATTAAAGAGAAAGCAAAGAGTTGAATACTTCAACCAAGAAGCACATTTTTCTATAGCTATCTAGATGACATTCCAACTGGATGTGTTGCTGGCTTTATACACTCAACATATTTGAAAAGAAATTTATAAATTATGACATATTCTAGTTGGCCATTTAAATCGTTTTGAAGACTAGTAACAAAATAATGATTTAGCTATGTGATATACAGCAAATGGAAAAAGCACAATGCAAAATTATATTATGAGCACATTGTTTTCCCTATTTTGTAATATGTGTTTTTCACATTTATAATGAAAAACATACATTTATACAAAGACTTTACTTACATCACTGTTCTAAAACTCAGTGCTTTCTATTAAGGAAATATAGATTTCTCATAGAAATAGGGATTAGGAGATGTCCTGTAAGTAATAGAACGCATACAATCTTTTGGGGATTGGAAGAATCAACCTCTTTCTATCTTAATCACTCAGAGGGTTTAAAAATACATTTGCATCTCATTTTCGAAGTTTGTGACTTTCTGTCTTTTGAATGGTACTGACATTGTTTTTCTATGAAGCTTATTTTTAGGAAACAAATGAAATAGATAGTTTTTAAAATTCCTCTCTTTTTTTTAACCTTTGTCTCTGTCCTGAGGTAATGATTTCATACTGCATCTGTGAAAGCCATCCCTTTCAGTTCAGACTCCTTCTTCAGCTCTCCTGACCTACACTGAAGCTTACCTTACCTATCTTGAGTACTGTTCCCTTGTATATCCTATCACTGTATCATTATGGATATTTCCTTGACTCCAAAAGTAATATTAACTATTATACTATCTGTAAAGTTCAGAAAAATATAACTCACTCCTTGCCCAAACACCCAGAGAAAGCCCCGCTATTAAAAAAAAAAAAAACAAACAACATATGTCAGAAGTCCATTTGGTTTAAGGAGTTTATGGGTGGTAATGCCTTGCTCCCTTCTTCCCCTGCGGTTAATTCTTTTTCATTCTAAACTAACTAGTCTTTAAATTCCTGAGTTTCAAGCAGAGGTTTATGGGTGGACACTGTATTTACTGCCATTGAGCTGGCAGAGCATTTTCTTAGGAAGAAGCTGTTTGCTTTCTTCAAGTGAAACCAGCAAGGCAGCCACTTACTCCTCCTTCTTGGAAATTCATCCCTTCTCTTCAAGATCCCATGTGGAGAAGATGCAGCTTAATACTCTTCTGCTATTTCTTCATTCGCTTATTCATCTCAGTCCTCACTGCCCACTCCTAGGAAGACCTCCAACTCCCAGTGATGTTTATTAGTGACAGGCCACCCAGCTAGTCTCAGTCTTCTCTGAATTCCTATTATATTTTATTGTCTCTTCTACTTGCCTTTTCCAACCTTGTATTTTTCTTTAGTTGTTTCTTATAAAGAAGGCCTGCCTTTCTTCCAGACATGACTCCAGGGTCTGAATCTATGCCTTACACAGGAAAATCTCACTTAAACAGAATGCTTGAGGACCTCAGGGCTGGTGCATTTTGCTGTAAATGTATACTCACTGTTAGTTGGAGTTCCGCCCCCCAACCCCACCTCCGGAATATATCCAAGACAACTGATTCTTCTTTCATGTCTCCTAATAAAGACTAGAGATGATCATCAGATTTTCCAGCACTTCTTGAAATACTTGCAGTTTCAGCATTCTGGAAAGGGTTTTTATTGCCAAAAGTGAACTGTTGAAGCAAGAATATAGGACTCAAGTTTGCATGGTCTCTCTCATTCTTTATTCCTTTAGTCATCGACCACATTACACGTGACTGAGTTGATCCTGAAGGTGACGATGAAAGATGATGTCAGGGAGGCAAAAGCATCTGAAAGTCATGGTAGGACCTCTGCCTATGATTAGGAGGGTAGCAGCTCCAGATCAAGAAGGTTGATGCAATGAGCCTCCAAGGAAGAGAGTAAATCATGTGCAACCTTCCATAGCACACGGTTGGAGGAGTGCAATGTGGTACTGGGTCCCAAAGACTCAATTCTTTTTTTTTTTTTTAATTTTATTTAAATCCAAGTTAGTTAACATATAGTGTAGTATTGGTTTCAGGATTCATCACTTACATATAATCCCCAGTGCTCATCCCACCAAGTGCTCTCCTTAATGCCTATCACCCATTTAGCCCACCCCCCCACCCAATACCTCTCCAGTAATGATTAAATTGAGGGAAAACTCATTTCATTGAAAGTTTTTCTCTCCCCCCCCCATCTGTTCATTTACTCTCTTTTGAACATATGATTGAGAAGCTATTATTGAACATGTAGCAGGTGAAAATAGAAAATGAAGATTCAGAGTCTGGCACATAGGAAACATTCAATAAATGTTTGGTGGCTGGATGAATTAGCACACAGATATGAATCCTGCCTTTGCCTCTAACTCCTTGAGTGGACTTTGGAAAACTGCTTAAACTAAGTCACAGTTTTGTCATCTCTAAAATGGGGATGCTAGCAATTTCCTTATAGAATTGCTGTGAAGATTGAACGAATGAATGCATGTAAAATACAGAGTATACTGATTTTTTAAAAAAAAAGTAAAATAGCATTAATAGCAACAATCCCCATAATAATCATTATTATCATTGTCAGTATTTAACCCAGTAGATTGAGACTCCTTCTAGTTATATTTTGGTCTAATGAAGTTTTTATTATACTTCTCTATTGCCACAGCCTCGTGGCCCATGTGTGAATATATCGCAGGGCCTCAGTAAGTGTGTGTTGCTGTACCCTTCCAAAGACAGAATTAAAAACTATTCCTTTCCTTCTTCTAGCCTTTCAGACCATACAGCCACCTTCATTATTTACTGGATTATTGGATCTGATTAATGGTGGCAAAAATGTTCCATATATGATGAATGCCAGATAACATTCAGCGGTCATGCTGAAATTGCCATTATGTCATGGGTGTATTTCTGGGGAGAAAATGTTTAATGATTTTAAGAGGCTGATCTTCCCCAGCCAGAAGCAATGACCTCCAGTGCCCGGTGGAATTTGGAGAATAAGGAAACAGGTGTCTTGAGAGAAAGGGATCAAGCTCTGCAGAAACATCTTAATCTACAAAATCCTGTCTCCGTTTTGTACTTCTTTCTTTTACAACGAGCCATGCTTCCTGGCATTCATGTTCTTGTGTAGTCCCCATCCTGCTCCTTGATTCTGGGTTTGGCCAAGGGACTTGCATTTGCCAATGAGAGATTAATAAAGGCAATGCAAGCAGGGGCTTGATGAACACTTGCACACGGAACATGTCCTCTAAGAATACTTCCTCTTAGAATCGAGGCTCTGTGTTGTAAAGAAGCTCAGGATAGACAACCGAAGGATAAGAGGCCATGTGGAAAGACTCTGAAGGATAAAAGCAACATAGACATTCCTGCCTCAGCTGAGCTCCCAGTTGAATGCAGCTGAGTGACCTTAGCAATACTTTAAGGATTTTTTATCCAAACCTTCCACTTCAGCCCAGTCAACCCACAGACTTGTGAAATGTAATAATTTGTTATTTGAAGCCATTACATTTGAGTGGCTTCTTTATGTTACAATAGCTAATGGATACATAGTCTTTTCCCCCTTTCCTCCCGGACCCATGGATGGACCAAATGGAAGCATCCCTTGATATATCTCAAAAAAAAGAACAAACAAATAAACTGGTGTTCACAATTATCAGCCCTTGTTTAGCCTGGGAAGAGATTTTTTTTTTTAAAAAATCTCCTCAGATGTCTTCATTTTACAAATGCAGTACTGAGGCTCAGAGAGTGTAAGTAACATGTATAGGTCTCTTGATTCTCCATGAAGAGCCATCAGAATATCTTCAGTTTCAAAGGAATTTTTAAAAATTTTAATTCCATACAGAGTTATATTAGTTTCAGGTGTACAAAGCAGTGAGTCAACAATTCCATACATCACCTGGTGCTCATCATAACAAGTGCCTTCCTTAATCCCCATCACCTATTTAACCCATCCCCCCCTTCCCCTCTGGTAACCATCAGTTTGTTCTCTATAATTAAGAGTCTGTTTCTTGGTTCATCTCTCTCTCTCTCTTTCCTTTACTTGTTTGTTTTGTTTCTTAAATTCCACATATGTGTGAAATTATATGGTATTTTTTTCTTTGACTTATTTCAGTTAGCATTATACTCTGTAGTTCCATCCATGCTGTTGCAAAAGGCAAGATTTCATTCTTTCTTATGGCTGAATAATATTCTGTTATATACCACATCTTATTTATCCATTCATCTATTGTTGGACACTTGGGCTGCTTCCATAATTTGGCTATTGTAGATAATGCTGCTATAAACATAAGGGTGCATGTATCCTTTTGAATTAGTGTTTTTGTATTTTGGGGGTAGATTCCCAGTAGTGTGATTACTGGATTATAGGGTAGTTCTATTTTTAATGTTTGGAAGAATCTACAGATATTGTTTTGTTTTGTTTTACAGAGTGGCTGCACCACTTTGCATTCCCACCAACATCCTCTCCAACACTTGTTGTTTCTTGTGTTTTTGATTTTAGCCACTCTAGCAGGTGTGAGGTGCTATCTCATTGCAGTTTTGATTTGCATTTCCCTGATGATGAGTGATGTTGAGCATCTTTTCATGTGTCTGTTGGCCCCCTGTCTGTCTTCTTTGGAGAAATGTCTGTTCATGTCTTCTGCTCAAAGGGAATTTTTAACCAAAATCATGTCACAATGTCCATGTTATATATAACACTTTTTATCTACTGACATGATAATCTCTGTTGACTGGACATGGTTATTTTCTATTTTGAAAGAGAGTCATGTTGTCCATGGGAATTTGTAGCTAATCTAGCCCAGGGAATAAAGTGCTGGCAAAAATGCAAATGGATATTTTCAGAAGGAATAGAGAAATAATTCATACCGATTCTTGTTAAAAGTTACACTAGGCCTTTAAGAGTATGAATTATGCCTCACCTAGTTCTGCACACTTTCTCACTCAGCTCTTGTCTATTGGGAAACTTCCTTTGTGTGCCAAGTGTGAGGATGATACCAGGATCTACCATGAATGATATAGTATTTGCCCTCAACAGCATTTGACACAAAAGTGAAGTGACTTATTCAGGCTCCCATAGCTTGACAGTGCTAAATCTGGGACTACACATGAGGACTGGTTACCCTAGTGGCTGCCAACCCAATGCCTGATTGACCTCTGGAGTTGTCAGCCGTGCTTAATTTTAGTTAATTATGGCTTTAATAGGTAACATTTTCTTTGGGCCCCTATCTCCTTTTAAGATTATAGTCGTGATTTCTGAGGGCTTTACCATAGTTTATTTACTCCAAGATTCCCCTTTATCTGTTGAGGAAAGCTTTCTTATAGATTGGATTCAGCTCTTCTCTATTCATTGGGGCAGAGGTATGATCTATGTTATAGTGTTATGGTTGCATTCCTAAGAAGCCACTTTATATTAAAAAAATCACTTTAAAAATAATTATTTCAGAAAGCAAATATGGAATTAGGGTCTGGAGCAATCAAACTCACAATAATAATGTAATTTTGCCTGCAGGCATTTCAATAATACTGGTGTTTTTATAGCTTTAAGTCTATGGTTATAAAGCTCAACATCCCTGGGAAAATCCAGCCTTGATTACATCTAGCTTTTGATCAAGAGGAATGGCCTTTGTTTTTCAATCCTCATCTTGGTGAGGAATGGCACAAGGCTTCTTAGCCATTTTTATCACATTTTTCACCCATTGTTGGATAAACATATCCCAAAGTCACTCAAACTAATCAGCTGACAGCAAGTTTTTTCCTCTTTGTCTGAGATGATGTTCATTCTAGCATTACAACCATGTGCATAATGAAAATCATGTGTCCCATTATTTATTCGACAAGTATTTTTTGATGCCTACATAGTAGGCCCTGAGCAAGACACTGGGGATATAGAGGTAAGCAAGAGAGACAAGTCCCTGTTGCTATGAAGCTTCTACTCCAATCGAGGAGATGGTCCGTAAACAGATAAATACACAGTATAATGTCATGTGGTATAAGTGGTATGAAGAAAAATAAAAAAGAGTGAGAGGCGACCAGTGGCTTCTGCTGACCTTGGGAGACACTAAAAGGACTTTAGATTTTATTCTGAATGTGATGGAAACCATTAGCAGTTTTTGAGCAGGGGGATGATACAGTATGCTTGATATTTTAGGAGACCCGCTCTGGCTGCTGTGCAACAGATTCCTGAAGGTTGAAAGGGATAGTTGGGGGAAAATAGGAGGCCGTTGTGCATCCCATTTTCCTCCATAAACCTGAGCCTGAGGCAAGGGCTTGTGTGTAGATTGTTTGTTTTGGAAAGTGATCCAAGGAACATAAGTGGAAGATGAGAAGTGTTAGGTGAGAAAGAAGGCAAAATCAATCTAGTTTTGTGGAAGATGCTGATAAATTCTGTAGACAACTGGACCTATGTGTCACCAGGGACCTCTAAAAGGTCAGGTGGGAATACACCTCTGAATTGTTCAGCCCTGACCCCTTTGGTTCAGCATTGCCCATTGAAGTGTTAACTCTCTTGCACTGCCAGACTCATACATAAGGCAGAATGACTAGTAGTTCCTATAATCATCCCGCATTACAAGCAAGAATTCCCACAGAAGCAAGGGTTCTGTGGAACAGCAGAGGCATAGTGAGGGCAGGTTATACTCAAGAGGTATCTGATACAGAACCTTGTGCAGTGAGAGATGATGGGAACTCAGATTTGGATGGCAGTGGAAAGGTGGTGAGAAGTGGACAGATCCACAGATTGTAGCCAAATTACTTTGTGAAAATTTGCATTGGAATAGAAACACCTCTATTTTCACAGTGAAATAAACTGCTGATGTCACACCACCTTGCATCTGGGTTGTGATATTTCCACTTTGTAGTTCTGCTCTCATTCCCGTTCACACAGCTACCCATTTTGTAGGCATCAGTTTACCATTTAACACAAAGAAATTGATGAATGAAGATTTAATAACCTGCAAACAAGTTTCTTTCACCTTGTATGTCTTCTGTGTTTAACATATTTCATAGATTGTAGAGGCAAATAAAGGTGATGTAATGGAAACAGACTTGAACTTGCTATAGATTTGGACAGGAAAATGCACTTTGCTTTAGACAAATGTCTAAAAGGGTAGAAGACTTGTGGACATTAAAAAAAAATGTCTGTTTAAACGTTAAAAACCAAAAGATTATCCCTCCACTGGTCACGGATATTCAAGTTTCTTATATTGTGCTAACCCAAGGCCAGGAATAAAATGTTCATGGCATGAAACTCAACATTTTGAAAAATAATATGCGTTGGAGTGTTTCTCATGAAAAGAAAAACATCTGTAATTTGTTTTTAAACATCTCCTTGTAGATGAAGGTGCCTAGGAGAGTGATTCTGGAGAATAGTGCAGAGAATGTTGCCAAAAGCCATAGTGAAGAGGTTGAGTAGAAGTGCATTATGGTGTGAGAGGTTGCTGTGTGTCTTCTGGAAAGTGTTTCAGGATGCTCTCACGAAAGCATTGTCTTCCTTGCCTAGGACTTGGCTCATTTGCCTTTTCATTATTCTCTACAGTCACTATAAGCTTTCCATTGAACCTCCTGTGGGCAAAGTGCCAATACTACTACTGCCACGACTGCTATACTTTCTACGTAATGAGTCCTCTTTTGTGCCAAGCCTTCTTTTGCAGAAAAATTTCTTCAACCCACTGAAATGTAGAAGGAAGCCTCTGGGGTCAGGAGTGGTGGTGTTAGGCTATCCCCAGACTTAAAAGTAAGGAGAACTCTTTATGTTAGTAAGTGGGTCAAAAGGGAGAATATAGAGGGCCCAAGAACGACTGTATATAGAGGGTGAGGGAAAAAGAGGCACCCCAAGTCTAGAAGCAGGAGAAGGGACTCTTTCAAGAGAACCATTTGTACTCTGTGCTGTGAGCCCACCACTGACAGATTGTTCTGAAAATTATGAGTCATGATTTCTAGTGAAATGGCTGTTTTGTTTCAAGGTGGACTTTGGGCTGGCACACTCAGGCTTTTACGGATAGAGAGAAGAAAAGCTAACCACTGCTATATGCCCAAGAGGCAACAGAGTGAGTGGTTTAGAATATGGATTTGAATCCCAGCTCTACTATGTTTTGGTTTTTCTCTATTTGCCCTTCCTGGTCTATTCGTAGCTTTCGTCTGTACCCTGGGGGGAGGCTGTGTTCTATGTCACCTGCACTCCCCTGACTTCTGACTTCCAGCTGAGTTTGTTCAATGGGATGGGATGCTGACAGAACGTTACAGAATGGGAGAAAAGGGAGATCAGGATGTCCTTTCCTGCCAGGCTGTGAGTTTGGCAGTGGCTAGGTTTCTCTGTCAGTGGCCATCTCTCCCACCTGGCTTCAGCCACATCAATCCCTCTTCTTGTCCCTTCAGGCCTAGAGGTGATAATGCCTTTCTGTTGGATAGTCCCTGATCCATCATTATACTTGTTCCCTTAATTCTGCCCTCACCTTTTTTTAAAAAGGTGATGAACAGAACCTGTATTTAAAAAAAAATAAAGGTTTATTTAAAAAATTTAAATAATTTTAAATTATTTAAAATTTATTTATTTAAAAAATTCTTTTTCATGTTTATTTTTTTATATTTGAGAGAGAGAGAGAGAGAGAGAGAGAGAGAGAGAGAGAGCGCGCGTGTGAGCAGGGCAGGGAGAGAGAGAAGAGAGAATCCCAAGCAGGGTCTGTACTGCCAGTGGGGCTTGATTGAGATCATGACCTGAGCTGAAATCAAGAGTCAGATGCACAGGGCTCCTGGGTGGCTCAGTCGGTTGAACGTTTGACTTCAGCCCAGGTCATGATCCTATGCTTCGTGGGTTCAAGCCCCGCGTCTGGCTCTGTGCTGACCCTTTGAGAGCCTGGAGCCTGCTTCAGATTGTGTGTCTCCCTCTCCCTTTCTCTCTGACCCTCCCCCATTCCATCTCTCTGTCTCCCAAAAATAAACGTTAAAAAGAAAAAAAAGAGTCGGATACTCAACCGACTGAGCCACCCAGGCACCCCTGCCCTCACCTTTATTAAACATTGTTTCCCCTTTGAACATGCTCGCCTCTCTGATTGCTTACAGCAACCTTGTACTTACAGCAACCTTGTGCAAGTTGCTTAACTGTTTTGTGCTTCTGTTTTCATATGGGGTTGGTATTGGTATAAATAACATGGGGTTGATTGTTGAGGGGGTAAGCAAATTAATATATATATAAAGTACTTTGCATATAATAAGTAATACAGTGATAATAAATAATTATATTACTTATTACAATAATGACAAGAAAATAAAGTTTCTCATTTAATCCTTAAAATAACTCTATAATATAGGTGTTATTTTTCTTATTTACATATGGGGAAACTAAGACCTGGTTAAGTTTAAATAATAAAGTTGTGATTAAAAAATCAGGTGAGACATGGAAGCTATTTTTCACCTCACTGCACAAAATGAGATTTCCCACTTAGTTAAAGGGGAGAGAATAAATAGTAAAATTAGTAGCTAGCAAAAATCATGCTGAAATGCTCATATATTTCTTTTTAAAGAAACCAATCCTTTGGAAGTGATTTGGGAGAGTAAAAAGAACACTTGTCTATGTCCTACCAGTCATGCCATGAAATATGGCTTTTGTGTGTGTGTCAGTTTGTCATTTACATTTTTTTTTTAGCAAATTGTTTTTTTCCCCCCATTGGCCACAGGAAACTTTTCCTTTTAGTATGCTTTTGTGTCTTCAATCCTTGATTCTGGTAAATATTTTCACCTTTTTTTATTGCCCCACTGAAAAAGTCTGAAATCTTACGATTAATGAGATAATTCTCACTCTTATTTTTGAAGGTAGGGCTTTTATACTGAAAGTAGGGTGGAAAAGTGAAACCAGAAAGACTCAATTTCACATTAAACATTCAATTTAAAACCTGATTGTTGTGTAAGGGGAGACGAGGAGACAATGAATGTAATCAAACTGAATTTGTCTAAGCCATTGATACAGCATCTCCTCAAGCTTCTTCTGGAGGAAATAAATTCCTTTTGGCTTCTACACCTTGGGGGGAGGTATTATCTTTCAGGCTGAAACAAAATGGTGGGCCTTAGACAAAGATAGCCTGGTAAATTGTGTGCCAAGTTCTATTCATCAGTCTCCTCTGGGGCAGCTGGACCAGAGGAGGAAATGCAGAGTACTGTCACAGAGGAGATTGGTCATAGGTCCAGAATGACAGTTCTGCATGTCAGCGAGATGGCTGAATATGATGTCCTTCATTAATGTCCCCCTCAACAATTTGTCATCCATCCACAGACAAAAGTGCCTTTGTGGGGGTTGTGGGATCCAGCACCATGTGCCAAGAAATCCAGGAAAAGCATCACCCACTTCTGCATTGGGTAACAGACATACAGAATCCTGTCCCATCTATAGACCATGCCGTGTCCCATGAACTTGACTCCAGTCCCTACTGGCCATGATCTGGAGCCCTGGAAAACATTTTCTTATACTCTTAGACTCTTAGACTTAGAAAGAGAGTCTTTGTGGATGCTCAGGAGTCGAGCGGAGAAGTTCCAGCCCACCACTGGAGCAAAAAAATATTGATTTGGGTATATTAGAAGGGATAAGAGGAACAGTTCAACTTTATTCAAGTCATGCTTCTGTCCTAATATGTCTTAACTACGGAGAAGAAAATTGAAAAGGGTAGAAGGAGACTATCAATCCAATCCACTTCCACTTCGAATGGAGAAAACACTGGAAGATTTAGTCAATTCTTAGGGGTTGAAGCCAGTGTCACTTTGGTCCCAAACTCCTGCAACTGAATTTGCCAACACACACACACAACACACACACACACACACACACACACACACACACACACACACTATCTCTTTCCCTCATTGACCCAGTAGTGAACCTCTGGACTTTCCTGGTACTTTCCTGTACAAAGGCCCTCTACACAAAGCCCTGTGTATATTTACTAGATTTTACTGCAAATTTTGAGATATGGTTGGGGGTAGAAGAACAGTTTATATTGTCAAAAGCAAATAACTTCAGGGGCACCTGAGTGACTCAGTCGGTTGAGTGTCCAACTCTTGATTTCAGCTCAGGTCATGGGTCGTGGGATCGAGCCCCTTGTCAGGTTCCATGCTGGGCATGGAACTTGCTTAAGATTCTCTCTCTCTTACTCTCCCACTGCCCCTCTCTCCCACTCGCTCACACTCACTCTCTCTAAAATTTAAAAAGAAAGAAAGAAAGAAAGAAAGAAAGAAAGAAAGAAAGAAAGAAAGAAAGAAAGAAAAAGAAAGAACGAACTTAAACAGGACAAGTGCACTGGGTGATTTGCCCTAGCTGCGGGCCATCTCTTCTTCTGGCCTCTTTCACCTTCTGTTCTGGATTGTTTCCCAAACTCCTCCTTTTTCTTATTCTGTTAAGTAGGGCCATTCAATTTTCTCTAGCTTCAAACTCTACTTCATGTTCACCTTTGTGAGTCCAAATCCATCAAGGTGCTCAGTAGAGCAAAATGGCTCTCTGTATTACAGATTCCATCTTTTTTAGAAGACAGATGGTAGAAATTTCCTCTCTAGGGCCACTACCCTGGGGAGACTGGGCTCATTCCTATAAGGACCTAGTAGAGCCTTAAATCAGTGCTAATGGTAATCTAGCATCCCACACTTCTCCTAAAAGCCTGAACCAAGCAGATTCTCTGGAGACTAATTTTATTGGATCTAGGTCTGGGTCTCTGTCTTCTGCTACTTCTGGGCTAGCCTGGAGTTTCTGAAACCCAAGGGACTGGTTGGGCTTCTGGGATCCTTAAAGAACATTTGGCACCCTATAAAAACTTTGTATTAACAGAAACAGTAGGACTGCTTCCCCTTTAATAGTCTAGCCATGGAAAGTTTGACCCACTTGGGGAGGTCGGAGGTGGAAGATTGTTGACTTTGAGACAGTAGGTTGTGTCTGTTTGGCAAGCCAGTAGCAAGGCTACAGATGGAAAACATGGACCCTCGAGCTCTGAGGCCAAGTTCCTGGTGGTCAGGAAAGCCCAGTGAGGGCTCTACAAATATAATGACGGCAGTTAAGGCATTCAGTGGTTCAGCTTTGAGCTGAAATTCCATAGTTTGCTTTCTTCTTTTTTTTCCCCCCTCACTCTTGAGGTTTGGCTCACCACTTTTTCCCCTTTTCCTGAGATCCTGTTGACACACGAGTGCATCTGGAGGGTGGGGTGAACGGTGACCATATTACATAGGAAGCCTAGTTGGCTGGAACTGCTCCCTCCCCGTCCTCTAGCTGGCCTGAATCTCTTTGGTTTTTAGTTCTTCCTAAAGGGTCTTGGCATGGGTGGCCTGCCTCTTTTTTCAAAATAACTAAAACCAAAGGAATTCAAATTAGGTCCTTTCTTGCTGTTAATGCTGTTTTGCCATAATTTGTGAAATTATGTAGGTGGAAAATTAGGTAGGTGGAAGCAGGTTGCCATTGGGACATTTTGGTTTTCTACCTGGACCTGAATCTAGTCAAGCTCCTGCAGAGTATGCCCAGGCTGTGATATCTCCTAAAACAGAAATGGCAAATTCTGGGCACTTGTGAGGTTTACCCACTCCCAAACTTGTGACAGAAATTGCTTTTTTTTTTTCCCCAGCTGAGCCTGGACAGTTCCATGATCCTTCTTAATACAACTCCCCCAGCAGCTACCACCAGTACTTGAGGTTGGCTTAGTGATTGGAATCTATTTAACATTCTTGTCCTTACCCTAAATTGCACTGAGGCCCAGAAGACATGATCTTCTTGGTAGGGGTTCAGCCACAGGCAATGTTAGTTGGATAAATTGTAGGTTTGCTTTTTAATCCAAAAGAAGCTCCTTCACAGGCTTTCCGGCTTCTTAAACTTTCTTTCTCCCCTCTCCTGTCTATCTCCACACTTCCTCTTCTTCAAAATGCACTCTGGTCTCCTAGAGAAAGCTCTCTGCTTTCCAGGGTACCTACTATCAGTGATGAAAGGGCCCACCTAATTCAACTGAGACTCCCTTAGCCATAAATTTGCACGACTTACAGTGAGTCTTTTGGGTTAGGCCTTCAGTTAAAATGAGAAATATGTTACCTAGAAGAAACTGAGCTGTCTGGAGTTTCTGGAATGTTGAGTGGGTGACAGCTGGTTGATAGAGTGGTTGACTCAGGGTACTAGGGTAGATAGAGTGGACTCAAATTACTGCTTGACCACTTACTTGCCGGGTGACCTTTGGGTAGTTAAGTGAACCTCTTTGAACATCCATTTCCTCATCAGTAAAACAATGAGTCCTTATCTCATGGTGTGTTGTGAGGATAAAATGAGTTCATACCTGTAAGGCACCTGGAACAGTTTGGCAAATGCTGAGTATACCTGAGGCCCCACCCACCCCCACACTGGTGGCAGATATAATTAATGGACCAAGGCACTCAATAAATTTATGCTGATTTTATCCTTTGCTTGTTGACCACTTGACAAAGAGATGATATTAGTTATCCAAGGTTACACAGCTAATAGGAGACAGAACTGGGTTTTGATTCTAGGTCCACAAGACTTCAGAGACCATGTTCTCAACTATTTTGATGTTAACTACTGGTTGACCTTAGGTAAACTACCCTAATCCTCAGTTTCCTAGAGGAAGAAGTCACCTGTAAAATGGAGACAATATAACCTATGTTACTGAATTATTGTAAGGATGAAATCAGTCAGTGCTTATAGCATGAGACTTGATCTGTTATAAATATGTACTATCACATACTTGTCATTATTGTCCTTCTCCCCCTCATCATCACTGTTAGTATATATTTTTTTCTGAATCTGCTCCCTCCTCCCCAGCACCTGGCACTGTAGCTGGCATGTGACAGGTGTTCAGTATGTGTGAGCAACTCTGTGAGGGCAACATATGGTACTGTTACTCTAGTAAGGGAGGAGAAATGAACGACTTTTGGGTTGGAGAACTCTGACTGACCTCCTGGCATCCTCATAAACAATTCCAGGAGACCTCTTTCTACCTACCTTGGGAAAAGCCTGGAAAAGTAGCTCAGCCAAGCAAGGATCAGAAGCTCTTCCCAGTCCCCACTGGATCTGTTTGTGGGTATCCTTCAGGGGCTGGACTTCTACATGGCCAGTGAGATAAGACCTGTTCCCCTTATGTTCCTGAGAGAATAGCTACTAGGCCTCCTGTGTGTGGAAAGAACAGATGCTTGGATTATATAGGAAAGGAGATCTCATTAATTGTGTGTCCCTATTTTTAACACCCAATGCTTGAAATAGATCACTCTTGTTGAGATTATTAAGAGGGGTGTTTTTGTCACCAAGAGTTCTAATAAAAGCAGAATTTCCTGAGCTTTGGCCTGAACTATACCCAGACAAATGTTAACATAAAATTAATTATCCAGATTATTATACTTTCCCATCCTAGTAGGGAATCACTGATTCAGGCAGTCTCCCTTAAACTCTTAGTGACTACTTTCTTCTTGAAAACATGCAAATTCATGATGGCAACTTTTAATCTCTATTGGCCAAATGAAGGTGGTATACCTTGCTTCCAGTCCATATCTATTTTTCCTTATAATTTACCTATTCAAAATAATTATTTAAAAAAAATTTAATGTTTATTTAGTTTAGAGAGAGAGAGAGAGCACGAGTTGGGGAGGAGCAGAGAGAGAGGGACACACAGAATCCAAAGCAAGCTCTAGGCTCTGAGCTGTCAGTGCAGAGCCTGATGTGGGGCTCAAACCCACTAACTGTGAGATCATAACCTGAGCTGAAGTCAGACACTCAAGCAACTGAGACACCCAGGCACCCCTAAAAATTATTTTTAAAAGCTTTTAATTTCTAAATAATTGGAGATTTACAGAAAACTTGCAAAGATAGTACAGATAGTTCTCATATACCGTCACCCAACTTTCCCTAACATCTTACACAATCATGGTATATTTGCCGAAATTAAGAAACTGCCATCAGGGGGCATCTGGGTGCCTCAGTGGGTTGAGCATCCAATTTGGTTCAGGTCATGATCTCACGGTTTGTGAGTTCCAGCCCCACATTGGACTCTGTACTGACAGAGCACAGCCTGCTTCAGATCCTTCGTCCCCTTCTCTCTCTGCCCCTCCCTGCTTGCACGCATGTGCTCTGTCTCTCAAAATAAATATAAACATTAAAAAAAAAAAAGAAACTACCATCAGTACCATCTTATTAACTAAGCTACAGACTTTTTTTTGATTTTACCAATTTTTTCACTAGTATCTATTTTATTTTATTTTATATTTTATTTATTTATTTTTTTTGGTTCCATGATCCAACCTAGGATTTCACATTGTTTTAAATTGTCATATTTCCTCAGTCTCCTCTGATCTATGACAGTTTCAGAGTTTTTCTTTGTTTTGCATGACATTGACAAATATTTTGCAGGATTTATTTCTATTTGTGTTTGTCTGATACACATATTTATTTAAATAACTTTTTAATTTTATGGTAGTTTAAGATTTACAAAAATCAAAAAGATAAAATAGAGTTCCATATATCCCATACCTAGTTTTTCTTATTATTAACTTATTACATTATTATGGTGTACTTCTCATAATTAATGAACTGATACTTTATAGTTTATAACTTTATAGTTTATTAGATTTCCTTAGTTTTGGCTTACTGTTATTTTTCTCTTCCAGGAACCTATGTAGGATGCCAAATTCAATTTAGCTGTCATGTCTTCTTAGGTTCCTCTGCTTTGTGGCAGTTTCTTGGACTTTTCTTGTTTTTGATGAGCTTGGTACTTTTGAGGAGTACTGGTTAGCCACCTTGTAAACTATCCTTCATTCGGGATTTGTCGGACTTTTTTTCTCATAATTAGACTGTGGTTTTTTGGGGAAAGACTATAGAGATAAAGTGCCATTCTTATTGCATCATATAAAGGATATGTACTATCACATAATTTATGACTGTTGATGTTTACTTTGATAACTTGGCTGAGGTAGTGTTTTTCAGGTCAACACTATAAATTCACACCTCCTCAACCATAGTATACTCTTTATGAGAAAGTCACTTTGGACAGTCCATATTTAATGAGTGGAGTTATTCTCCACCTTCTTGAGGGCAGAGTATCAGCATACATTATTTGGAATTTTTCTGCATGTAAAATTTGTCTTATCTCTCTCATTTATTTGTTTAATCATTTATTTATATTAGTGTGGACTTGATATACATTTTATACTTTGAGTTATAATCCAATATTGTTTTACTTTTTCTTTTGCTCAAATTATTCCAACTTTGGTGTTTGTGAGCTTTGTCACTTGGCTCCTGTATCCCTCTGACAGAGCTCTATCTTTGTTTTATTTATTTATTTTAGGGAGTACTACAAGATGCTTCAGGTTTATCTTACACAATTACTACCTCAGTTCTGAAATTAGCCATTTCTCCAAGAAGCACTGTCCTTTTACTGAAGAATGGTATTAGAAGCCAAAATCTGGGGGTTATGTGTGCTCACTGCTGCTGGAGTGTTGTTGCTTCTGTGCCCTCTTAGCTGACTGAACAATAAAGTATACGTGTATAATGACACATTTCTAATAGTATTTATATACTAAATTCTCTGTATCTTTATTAAGCCATACATGAATTCATACTGATATCTTTAATTCTAATTCAGTTTCCTCTCTGCTTATTTATAAACTGTCCAATAGTAAGAAACTTACATCCTACCATCTGCCATTCATTTACTTAATTGTGAATTCCAGTAAAAATGTAGAGTGATTTGATATTTAACCTATATCCTTATAGGAAATAATTTTATCACCTATAGTACAGTATTATGTACAGTTACTTTTTCCCTCACTTTTACAGACTCCACTCATTTCCAAAGTTACTTAGATCAGCACCTTTTCCTCTATCCTTTTCATTAAAGTGTGTTTCATGCATTTCCAGTTTAGTTAGATTCTTTTGTCATATTCTGCATTTCATCTGGGATTTTCCCTAACCTCACAAATGATTTGTTTTTAATTTGCACGTATTAAATTCACTCTTTGTTCTGAAAAGTTCTATAGATTTTGACAAATATGTAGTGTTGCCCATTTATTTTTCTACTTACTGTTAAGGTATTCTCTTCAGGAGACTTTCGAAAATTACTTTTATTCACATGTGTATCAGAGATTATATTTAACTCATTAATCAATGAGGGAGACTCTAAGATATTTAAACCAGTCCAAAGACCATTTTAGAGTGTAAGTATCCAATATTAGATTAAGAGTATTAATTAGATGTAATACTGATTATTGTTGAACAGGGCCATCAGACATAAATTCTAAGATTATATCTTCCAAAGGAAAAGAGTGATTTCCATCTCAACCAGACACAAATATACAAGGTAACTCTTGCCCCAACAGAGCTGTAAAATAGCTCAGACAGTAGATTGTCGAGAGGAACACTGCACTGGGAGAATATCCAGGCATTACTTTGCAAGTCTTAGATAATTTTTCTGATACTGAGTTGTTGGAAAATGAACTTGGGGTATCTGTTCATTTGGAATCATGAAGTTGGAAATAGGACAAAAATTGTTAATAAGGTAAATTTAAGAGAGAAAAGTTAGGATAGAGTAAATCCAGGGGTAAAATTAGACTTGGAAATTTATACCTGAAAATCTTATATGACTTCTAAGATAGGCTGGCCAATTTGACTATGAGCTTTCTAGCTCTTGAGGCAAAGAGGGAGCTAGAGAATTCCTAAGATTCATCATATTCATAGAAATTCTAAGACTTGTCATGTTCACATAGATATTTCTGAATCACACAGATTTTGGGTCTCTCTTTTTTTAAATGTTTATTATTTATTTTGAGGGGGGAGGGGCATAAAGAAAAGGAGAGAGAGAGAATCCCAGGCTCCGTGTTGTCAGCGCGGAGCCCAACGTGGGCCTTGAACTCACGAATCCTGAGATCAAGACCCGAGTTGAAGTCAAGAGTCAGACACTTAACCGATTGAGCCACCTAGGTGCCCCTTGGGTCTCTTTTTTAATTGGGGAGAAAAAGCCCAAGCCTGTTAGTTAAATTTTTGGCAGAAATGTCTGTAGCTTTGGAAGCTGAGAAACTTATGGGACTAGGGTTCTATGGGACCAAGGATTCTCAGGCTTTTTTGTCAAAGTACATTTTCTCTTGGATGCTTCTAGCCAGAGCCCTTTGCTAATCAGACTGAGGCCATGGGTCTAAATCTTCTATAGGCCAAAGAAGAGATTGTTCCCTGATGTTGCCCACTATAATGTGTTTGGGTGGGTTAATTTTCTACAAATATCACTTGAAGAGGTGGTAATGTTGTACTAATGATGATAGAATGTTAAATCCCCACCAAATTGCCTATCGCTAAAGCTAGTACTCCCAGTCTCCTGAATAACACACACACAAGGGCCACAGGACAAAGACTTTCCAAGAAAGCTTTATAGGCAAGCAACAGTGCTCAGAACAGAACAGGTCAAACATGGAGGGATCAGAAGGCTGTTTGCAGCCTGATGTTGCTTCTGGATTGTTTTAACATTTTCTTGATTACTCTTCCTATTGTGTTTCTGCATTTTAGGCAGAAGTCCCTTCAAAATGTCCATACCTTTGTTCTTTTGTCTGCATTTAAATTTCACACACAGGGAAACACTGAATCTCTGTAGGTGGCAATGGAATTTTATGAGAGAAATCCTATAGGGGAGGAAAATATGAGAGGCCAAAAGCTGAGACTACTTGTGTAGCTGGGTCTTCCCCAAAGGTGCATTTCCAAGGAGTGCATCTCTGCTCTAGTTTTCAAAGGAAAACTTTATAATTGGTTCTTTTAAAGGTAAGGGTCTTTATGTACAGCTGGAGTTGAGATCCTTTTTGCCTGAATCATCATCTCTCAGCCAAGAGGTACTGTAGGAATTCTTCCTTATACAGGATTAATGGAAATGGCTTTTCTCTTTGAAAGTGTTGTTGGAAATACAATCCCTTCACTGGTCTCAAATTCAGGCAGATCATTTCCAAGATAAGTATTTTTTATTGAACTGTTTTCATTTTCCCAGTGAGGTCACCACTCTGCCTCCCCGGGAGGCCTCCCACACAGAGAACATCACACCATCTCACTCAGCCTTGGAGATCCTGTCTGGCTGTCCTGGCACGTGTCCCGAGCCTGAGACATGGTGAGAGCAGATATGGCTCCTCCTTGTCTCAACCACAAAGATGTAAATCTCAGCACTCTGAGTGACAGTTTTGTGGTTTACAGATGGCGAGAAGTACTCATGGAACCTAAGGAGCAATCGTTTTATCTGAGGGTGCTGTTTAAACCCTAAATATTGGGTTTAAGGCTGCAAAAACTTTGAGGAATTTTCCATTTTCATCAGTATTGCTTGATTATAAATTACTATAATGATTAGCTTCTCGAACATTCTGAAAGCCTAGGTAACCATGTCTTTCAATGGAGAGGAAATTCTAGGATGTTGTTTACCCTCCACATGTTTGTGTTTTTTCCAGTTTTTCTCTTGTTATTAATTTCTAGTTTCATACCTTTGTGGTCAGGAAAGTTGCATGATATGGTTTCATTATTCTTAATTTTATTGAGACCTGTTCTGTCACCTAACATGTGATCTATCCTGGAGAATGTTCTATGTGCACTTCAAAAGAATTTGTATTATGATGTTGTTTTTTTTTTTTTTGGATGGAATGTTCTGTATGTGTCTGTTATGTCCATCTGGCAAAGAAGAGAACATTCTAAACATCACAAAGTTCTGTCATATCTAAGCACAGATATTTATTTTTTATTATCTCCATCATCATCACCACTATCACCACAAAAAACTACAAAACAAAACTGCCTGTAGCTGCCTAAAAATGTCTCCTTCATATTTTTGGGATTTCACCTTCAAAAGACATTTCTAAGAAATCTTTTCTCTAGCATTATAAATTGAGACAATCCTTTAAATTGAGGCATATGAGACATCAGTCATTCAGGCTTTGATGTTGTATAATTCTGTACCTTGCTTTTTCCTGATGTTCTTCTGATTAGCCCCTAAAGAAATGGAGATTTTATCGGAAAGGAACAGAGTGGGAGAGGGAAGGACTTAAAACGGGGAACACTGAACCATACCTAAGACTCCCTTATGACTTTTCCTTTGCTTGAAATATCTTTTTCTTAAAAATATCTTTTCCGTAAAAAGTTTATGTCCTGTACTTCAGCCAATCCAGAGTATAACATGTGGCTATATTCATACGTACGTGTGGATAGTCACCTAACATAGTTAGCCAGGGTCTCAAATTCAATTTAGGTAGTGACAAGAGAGCAGTTCCCGGTGAGTGGCTTATTGCTCCTTGTCTAACTTTTAAAGAGATTTCAATCTGTTGGTGGCTGTGACTATGGGGTGAGTTCGCAAGGTGGAAAGGAAAGTGGTATCCTAACTTCTGAGGTGCTCATAGGCAACCAGCATATAGTATACTCTGAAACTCCTTTAGTTCTATGATGGTCTGTTTCTTTCTTTCTTTCTTTCTTTCTTTCTTTCTTTCTTTCTTTCTTTCTTCTTTCTTTCTTTCTTTCTTTCTTTCTTTCTTTCTTTCTTCCATAAGTTCTTTCTTTTTTATTAAATATTTATTTATTTATTTAGAAAGAGAGTACGAGTGGGGAAGGGGCAGAGAGAAGGAGAGAGAATCCCAAGCAGCCTCCATGCTGTCAGCACAGAGCCCTAGGAGGGGCTTGATCCCATGAACTGTGAAATCATGACCTGAGCAGGAACCAAGAGTCAGACCCTAACCAACTGAGCCACCCAGGCACCCTGATCCATTACTTTTACACCCCCTTCATCATTCTCCCCTGGATAAAGTTTGACCATTTGTAACACATCCTAATTCATCCATTCATTCATTTATTCGTTCATTCCAAGAAGGTATAAATTACATTTTTTAAAGTACAAACGACAGAAGCTGACTTTGACTAACTGTATTTAAAAGGGATATATTAGAAGATAAACAGGGAACTGAATAGCAAATTGTGGTAATATGCAGATAATGACCACATTTGCATACCCCTCTCTGTATCCACACCCTTTGCAATGTGACTTTGCAGCTCTCCCATCAAGGAATAGGACCCAGTTCCCACCCTCTTGAATCTGGTCCTGTGACTTGCTTTGGCAATGCAGTGAAGGTGACAGTGTGCCACATCTGACCCTGGGCCTCAGCAAATCTTGTATGCTTCCAGTCCCTCTCCTGGAACTCTAAGCAGCTGCATGTGAATAAATTCCAGTTAAACTATTGGAAGATGAGACACCATGTAGAACAGAGATAATTCCAGCTAAGGTTACACTAGACCAGCTAGCTTCCAGTTCACAGACCAGCCATCTTCCGGTTCACCAATGGCTGATTGTGGACCATGTATGAATCTTTCCATGACTAAGAGAGAGGCCCAGCTTAGTCAAGCCCAAATTGCTGATCTCCAGAATTTTGAGATAAGTTAATGGATACTATTTTATGCTACTAATTTTGGGGATTATTTGCTACATAGCAAAAGCTTACTGGTGCAAAAGCCTTGACAAGAATAGAGTCCAGGAACCAGGGCACTTGTGGCTTCTCCACAGAGTTGCCACCAGATGACATAGCTCCAGTTGCCTTTTATTCTTTTTGAGCCCTGTCCATTCCTGGGTGAAAGAATTTGATGGATTCATCTCAGGTCATGTGCCCTCTCTAGGATGGTGGTGGAGTCCTCTGGTTTAACAGCCTTGCCTGAACCATAGGGAGTAGAGGAGGGACAGTTCCTTTAAAAGTGGAGGTAGTAGCTGCTATTCCTAAGAAAAGGAAAGAGGAAGTCTTAGGTAGACCAGACACATGTCTATTATAAGCATTTATTTCGTGTACTTACTCCAGGAGGCGTAAGACATTCACTTCCATCAAGGAAGTCTTGCTCTAATGGAGGAGTCTGGCAAGCAGTAGTGTCAGGCAGGTAGCAGTGTAATTACTGCTGTCACAGAGGGGGTCAGAGGTGACTGAGAGGCCAGAGGATGGACATCTAACCAGACTTACTACTGGGAAAAGATTTTTGGAGGAGGCAACATTGGAATTGAGTTCTATGAGACACATAATGAGCTAGCTGAAGAGGCAGGGGTGGCAAGCAGCATGGAGGTCCCTCCAGGCCCTGGAGTAGCAGGAGTCCAAACCTAGAGTCAGAATCTTAAACTTATCACTGTTGGCCAAATTTACATAATGCTTATGTCTGGTGTGGCTCAACTTCTTTGGAGAAAAAAAAAAAAAGGATTCTTAAGAAAAAACCCACTGTCCACCAGTTTCTGTTGTTTTTATGTCTCTCTGTTATAGACAATCTTGTATGCTTGCTAAGGAAAGTATATTTTCTCCCATAAGCAGTGGGGAGCTATTGCAGGTATTTGGGCAAGGAGGGTGGCTAGGCTCATATTTGTGTTTCAAAAAAATTGTGTTTGCAGAAAAAAGAAGAAAGATGGTAAAGGGCAAGAGAGGTGGCAGGGAGACCAACTGGGGAGCTCTTGTTTTCTAGACAAGAAGTAATGGCTTAAACTAAAGGGAGCTGAATCAGAAAGTGGCAAGGATGGGATGGACCTTCTGGTGATATCCTCAAAGGATAGATATATGGAGATACCAGTTGCTTCTGTCTTTAAAACTACTGTTGTTTCCTCCGAGTCATAATGAAAAAGGCCTTTGTGTTTGATAACAGATCTTCCTTTATGTCAAATAAGACACACCTGTTATGAAGAAATTGGTGATAAGCTTATATCTACATGATGCAAAAATCCCTCCTTGTTCTTGCTTGGAAAAACAAACAACTCTCCTTGGATCCACTCAACATGTGAGAGAGCCAAGCTGTCTCCACACCCACTTAGAGCCATGGTGTGAGACAGAGGGCCGTCAAAGGCCAGCCCTGAACTAGAACCAGATGGGAGAAGATTCATGCCAGAGACCATCATGCAAACCTCTTGATTTTTAGTCATCAGCAGTTGAATGTTCAGGGAAAGTGCATTTGATGCCTTAGTCACAACTGGATCAACTGAAATAACAATGTAAGGAGGTGTCTGCCCTGGGAGGGGTGAAAGGGACAGCTGCCAAGAGATCCATGCTAGCCTTCTGGGGAGGGGAGGTGGAGCAGGGGGTGGTATCCCTGCTCAAAAGGGTTGGACATAAAGCAAAAGAGTAGGCTTGGAGAATAGATGCAGATCTCCAGGGTGTGTGCAAGTTGGAAGATAAAGAAAAAACATGAATTTACAGTGGAGAGTGTATTTTTCTTAACACTTGAAAAAACTTGATATTTAATAAGTATCAGTAATTTGGGACAGCCCAGTTGGCTAAGCATTTGACTTTGGCTCAGGTCCTCATCTCATGGTTTGTGAGTTTGAGCCCTGTATTGGGCTCTCTGCTGTCAGTACAGAGCAAACTTCAGATCCTCTGTTCCCCTCTCTCTCTGGTCCTCCCTCTCCTCCTCCCCAGCCCCCTCCCGTGCCCTCACCCCACTGTGCACAAGCACACACTCTTTCTATCAAAAATAAACATTTAAAAAAATTAAAAGTATCAGTAATTCATTTAGTATGTTACATGTTTGTTATACGGATGAAAAGTCACAGCAGTATATATATATATGACCTTTTTACTCTTGTTTGGAAGTTGACAATTTGACCCAACTTTAGACTTGTTTAAAAAAATATTTTTTTGATGTTTATTTATTTTTGAGAGACAGAGAGAAACAAAGCATGAGTGAGAGAGGAAAAGAGAGAGAGGGAGACACAGAATCCGAAGCAGGCTCCAGGCTCCGAGCTGTCAGCACAGAGCCTGACGTGGGGCTCAAACTCATGAACCACAAGATCATGACCTGAGCCGAAATTGGATGTTTAACCAACTGAGCCACCCAGGTGCCTCTAGCATTTTAAACGCATTGTATGTTTTATAGTCCTATTTTTTACATTTTTCTATTTTTATTTTACTTTCTTATTAAACTACACAGCTCCAGAAAATGGAAGTCAGTCTCTCGACAGCGCGGAAAGCTCCTGATTTCAATGCAGGAAATTTTAGGATACTCTCTGATGAATTGCCAAGTAATAGTGATTGCTCTCTATCAAAGACCTATTATAAGGCAGTTACTTTACTTAAAATAAAAAAATATTAAAGTCAATGCATTTATAGCAGAAACTATAGAGAAATCAACTGAGGAAGAAAATAAGTTACTTGTAATATTACAGGAAATCCCATCACTGGAGATCCCTGTTAAGAGGCAACTGTATTGTCTCAGAGTCATGATATCTCAAAGATGGATGAAGGGCCTCTCCTGTCTTGCTCCAGTCAGTGAGGCTGAGCATGACGGGAAGGTGAGGAAGACACTTTTTAAGGGAATGAAGTCAAGAGACATCTCTGCAGTACTGGGTACCACTCCTTGACAAGGGAATATAATTCTTAGTTACCAGTGAGGGGGCAAGGGCCTGGTGGAACAGAAGTGGGGATCATCATTGGGTGACTTTCTGCCTCAAAATGGCTACCCTTTAGGAAGTGCACCCTCCCCCCCACCCCTCCTCCAGCCTTTGCTTTCAGACTTTCTCTTTTTCTGGCGAGATGCTCAGGGTTCTGCTAAGCCATCAGCCCCACCTTGCTCACACCTAATGATGGAAGTCTGGGTGTGAGGGCAGTGGAAACCCCTGCCCAGAATTCAGAGGTCTTGCCAGATGTGCCATTGCTCAGAACCAAGCAACAGAGCACGCGATCTCTCTTTTCTCTGTGATTTTGCTCCTCTGCTGACCAGTTTCTTGTGTTTTCATTATGTGTCTCTCTCCCTGTCCTGATGAAGACATCTCCTTTACCTGGTGAAGATATCTCCTTTCACCAAAATGTTTCAGATGGCATATAATTTACAGACAATGTGATGCTGTGTTTAAAGCAGGACCTTCGTGAGCCCCACAAATTCTGACTTTTGGAGTCCCCACCATACAGAATATCAAATATTCCACCTGCACCCATATTCCACATTAAGTACACCTTTTGTTTTAATAATCTTTGTAGGGTTTTTATATTTGTGCTTTAGAAATTATTTGGCTCTGTGTTACTCATTTAATTTAAGATTGGCTATGAGTTCCCAATAATTACTTTGTACACTATAAATAGGGGAATTTGTGTGGTGAGAAAACTGAACCTGTAAGTTGTATTTGGTGGAATGGAATCCTTATGAATGCTAAATTTAACTGTGAACAAAGCTGGCATGTTGGTACATTTTGTAGACGTTTAATTAAGTGTTTATTATTTTTTACATTTATTGTTTTCTTTTGTAGATTTGGAGCCAAAACTTTTTTCTACCTGGGTCTCATACATTTTTCTAAGCTCCTGAAAAGCTCTTACCTCTGGGATCTCATTTCAGTGGTAAGATTCTTATATAATAGTATTTCTCAAACACTTTGGCTTCAGGACCCTTTTGCACTCTTAATAATTATTGAGGGCCCCAAAGAACCTTTTTATGTTTTTATTTTTTTAAGTTTATTTATTTATTTTGAGGGAGAGAGAGGGAGAGGGACAGAGACAGAGGGAGAGAGAAAATCCCAAGCAGGCTCCACACTGTCAGCACAGAGCCTGACGCAGGGCCTGAACTCATGAACTGTGAGATTATGACCTGAGCCGAAATCAAGAGTAGGATGCTTAACTGACTGAGTCATCCAGGCACCCCTATGTTTTATTTTTAAATGTGGGTTATATCTGTTAATATTTATTGCATTAGAAATTATAACTGAGAAATTGAAAAATAATTTGCCTACTAATTTATTTTAAAATAACAATAATGGACTGATTATGAGTTACTTAATTAACATTTTTTGTGGTAAATAATTATATTTTCCAAAAAAAAAATTCAGTGAGAAAAGTGACATTTTTACAAATCTCTTTAATGTGTGACTTAATGGAAGACAGAATCTCATAACCTCTTCTGCATCCAGTGTGTTGCCATATGTCATTTTACTTGCAGTATAAGAAAAAAATAGCCTCTTGTAGATATGTACTTATAAAAGGGAAAGGTACTTTAATAGACTTTTTTTTTGATACTAAATCAAAACTTGACTGTCAATGTCTTAAAAGTAAGTTGTAATGTGGAATCTGAAACCATATCAATGAAATTTTCATAGTTATGTTACCTTAAAATCCATTAGCTATTTTGCACTTGAATCAGTGTTTTGCCTGTGTGCAATTTTGAAACATGACATATTGAGGATTTGGAAAATATTGATTCACTGAATTATGCAGATCATCTAGGTGTTGACATATGTTTTATATATCAAAATATCACTTTCATTAATGCTCCCCACACATCTCATCAGAAAAGGCTTTAGGTATTAAGAAGCTGGCAAGTTGATGATGGCATACATATTTTCCAAAATCCTAATTTCCATGTCAAATGTTACTACTGGCAACAAGTACTGTCAGTTGTTTTCCTTTACATCCCAGGCTCATCTACTTAATTTTTGAGAACGTGGCTGTCAATGACTCAAGTTTGAATGCCCATGGTTTTCCATTTGTTCTTTCAAGTACAAATGGTAATCCATGAAAAAAGTCTAGTTTGGATTGCAATTATAGCAAATGAGCAGGTGCCTTTCCTAGAGACAACCATGGTAACTGCACATGTGTACAAGTGTCTTATGCCATCTTCCGATCTCCTCACGCAGAGTCTGAAAAAAGACATATGCTCAAGGGCTGAGACTTAACAAAAATAGTAATTATCCTGCTTCATCAAAGATATGCTATTATGAATATTGTTTTGACCTTGTGGATCCCCTGTCTTGGGGATCTGGAGTTCCACAAACCTCATTTTGACAACTGCTGTGATTCACAGCCCAGCTATGTATGAGCACCTAAGACAGTGCCAGGCACATAATGCACATTCAATCACTTGTAGCTAACACCATGTTTTCTTTGCCTTACTAAAGCATCATTTTGCTCTTTTAAAAACAGGGTTATCACTCACTTTATAAGGTGGTTGCGGAGATTAAAGGAAGCAAAGTCTAAGCAAAGATGCTTAATACAGTGTCCAGTGCATAATAAATGTGTGATAAATGCAAAATATTATTATTACTATTGCCAAGAAGAGGGCATCTGAAACTTTTCCTTGAGAGCACTAGCAGGATCCCTTTGTATTTCTGCTGCCAGCGCTTGACTGGACTCTCTTTCCTATTGAGACTTGTATGTGAGTGCCTCTTTTTCCTTTCTGTATTCATCCTTGAGGCCCAGCAGCAAAGCTGCTGCTGCTTCTGGGATTTGCTCCTGCGTATTCTGGGAAAAGGCCTCTGCCAGAAATCCCCACTTGTTCGAGGACCACAGAAAGCTGTTGTCTTTTCTCCCCCTCCACCCCCAGCTCTCACAATCTAGTCTAGACACCCTGCCGAAGTGAAGGATGTAATTACATCTTGAAACTCTCTGTGCACCAGTAACCCATCTCCTCACGTGTGTGACTCAAGCCCTGAGAGGTCAGTGAAATGTAATGACTCATGTGTCCAGATAAACTGAAAATGGAAACCTTGAGATCCGGGGTCCAGTTGCTTTAAGCACACAGTGTTTTGCTTGAAACCAATTTCCCCATTCAGTTTAGTTCGGTTTAAAGCAACAACTGCATCTTGTGCATGTCCCAGATGCATACTCTGTGTCCCATGCTTTGGGTACCGTGCCGTGTCAGCTGTTGTGCTGGTTATCCCCTGGGCTGACTCACTCGTTCCTGCTTTGCTCTGCCCTGGGCTGTACTTGGGAGGTGACCTTTGTTGCAGGATCCCTGGTCTCTTGCCATCTGGCCTCTCGTTGGATTCCATGTACCATAAGGGCTGGCAGGACAGAGATTGGAGGGTTGGAGGAGAAACAGATTGTCCCTCCCTATTCATAGCCAGGTCTCTTTTGGCCACGGTTTCTGTTTGATGACTCCTCTTCCACCATTACTGCTGGTGATTGCTCTCAGCATCATCTGGTTATACCATTTTCTCCTCTTGTCCCTTCCATGGTTGTGACAGTCTCCCTCCAAGGCTGGTCCCTGGTATGTCACTACCCTCTCACATTCTCTTGCCCTGCCTGCCCACATTTCTGAGCACCTCCTTCATGATGCTGTTTCCAGTTAATCTTTGTGTGTGCCATCTGAGTACCCTATCCTTAGCTGATTAGTGTTTGCTCAGTGGTTGGAAGTAAGGCATAGAAAGGAGTCACACAAGCTAGCTCCAAAAGGTTCCCCATGGTATAGAAGACAGCTGATTGGTGGCTGTCAGAGCCAAGAGGTTACATACTGATACCGTCCTTCCTAAGCCTTTATTGTGACCCTTCCTGGCCCTTAGGTCAATATTAGACATTGGGTGGCCCAACTAGAGACTCCAGGAGGTTTCCTGGAGAAGATATTTCTTAAACTGAATTCCAGAACTTGAGCATATTTTATTTTTTACTTGTTCAATTCTCCATGGAACTGATGGAACATTGAGAAATCCTGCTCCCAGGAATTCTTGGCCCCATCAGCCCTATAAGCTGTTCAGATCCACCCCCTACCTTTCTTTCCACCATCCAATGACCTCATTATTCTAGGCCAGGGGCTGGCAACGTTTTTGTGTCATGAGCCAGGTAGTAAATATTTTAGCCTTTCAGAGCCATGGAAGGTCTGTTTCATATTCTTCTTTGTGTGAATTTTTTTAAAAGACAACCCTTTGAAAATGTAAAAACCATTCTTAACTCTCAGGCAGAATTTGGCTCAGCAGCTATAGTTTACTCCCTGTTCTAGGTTCTCTTGGGAACAAATATTTATCAAACTTCAATGGGCACAAGGATATTCTGGGCAAGCTTGTTGACACCACAGACCCCCGTGTTCCTCAGATATTATGATTTATTGGCATTGGGTTAGAGTGTAGGAGCTATATGGTTGGTTTCACAGACAGTCTAAGTGACTATTCTAAGCAAATCGTCCATGGTCCACTTCTTGAGAAAATCTGTTAGAGGTGCAAGGGCACTTTGAGCTCATTCAGTGATCAGTCCCATCAACTGAGGGAATTGAGGTCCAGGGTAGGGCAGGGAAGGGAAGGGACCTGGTCTGAGAGTTTCTGGGTTAGGGCCACAAGGAGAGTGAGCTGTACGAGAAAGGTGGTGCTGAAGAGCACCATGAAGGCAGAGCATGAAGCTGGAGAGAAACTCAAACTTGGGTGATTTAATTTAGTTGCTGGGAACAAACCTCCCTGTAGGTGGCCATACTGTGGTGCTTGCAACAAAATCCCCTTTATTGCTTAAGCCACTTTGACTCAGATTCTCTGTTGCTGGCAGTTGAAAGTACCCTAAAGGATACAGACCCCTCTTTCCACCAGTCTTCTTTGATCCACCTCTTTTTGAGAGAACCGTCTTTGAAGGAATACTCCCAAGGCATCATCCAAATGTTTAATCCTCGAAATGTCAAGGCCTTTGTAATAGGCTGGGTAGGTCACACATCCCTCACTGCACCTGAAGGCAGAGTGCGCAGAGTTGAATTGAAAGTGAGCCAGGTCTGGAATTGGGAGATCTGGCTTGTAATCTTGCTTCTATCATCATGTAACTGTTTGAAATGGGCAAATTACTGAATTCTCTGGGCCCAGCTTTCTCATCTGGAAAATGACAGGGGTGGAAAAAATCACTTTTTAGGCCCCTTTTGTTCTAAATATTACCATTGCCTTCTAATTGTCAACACTGCTCCCTCTCCCTGATGTTTCTAAACTCACCCTTTCCCTCTCCCTCTTCCTTCCCGTACATTCTCTTTGTATTCTTTCTTTTCCTCCCTCCCTTCCTCTCTCTCTCCCCCTTCCCTCCTTCCTTTCTTCCTCACCTCCTCCCTCCCTTCCCTTCCCTCTTTCTCCATTCCTTCCTCCCTCCCTTCCTTCTTTTCTTTCCTTCCCTCCTTCCTTTATTTCCTTCCATCTCTTTTTCTTTCTCCGTACCCCTCCATCTCTCTCTCTCCTTTTCTCTTCCCCTCTTTTTCTTTCTTTCCAGAGAAGAAACACACACAAAAAACAAGAGCATTGACTTTGGCCCGTTCTCTTCTTTCCTGGCAGAGGTTATATCCCCAAGGAGCTCATATATATTTGCATTTGAATCAACAGCCCTCAAAGGTTTCTCTAGGGAACTTTGAACATTTCCTTCCCAGTTTGAAGAATGGAGCTAATTGACACAACATGAATTTCGATCAGTTGGCAACACATTTTTTTTTTCCATTTGGTAAAAAATAATTCGACCAGTCCATTGAACAGCACCAAGAAGATGCACTCACTGCTCAATGCGGTAGTGCTGGTGGAGTGAGCTACTACTGTGCTCTATACCTTGGGAGAGCAGCCATCCCCTATTGGCAGGTTTTTCTCTTCTCTGAGGGAGGACATTACCTAATTCCACCTTCAGCACGTTGTGACAGGAGCCCGAGAGGCCTAGGCGGTTGGAGCTCACACTCACGTGAAATCATTCTTGTTTGAGTTTTAATAACGCTTATTCCTTTTTCTTTTAAATCCTCAAGCATTACACATTCAAAGCAGAAAACAAAGTAAAACAGAAAACACACAAAGGAAAGAAGCAGCAACACAAATCACCAGTAATCCCACAACCCAGAGATGACCACATGTGGTTTTTTACCGGTTTTGTTTCGACAATTGCTTTTCTAATCACCAAAGCAATATATGCTCAATGCTCAAGCAAACACTATAAAGGAAAATAAATCACTGCTAATCCCACAGCCAATGACAGTCGCATGGAGTCCCTGAATGCCCCACCCTGCCCAGCCTCCCAGCCCTCCCAGCTGGGCCCTGAACCAGGATTTCATGTTCTGTTAACTGTGGGCATTGGGCCTGGCAGAAAGGCAGAGCATATTTGGTTCAGTGTTTTGGAACGATGCCTCCCTGAGGACTGGACCCAAGGAAGGGTCCATGCACAGGAAAACCAGCCACCAGGGCTCCCCTCCTCTCATCAGAATTTAAAGTGTCTGGAACTTTCCCACAAGGGCTTTTTCAAACTGATTGGAATGTGGGCTGTACTTACAGGTGGCAGTATGGCCTAAAACATTGTTTTTTTGTTTTTTGTTTTATTTACAGAGTTAACTTCTGATGTCATAGTATAATTCACCCTCTTTCTCCTCAAACCAGTTCCCTTTTTCTTTCTTTGTTACTTCTGCCAGAAATAAAGCATCACAGTCTGTAACACCCAAGCTCCACTTTCTGTGGCCCTATCTTTTCTGCCTAGAGGAAGTCCTAACTAGTTTCCTACCAGGTATGTGATAAAGAGTAGTGGGATGAATACTCCACTGGCTCCAGAATCAGTAGGATTTGGATTTGAATTCTGTTCCTGCCACTTACTAACATGTGAGCTTGGATGAATTAATTAACCTTCTTGAACCTTGGTTTCAGGCTCTGTAAAAGGTTACAGCAGCCGTACGCACTGTGTGCGTAACACCCTTCTTACTGTTTTGCATATATCAACTCACTTAATCCTCACGACTACCTTACAGGTATCATGATTCTCATTTTACTAGATAAACAAATTGGCCCAGAAAGGGCAAGCCACTCACCTCAGATCACGCAGACAAGTGGCCAAGTCAGAGTTCAGACTCAGATAGTCTGTTCCCAACTATTTCTCTGCTTAGCCCTCCAGTTTACTCCAAAAGGTATGAGAGTTGAGTGAGAATGTATGTATAGTGCCTAAAGCCTGACCATTCCACATGCTTCTCTTCTCTTTAAAAAATTCTTAGAAAATTTTCCTTTCTAAATGTTTTTATCCTGTCCTTCCCCCTTTGTTTTTTTTTTTTTTTTTGATTAAAGTTGCAAAAATTGGAATTTTAGGCATGCAGATGGCCTATAAATTTTTAATGGCCAGGTCATAAAAATACAATTGTATACTGTGCCTTTACTGTGTGCCAAGCTAGGTAGTTATTTATTTATTTATTTATTTATTTATTTATTTATTTATTGTGTGCTAAATATTTTAAATAAATAATCTTAATGAGTCTTTGTCGTAGCCCTGTGAGGCACGCACCATAGTATCCTCATCCTATAGATAACGTGATTCTGCTTGTGTGGTTAGGTAACCTGGCTGAAGTCACGCAGGTAAGGGACAGAGCCAAGATTCAAACTGAGGCTGCTTCAGATCCTGAAGTCTTCATCAGTTTTTGCTAAAAGAACATCATTCTTTGTGGTGATAAAGCTTTCCTTGAGATGGGGTGTGGGGTTGGGCAGAAATAGGCGGGATTCTCTCTGAAGGAATGTGAAATGGTCCTCCCAAGAGGGATCCTGATAGATATTGCTCTGGCATCTGGGAGAGGGGGCATCCCTGCAGAGCCCCAGTCAGGGAGACATCTGATGGAGCTGGAAGCATTTGGAGGGACTTGACAGTGTAGACCCCCCAGCCTTCTCCCTGTATCAACTAAGAGACGTCCTGACAGACAAAGGGGAGAAGACTTTCAGACATTTTCTTGGCACAGGGATCAGCATGTGGGGGTGTAGGGCAGAGGCAGTGAGCTTAGGAAATGAAGGTGGAATCACAGTAAATCTTGACTGGACTGTGGCTTGGGCTGCAAGGCTTTTCTTCTTTCCTTTATTTACTTCCTTCCTTTTTTCTTTTCTTTTCAAGTCTTTTATTAATAGTATTTCCTTTGCCTGGTGTGAGAAATAAGGGGAAAAGAATGAACTTTATACAGTGCCTACAATGTGCCAGCTGCTTTCTGCAGACATTTATCTCTTTTCAGCCTTATAATGATTTTTCAAGATAGATAGCACTAGCCCCACTTTGCAGATGGGAAAACCAAGTCTCACGAACTGTAGGTGACTTGTTTAGGATCATGGAGAAATAAAATAGTGGAGGTGGAATTTGGAATCAGTCCCTTGTGACCCCAAAGCCTGCTGTCTCTCTCTGGGGCCCAGGAATGAAATTACATGGGCAGGACTGGAGACCAATGAACATGCACCAAATACTATCCAGGTACCTGTAGTTGCAGTAGAGCAAGCCCTTGGTGACCAGTGCAGTCAAAATGCACAGTCTGGGGTCCGGACTTGTCCTCCCAGGGGGCAAGAAATAGAATTCTTTCCATGTCCACACTGTTTGCTCAAGTGGTTTTCTTCTAGAAACGACTGCTTGTTTGTTTGTTTTAAATTTTAATTGTGAGGGTCACCTGGGTGGCTCATTCAGTTGAGCATCTGACTTCGGCTCAGGCCATGATCTCATGGTCCATGAGGTCAAGCCCTTCATTGGGCTCTGTGCTGACAGTTCAGAGCCTGGAGCCTGCTTTGGATTCTGTGTCTCCTTTTCTGCCCCTCTCCCATTCACGCTCTGTCTCTCTCTGTGTCTCAAAAATGAAAACATGTTAAAAATTTTTAAATAAATAAATAAATTTTAATTGTGACAGAGTAAGGGAAATAAAAGCTCGAAATGAATGTTAGAAAGTGTTTTCAAGGAGTGAAGTACAGTTAGTGCGACGTGGTGAACTTGGTAGTGTGTGACCTCACAGGAAGGCGTTCTTACTGGAAGTTTCTTCAGTTCAAATTCTGCTGGCTTCTGGATGGTTCCTCTGGGATCGGCACCTCAGCGGCTCTCCTGATGAAGTCATGCCAGATACCTTTCCTCTGACTGGGAGGAACCCCATCTTGGCTCCTGTCTACAGGCAGCTGGGGCAGTACAGCCCAGGGGATTAGTGGGATTTGTGCCCAAGCGAGAGAGATCTGCCCCTGCCTGCAGGTCAGTGACTTCTGAATGACCTACTGCCCCTAGAGGAACGGCACTGGGCCTCTGCACTGTCCCTTCCTTCTTTCTGCAGAAGCCAGCTCTCTCTCAGTCCTGGGCCGCTGCCTAGAGTTTCTTTGCTCCCTTAGTTTGCGGGGAGAAGGAAGGCGGCAGCTTGCAAGTTATTCTGGGGAGAAGAGACGCTGGGCCACACAGCCCTTCCGCCATAGGCAACCGCAGGTGGAATTTTCCCCGACGTCTGCGCTGTTCTCAAGTTTCCCAACCTGTTCACCCACACTTGGCACTCAGAGAAAATCCTCAGAGCTGCCAGGCCACCAGTTTAGCCTTGAGGCTGTGACCAAATATATAAGAGGGACCCCTCCCCCGACTGGATCCGTTTATTTTCAAAAAAAGGGCTTTCCGCAGATGTCCCCATGGAGCCAACAGGAAGGACTGTGGGCAGCGGACTGCTGCAGCCACACACGGGCAGCTGCGGGACCCTCTCCCTGACCCATTTAAGTCATGCCGTGATTGATGATTGCAATGGGAAAGTAGCAACTGCAGATGGACAGGCAGCGGGACAAGCAAAAAAACAATAGCGCCTGTTCCTGGCACCTGTCCCTGCCTGAGGTGGAGGAGGCGCTGTTAACTAGTCTGGTGATGAAAAACATGGGTTTTGGAGGCAGACGGGCTGAGTTCAGATCCCACCGACGTCCCTTCCAGACTGGGTGAGTTTGGATGAATTTGTATCACTGTTCTGAGTTTCAGCTCCCTGGAAGGGGGGTCAGGGAGTAATACCTGTCTCTTAGGGTTGTTCTGAGGATTAAATGAGATAGGACAGGGGAGAGTACTCACAGCAGAGCCTGGAAAATAGCTGTGATGGTTTTGTGATTACATAAAGTACTCAGTCCAGTAACTGGCACCAAGGAAACGCTTAATAAATGGGAGCTGTTTCTTGGGATACTGGAATGCCAGCATTGGGAGGGACCTTGTCTGAAGCCAAATTAATTTTATCTGCTCCTTTTGTAGGCAAGGGTCCTGAAGACCAGAGAGGGACAGTGGTGGATCCAGGATCACACTCCTGGCTCAGGGCGGAAAGAGGGCTGACGGCATCATGCTTCCTGCCTTTTCTCTCTTCGAAGAATACCTAAGCTCCTGCGTTGCTCCTCAAACTCAGTTTGGGGCTTTACAAGTTAGAGTTGCTGGGGCAAATTATGTTCTGCAGTGTTGCTCTGAGAGAGTCCAGTTTTGTTTGGTTTGGGAATCAGTGCCCTGGTGGGAACACAGAAAACACTAGACTTGGCAGCTGCAGAAATGGGTTCACATCTCACCTGCAACGTGTCAAGTCTTTGGTCGTGGGCCAGCCACTGAAGTCTCTGAGACTCAGAACCCACAGCCCTTACCAAGAGATCTGTCTGCCTATTTTTGGATGCACAGCTGGGTGAGAGGCCTCCTGGGTCCCTTGACATATGGTACTGGTTCCTACAACTCACTCTGAGACATCTTCATGGATGGATGTTTAATTCATTGTTAAAAGGGGAGAGAATGCAGGAATGTCTCATGCTGCCATAATGCTGACATCACTCCCCCTGAGACTCCGTTTCTCCTCCTGTAAAATGGTGATATAAACTGTGCCTACCTCAAAATACGTTGGTAAAGATGAAATGAGTTAATATGAAGAGCTCAGAACAGTGCCAGGCACATAATCTTTAATAAATGTCACTGTTATTAGAATTAAAGGTCAGGTTACAGGGATTAGGTACTTAGAAACTCTTTCTCTACACCCGGCCAATTTTGTGCCTCAGTGGCTAGGTTGGTGGCCTTTGTCACGAGATAAGGGGGTGACAGAGCTGCTGCCGGGTAGAGTGGTGGGAGTTACCCAGGATTCATGGGAACAAGAGGGCATTGATTTGCAATGCTGGCGTGAATTTGGAGTAGGGATCTGGACGCCTGGACCTTCTCCGTGGCTGGTGGCCATGAGAGACACATATTGCATCATTCTTGCTATTTTTTTGTGTGTGACTGGAGCAGAGCAGAGGCTTTTCTTGGTTCCAATGGGAGCCCCGGCAAGTCCAAGTGGAGAAGCAGGGCAGCTGTCGGGAGAATTCAGGCGGGAGCGGGCTCAGCGCCCAGGCCAGCAGCCTGTGACAGGCAGAAATGCAGTGAGACGTGACATCTGCCGCCTGACCACATCCCCACGCCGCCCTCCCTCATCCAGCTGCTCAAGAGAAGGAAGGAAACCAGGCTTTTCCCACTGCTATTGTGTACCTGACAGGTTCATCAATCTTATTCGGCTCATCCTCATGGCCTCTCAAGCCGGTGATTATATCTCTTCTCTGGCAGAGGAAGAGGAAGAGGAGATTCAGAAGTGTCCCAGGGCAGAGGGAGGGGCAGAGCCAGTGTTCAAGCCTCGGGCCTCCACTCCAAAGTCCACGTGCCTTCCATGGCACCAGCTAGTTCTCGCTGGTCCGGCCACCTATCACCCGGAGAGACTGGCTTATCTTTAATCAATACGTGCATGGCCAGAGGAGACAAATAAGTGCAGAGGCACCTGGCTCCTGGCGCTAATGGCCTAAAGAAAAGAGAAGCTTGAGCCCAAGTCCCCTTCCTGGTTGAGTACTGACCCTGTTTTACCTTCCTGCCCCCTGAGCCCTAGGCAGACCTTTGGCCTGGAGGGGGCACCCTGTCCCGGGGCCAGCCCAACAGGCCTGGCCCCAAAGACAATAGCTGGAAGGGCCTCTTAGAGCAAGTACTTCCTGAAGTGCCCAGAACAGTCACTGTCCCCACAGCTCAGGAACAATCACAGCTCAGTCAGCTTCCTGGCTCTTTGCAGGGCCTCCAGCCCTCCAGGCAGAGCCCTTAGGTCTACTGTTTGGGGAGGGACAAGAGGACAGCAAGAGCAGTGCTCCAGAGTCTAGGACAGACCTCGGGATATAGACATTTTTTCTACATTGAAGCCGGAGGAAAAATTCCAGGTTCTCTCTTTTCTTTACTATTCTGGTAAACCAACTGCCTGATCCTTGATCTTTGTGCTTCTGTCATGTCTTTTTGGGATTTTTAAACAGGGAGAAAAGTGGGGGGTGGGGGAGAAGCCAAAGGAAAAAATAAATTCTGGAATGAAACTATACACTCAGTTATTCACTCAACAGCATGGAATGAGACGTGGTAGTTGCCAAGCACAACGGGGTCCAGAAAAGAATTATTCAGCATTCACTCACTGACTTATGTGTTTATCTGCTCATTTCATAGTAAGGATAGAGCTCCTGCCAAGTTCCAAGCATTGTGGCTGTAGCAAGGACTCGGCAATGCAGGCCCCGCCCAGTGTGGGAGACAGACAGGTGAACCAGCAGTTGACATACTTGGTTTACGTGGTGAGTGCTGGGAGGGACAAGTGAGGACCATCAGGGACAAGAGCAGCAAGGCCAGCAGACCCTGACCAAGAGTCCTGGAGGATGGACAGGACAGACCAAGGGAAGATGAAGTTAGGCTGTGCGGTAGGAGAGAGTATAGGAAGATACTGGCATCTGTGAAGGCTGGAGGTGGAAGAATGCATGTTTTCCAAGAAGCGTCAAGAAGGCCCACGTGGTGGGAGAGCAGGAGAAATAGTAGCATCTAGTGGTCACAGCTGGCATACCCCAGCCTGCCTGGGTTGGAATCCTTGCTGGGCCACTTATGACTATGGGTCATCTGCCAAGCTCTTCACCTTTCTGTAACTCACTTTTCTTGTCTACGAAATGGAGAGGATGCAGAGAATAGTATCTGCTTCAAAGGTTGTGATAACAATGAAAGTGAGCTAGTACACATCGAGTGTACCTGGCATGCCGAGTTATAGAGGTGTCAGCTATGATCAGGTGGGGGACGGGCAGGGAGGTGGGAGAAGTGAGCAGTTCCACACACCTATAATGGGCTCCGATCATGGGCCAGGCACTAGTAAACCAAGCAAAATCAGAAAGGCTCAGCTCCTGCCTGCAGGGAACTTGCAGTATTTCCTGCTGTTAAAAACTTGGATTTGGAATTAGAGAGACCCAGATTCTAATCTCATCTCATCTCGTCTCGTCACATCTCATCTGTGTGACCTTGGGCAAATTATTTGCTCTTTTCAAGCCTCACTTTTCTTATCTGTAAAAAGGGTATAATGATAGTCCATTTCTTATAGGGTCAACTTATAGGATTAACTGAGATAATATATGTCAACATAAATAACATAGAAAATACAAGGTTAGAAAAATAATAGCTATTAACACAGTTGGTATAAAATAAAAGAGGAATAATACAAGGAGGAATATCTTATAATAGCCAGGATGGTGAGCCCTTGGATATGGTGGCAACAACCTCTCAGTGGCTTCCCATTATTCTAGAATAAAGATGTGTTTAATTCACGGGCTTCATCTCCTGTCTTCATCTTTCCTGCTCTCTCTTCACTTCCTCTATCCTATTTCTGTGTACTCTGCCTGGAGATTCCACTGCCAAACCTTCAGGTCACAGGTGAAAGAAACATCATTTACTAGGGAAGCCTTCCCTGACGCAGATGTGGTCAGGCACACGTTCCCCTGCTATGCAGCCTGACACCACTGTTCATTTTGATTAGTACCTGTTGCCTCATCTAGAGTATAAGATCCATGAAGCCAGAGATCATATCTGTTTTACTCATTATTGTGTCTCTGGCCCTTAGTATGGCTTTCCTAATAAGAAACCAATAAATATGTACTAAATGAAGAAACAAGAATGCAGCACAAGATTAAACTCTTAAAAAGGGGAGAAGCAGAAGATAAATAAAACAATACCAAAAGTTAAAGAGTTAAGAAAATTAAAAACCAAAAGGGAGAAGCTGGAACCTGTTTCCTAAAGCTCAACCACCACTCACACAGAGCACGATTTTCCAAAGCGCCTCTGCATTCTCTAAGTCAAAACAGCAGACCCTGACACCCCATTCCTTTGCCTGGACAGCAGTGCAATCGACACATCACACTGTAATGAACCCGAGGGCTGATTAAGAGCTTATGTAAATGTTGAAACCTTTGGCAGCATTCACTTCCCTTAGATTTTGCCGTGACTCAAAGCACGGGAATTTTTCAAAAGAGAGAGCTTTCAGAGAATATCCACACCCAACGGTGGAAACTTTAGAAGAATGGAGTGTGGGGGAATGTCCCTCGGTGAGGGATTAGGGGGCTCTGAACAGGTTTTAAAGGCATATGGAGACAAGATGTCAGTGTGAGCTTGTTTCTCTGACAGAATCTGAAACGCTTTTGACCAGCCAGTTTCCAAGAGGCTTTTAAGTGAAGAGGTTAACGTTGTAGGTTTATAAATACATGGATGTTTGTGGTGACTTCATTGTGCTCGGTATGACAGCGCAAACTGCGGGGAGAGGTTGCCCTTGCGTGAACAGTTTACTTAATCTCTCTCTTCTTCTGCCTCTTGGTTCAGCGAGCAGGAGGAGCCCTGGATGAGGAAATGGGGGACCTTTCTTTTTGATCACAGCCTTGCCCCCATGAGCTATGTGACAGTGGGCATGATAATAACTGTTCCCCGCCTCAGTTCCTTCATTTTTCCAATGACATTGAATAAAACCTCATCAAAGTGTTGTAAAATTGACTTTTAGTAACAGTCCCTAGAGCTTATGGAGCATTTCCTATGTGTCAGCGCTTGTCTGAGTTCTGCTGGTCTTCACAGCAGCCTGGGGGGTAGATCACTACTATCGCCACTGTTTTGTTTTTATTTTTATTTATTTAAAACATTTTTCCCTAATATTTATTTTTGAGAGAGAGAGAGAGAAAGACAGAGCATGAGCAGGAAGGAGACACAGAATCCAAAGCAGGCTCCAGGCTCCGAGCTGTCAGCACAGAGCCCGACGTGGGGCTTGAACCCACAAACCGTGAGATCATGACCCGAGCTGAAGTCGGACGCCCAACCGACTGAGCCACCCAGGAGCCCCATTGATTTATTTATTTTAAATGCTTATTTATTTTTGAAAGAGCACAAGCAGGGAAGGGGCATAGAGGAAGAAGGAGAGAGGGGGTCTGAAATGGGCTCTGTGCTGACAGCAGAGAGCCCAACCCGGGGCTTGAACTCATGAGGCGAGAGATCATGACCTGAGCCAAAGTCTGACTTGGGAGCCACCCAAGTGTCCGTTATTGCTACTATTTTAGATGAGGACACTGAAGTACAGAAAAGCTAAACACCTTGCTCAGAGTCACATGACTGGTAAGCAGTGGAGCCGGGATTTGAACTCTGGGCTGCCTGGCTCTGGAATCCATTTTAGTCACTGTGCTCTATTACACTTTCTTTCCAGGTAGGGAGTGCATGGGTTGGGGAGGGCTTGGAGAAGAAAAAAAGCCCCATTGCTTGCTGGCTGGCCAGGATTTCAGCGGTCTTCAGCGGTCTTCAGTGGGAAGAAGGGGGAAGTGGCTGCCACAGGGAGACAAGAGGTCTGTGTGGTAACTGTGCTCTCTGGAAGGTGAAGCTTTCATGTTTATGGCTAGGTTGCAGGGAATGGGAGTGCTGAGGCCCCGGACTTGGAGACAGATATGGATTTGAATCCAGACTCAGCCTCTAGATGTGTGACTTTCAGACTAAATAATACTAATCTAATCTGAGTTTCATAGCTCACCTGAGAAATAGCACTGTCAGGGTTACAGAGTGTTGTATGGATTACGTCAGAAAATGTCTGGCACATGGTGGGTGTGCAATGACTTTCTTGCCTCCCCTCTTTATCATGGTCCCAAGAAGATGAATTTACTTAACCAATAATTTAATCAACTTTAATCAACTCAAGCAATTATTAAATTTATTAGTTCAATCACATCCTGAAACTGGTTTGGGATTTTTGTGTTCTGGGTTCTTCAGATGAGCTACATTTTATGTTGAAACTCTTTCAGGTCAGGGTAATTGGTAGTTTTCAGATTCACTTCCACATTCGTATTTGTCTATCAGAGAGCAATTTCCTTGCCCTTTGATCTGAGGCAGATAACCATTTTTTATGAGGCTGTTAGCCTTGTTGAAGGTAGAGACACAGCCCCATTCCAGCCATGAGTTATAAATGGACATCAGTGTGAGACCATTGCATTCTGTGTACCTAGATTCTGTGTATCTGGGCACCATTTCTATGCCAGCTTCCTGAACCCAGGGCTTTGGTTGTTCAACCAGGAAACCAGCTGATTAGGTAGCTGTGGGTCTGGTTTAGGAATGTGAAGACTGGACACGTCTTGCTGTTAGGAAGCCAGGAAGCAGGAAGCCAGGAGAGCTGGCAGATAAGCACAAGCCAGAGTCCATGATGGCTATTTGGAGTCATTCACCAGAGAGTCCAGATGCAAAGTCCAATGAGGTTAGGAGGGATAAGGATTACACTTAAAAAAATGAAAAGCTGGATTGGATCTGGAGAAGGTTAAGATCCAAGGAAGGAAGTTTCTAGATAAGCCGAGGTAGAGATATATGACCTGAATTTATGAAAAAGAAGGTATATGGTGTGTGAGAGTGCCAGGTGTTAAAGACAGAGGGTGGAGATGGGGTTCAGGGAGTGCATTCAGCACTGGAAGACAGCCAGATAAAATCTGGAATTCCCTGGCCACACCAGCCTGGGGGTAAACATTCAGGTGGGGTAGGAGAATCACACTGTAACAGGAAGTAAAACTGACTTTGGTTCTTAGCCTCTACCTAGGGGGCGATAATAATGTTTGTATGTATTGAACACTTACTGTGGGTCAGGAGCTGTGAATATTCAATCCTCTTAAATATCTATAGCAAGCCTAGGACCTATTTTTTCCATCTTATAGATGATGAATGTAGATGCCAGGAATATGAAGTAACTAACTAGTTGGTCAAAGAGAAGACAGGAGGGCTGGACCAGTGATTTCTGACTCCTTGGCTTTCTCTCGTTACATGTTTTCTGGGCTCCTGAACTTCCTCTTCCATAGGCTTTCTTCTTCCCTGGTGGGATCCTGCAAGGCTCTTATGGTCTGACTGGTAGCCAGAAAATTTTGCTGGCTATTTCTCCCCTCTTATGGTTTCATGGCAAAGGGCTGGTTTGCCTTCTTTCCCTCCACCACCTTTGGCCACCTGCTTCTGAGGAGAGCTTCCCTGACCAGTGTTGGGGTTTCAAGGGAGGTGGGGACAAGATTTTTTAGTTTAGGCTAAAGAACCCTTGAGTAGGACCATACAGGGTCCCTCTCAAATCTATGGCCAATCCACTGATAATTAATGGCATTTCAGGACAGAGCCTTGGAACTTCAAATTTTTCCTTCCATTGAATAGTGTCCTTGCCCATTGAGAAGTCTTCCTTGTTGATGCCTATTTATTTATACTCTACAGCATTTGTTCCAGGACTCTGGAGGAAGCCTGTCTGTACCAGTGTCTTTATAACATTTTATTCAAGGTCTTGTGGGTTGTTATGCAAATAGAACACCTCAAGCAATGCACTGATAACTACTTAGAGGTGGGAGGGAAGATTAGACTCCCCTTTTTTGGAGAAAAAAGTGTAAGACGTGGCCATGTCCTCAAGGTGTTGATATATTCATGAACGCAGATGGATAGAACATCAGAAATATCCCCTTGGTCAGTCCTGTCCATCATCCTCCTTTCCAAGTTTAGGGGCTTGAAAGCCAGTTTTGGTGTCTTTCAAGTTGTAGAAGGTGGTCACTTCTCTCTACCTGATTTGCTCCTTACTACCTAATTACCTGAGGTACCTATTACATGTTAGGGAATGTTCTATATGGTGGTGACATGAGATAGACCCTGCTTTCACAGACCTTGCAATTCCAGGGGATGACTGACATGAGTAGTAGGTGATTGCCAGTATGATTAGCTCTCTCATCAAGGAAGTAGCAGGTGTTGCAGGGATTCCTAAATGGAACACCACCTAATGAGATCAGGGTAGACTTCCTGAGGGAAGTAGCAACTCAGTTGTGTCCACACATGTGAGGAGTTGGTAAAGAGTAAAACATTCCATGAATTGTGTCATAAACACTTGAGGATTTCCTTACTCCAAAGGGGATAGTCATATTCACTGTATAAGTTGGGACTGAGTAGAAGTTTAAATCAAAGATGAAAAATTCTCATTAAAGACTCATGCCTAAAATTCTGAAAGGCCAGAGCTCCTTTCTTCCATCTCTTTCACATTTGGAAGTCGGCAGACCCACCCGGGTATGGTAGATTCTTTGATTCCTGATTGACACTGACAAACAAGGGGGTATTTAAAAATGGGGGCGTCACCAAAAGCTGGAGAGACTTGAACTCTTGCCATATGAGGAGTGGGTTGTATTCTGAAGAGGATACAGTGAGGCAGAGGCACAGCAATAGGACTCAGAGTCATTAATAATATGACCACTTGTGCCGCCCAAAGATTAGCAGCCGAAAGCCAAGAGTCTGTTGTGTTGAAGTGGCTCTGGGTGGGAAGCACTCTCTCCAGAGACTGGGGCAGGGTATGACTTGCCAGAGGAGGGTTCACAGAATGTTTAGACTGTGAGTCATGAAGGTCTTAGATGAATAAATAGCTCTCTTTCTGCTGTGACTGTTGATATGGCTGGTGACAGCCTACCTTTGCAATTGCCAAGGAGAATCTGACTCTGAGTTTTGACAAGTTCAACTCTCCTAAGCAGCCAGACCCTCCAGAGGGACCACCTTAAACAAAGACCTAGCCAAATGAAAATGGCAATGAAGCAGTGGGTGATATTTGGAGGCATGAAATCAGAAGAGCAAATATCTCCTCCCAGCCAAGGAAGAGTCATTGTTGGGAAGAGAGGATTGGAGGAAGAAGGTTTTCTGCTTCTGGGGTTGGAGAAACGATATCTTAGATCTTCATGTATCTAGTTGATCACTGACTATCACTTTGTTAACAGTCTTAGAGCTTCATAATTCTGGTGAGAAGAAAGGTGTCCTCTTTCTGAAAACAACTATATAATTTAGGATATATTTGGCAACATGTAACACAAAATCTTACTGATAGTGGCCTAAGTAATAAATATGTTTGCTTATCTCACATTACAGGAAGTCTAGAGGTAAGTAGTCTAAAGTGAGAATGGCAGCTCAATAGTGCCATCAAGATGCCAGGGACTTTTCCAACCTCTAGAGGTAGGTAGATCATTGATTCTTCTCCTGGTTACCTCATGGCTGCAAGAGGGCTGCCACACCTCCAACATCACAACTGTATTTAAAGGAAGAAGGGTGTTGGGGGTAGGGGTGTGGTGTGGCAAAGTGTCCTTTTCCTGGAATGATTATGCTGTTTTATCAGTGAAGGAACAAAAATATCTCAGAAGCTTTCCTAGCTGACTTACACTTATGTGCAATTGACCAGAATATTATTAATCAGGACTGCATCACATTAGCTGCCAGGAAGTCTGGGAAAGCGAGTGGCTGGCAAATGTTAATGGAATAGGCATATCAGACTTAGACCCATTATGGCTCAACCCCCTCAGGTTTGGACACCTTGCTGTCTTGAATAAAACTGATGTTCTTTTGGCAAGGAAGAAGTTTACTGGGAGCAGGGAATGGTTTCTGCCATATGCCCTTAGAATGCTAGTAAAGCGTGGGGCGCCTGGGTGGCGCAGTCGGTTGAGCGTCCGACTTCAGCCAGGTCACGATCTCGCGGTCCGGGATTTCGAGCCCCGCGTCAGGCTCTGGGCTGATGGCTCAGAGCCTGGAGCCTGTTTCCGATTCTGTGTCTCCCTCTCTCTCTGCCCCTCCCCCGTTCATGCTCTGTCTCTCTCTGTCCCAAAAATAAAATAAAAACGTTGAAAAAAAAATTTAAAAAAAAAAAAAAAAGAATGCTAGTAAAGCGTTACACTCTGAAGGCACATCATTAGTACAAAATTAAAAACCCAGAGAGAGAGAGGTGTGAATTTGCAGAATTTTCACAGCAGGAAAGTCAATAGAACTGTGATGGATTCCAAAGATTGTCAGGGGATGCTTAAAGAAGATACTCACCCTTCAAGTCCCAGGTCTTCCTTGGCTCTGTGACCCTTCCATCCCCTCAAGCAGACCTAGACAGTCCCACCTCCTTGCTCCCAACGCACTTGGCACATACCTTGACTATATGAATCACTACACTAAAGTCAGAGTCAGTAGATATTTATTGTGTCTCTGCTCTGTCCTGGCCCTGTGCTTGGTATCAGTCTGCATCAGAGAGACCTTCCATGGCCTCCCATTGTCAACAAGTAATGAGTGTTCATAGAAGGTAAACTCAGGTGAATTTTTAACTTCGCTCACAAGGCTCTTTGTACTCACTCTGGCTTTCTTCTCCAGTCCCACCTCTCTCCACCCCCTTCTCTTTGAATCCCATTTCCATACATTCTCAACTTGTGGAAGCTGACCTTTCTTCTCTCCTCACCTTTGTGCTGCTATCCTTCCATTCAGAACTCCCTTCTTTCCCTTGTGTGTCTGGCTAACTTTCGCTCATCCTTCAGCCCCCCGGGGGCCCCCCCCCCCGGCCCCCACACACTTAGGTGTCATTTCCTCTGGAATGCTTTCCTAGCACCCAGGACTAGGCAAGGCAGCCTTCCTCTGTGCTTTTTCACACTCGGCTTATCACAGTGATAGTCACTCTGTGTCACTTGTGGGCTTCCCAGCAGGGGAACCCGGTTGTGTGCACCTGTTCATTGCCATTGCTGCTGCAGTGCCTGCTCTGTCCTGATAGATACTTGTCGAATGGCTGAGTGACAAAAGTTGTTCATCACCTATGTAGTGCTGGATCATGTGGCAGGGCCCCCACTTGCAGCCCTGGGCCAGAGGAGGAGATCTCTGAGTGCTTGAGTGGGGGCTGTAGTGAACACTGGGCCAGTTGCCCTGCAGCTGTGTGATCAAGGGCAAAGCACATCTCTCTCTGGGCACCAACATTTTTCCTCTGAAACAAAACAAAAAGAAGAGAGAAGAATTCACTTTCAACTTTTTCTTTCTTTTAACTGGAAAATTCCTCTTTGCTTTATTTCCCAACTGAGATATCCCACTAAGTCTGAGCACAAACATGTAATAGTAGAGGGACTGACAGAAGCAGGGATATTCTAGGTTTCTGTTGCTACTGCAGCAAATTACCATAATGTTAGTGGCTTCAAACAACATGGATCTATTATCGTGCAGTTCTGGGAGTTAGAAGTCGGAGAGGTTTCCCTGGGTGAAAATCAAGATTTTGACTGGGCTGTGTTCCTTTCTGGAGGCTCTAGGGGGACATCTGTTTTGCTGCCTCTTTCAGCTTTGAGAGCTGAAGGGCTCATGGCCCTTCTTCTATCTTCAAGGCTAGTGATGTTGCACCTCTCTCTTATCCTATAATCACGGCTCCCTCAGATGCAGCTGGGAACGATTCTTCATTCTGTAGGGCCCTGTGTGATCAGATTGGAGCCACTTGGATAATTCTGCGTAATCTCCTTGTCTGGAGGTCCTTCACTTAATCACACCTGTAAAGTCCCTTTGGTCACGTAAGGAAACATAACAGGCTCTGGGGATTCGAGCATTGGACATCTTTGGGGGGGATTATTCTGCCTGCCATGAAAGGGGAAGAAATGTGGGGTGGTTAGGAGCTTTTCTCTCTGGCTCTCCCTTCTTGGGCAGCTCTTTCCCCCACAGTTGTCCCTGCAGACCCAGAGCTGAATTTGAGGCCACCTTGGTCTCTGAGATCTCTTCTGGCTTTAATGATATGGCTGAATAGCTCTATGACCTTGGAAAGTTATTACTTTTCTGTACCTTCATTTTCCCATCTGGAAAATGGAGATAATAAGTCTATCAAGCTGATAGCATTGTGCTGAGGCTAAAGGCAACAGTCTATGCAACGTGCTTAGTCCAGTGCCTGGCACATGGTCGGTGTTCAGCAAATGTTACCTATTGATTATTACGTGCCTAAGGTTCCTTTCCATTCCAATATCTGGCCCATCACCTCAATGGAAAACATGTCTGTGGCAGAGAGGATGAAAAACTGGTTTCCCGGGTAAGTTGGCCACCATGCTGAATTTTTTTTTTAAACTTTCAGTTGTTTTACCTCAGTAATGAAGCATATTTTTGTGCCTGTGGGGTTAGAGACATTTTGTTCTTTTGAACATCTGGAAAAAATGAGAGATCTGGTGGGTACCAATGAGAACAAAAAGTCTGGGAGATAGCGGGGATCTGCTTATACCAGAGGCAGTGTGCAGGCCCTGGTGTTTATTTAGGAACATATAAAAAGGGCTGAGGCTGTGGCCATGAGACAGTTTATGAAACACAAACACCAGGGAAGTTTACCAAATATCAGGCTTGAATTTTATAGCTTCTGGAAGAAGCACTGTACTCCAGATGACAATAAAAATCTGGCCTCCAAACTAAAGGTGAATAGCCCCTCATGTCACTTTTGAAGAAACTAACCCCCAGGAATGTACAAAGGAGGGGCCATTCCCGCTCAGTGGATATATCTCTCTTCTCTCATTTCCAAAGTCTCACAGTGGCATCTTTGAGCTAGAGCCAACTAGACATGAGGTATCAGTAGCCTGAAGTATACCCATCCTTTATGATTTAGTCACACTTCTTGAAGGATTCTACCTTAAACTCAAAATGTGGAAAAAACATTATGCACAAAGATATTAATTGCAGCTTTATTCAAAATAGTCTTTTTAAAAATGTTTATTTATTTTGAGAGATAGAGATAGAAAGCAAGCAAGGGAAGGGCAGAGAGAGAGAGAGAGGGAGAGAGAATTCCAAGCAGGCTCTGCACTGTCAGTGTGGAGCCTGATGCAGGGCTCGAACTCATGAACTGTGAGATCATGACCTGTGCCAAAACCAAGAGTCGGATGTTTAACTGACTGAGCCACTCAGGCACCCCTTTAATAGTCTTAAGTGGAAAGCATCTCAAATTGTATTAGGAGAAGGAAGGACTTAGTAAATTATGGCACATCCAGATGATGGAATATGAGGCATCCTATGCTCAGAGGGAGCTTTGAATAGCACGAGAAACTGTGAATGGCACGTTTGCTGAAAAAAACAAAGATGCAGGATACATATTTGTATACGCAGTCTAACCTCTGTGTTGTTAGGGAAGAGCTAAAAAAATCATTCATGCTTGTTCCCAGGTGTCTAGAGAATGGAAAAAAGGGTTCCTCACCTTCTTACTACCATTTTTCTCTGTTTTCCATCTTTTACAAACAATGAATAGCACAGTGTTTAAGCATGCTAGGTATGGAGCCAGACTGCCTACCGACCTGTATCTTAACCTCTCTGAATCTCAGTGTTCTCATCTGTCACGTGGGAGTAATAATCATTCCTGGCTTGTAGGATGGCTGTGAACACAAAGAGAGAGTCCAGGTAAAGGGCTCAACATAGCACTTCATACATAGTAAGTGCTCAAGGGATGCCAGTTGGTACTGTTAGTTTCCAATTACAAAATTACCTCCAGCAAAACTAAAACCTTTAGTGGAAGAGGAATATATTGTTTGTTCTCCTGCCTTTAATTCAGTCAAAGAGTTACCCCAAAGGGTCATTTAGAAAATTTTCTTTTTTTCTAGTCCTTAATCACTATGATATTTTGAGAAGCAGCTAAACAGTCAGTGGCTAAAAAAAACCTTTTGAATGAGAATATCAGTTCTATTTGAAGAATAATTTAGGACCTTGGCTTTCTCTTGCTCTGCCAACAACCCTTGCTCTTCAACCTTCTCTAAGAACCAACTCCCATCTCTCAATACTTTCAGAAGGTCTCCATAAATGCTCATCTGTGTATCTACCAGCTGTATCTGCCCATAACAGAAAGCTGACCAGAGCAGTGTAAATGATCATATTAGTGATTTTATTGCTGCATAAGAAACTGCCACAAATTTAGTGGCTTAAAACAGCCTGCATTTATTATCTCACAGTTCTTGTGAATCAAGAATCTGGGCATGGATTGGCTGGGTCCTCTGCTTAGGGTCCACAGGGCTGTAGTGAAGGTGTTAGCTGGGCTGCATTCTCATCTGGTGGCTTGGCTGGGGAAGAATCCACTTCCCAGCTCATTCAGGTTGTCAGCAGAGTATGTTACCTTGCAGCTGTAGGACTGTAGGGTCCTGGCTTTTGCTGACTAGAGGCCACTGTCAGCTCCTACCGGCTTCTCAGAGTTCCTAGGAGCCTCTTGCAGTTTGCAGGCACTTCCCACAGTTCTCAGAGGTCACCTGTAGCTCTTTGGCCTATGGGCTCTTGTAACATGGCTGCCTACCTTACTAAGTCAGCAAGGAGAATCTCTAGAGCAAGTCTGCTAAGAGGATGAAGCCTTATGTAACTTAACGTAATCATGAGAGTGACATCCCATCACCTTTGCCGTATTTCATTGGCTAAAAGCAAGTCACTCATATTCAAAGGGAGCGAGTCATACAAAGACATGCTCACCAGTAGATGGTGATTATGGGGACCTCTTAGAGTCCATCTAACATCACAAGGAAGGGGCCTGTTTTCTCATGGTAACAAGAAGCGTGAGCACACATAGATGGGGTTTAAGGAAGCATTTCCATGTTGCCATCCATACCCCAGGCTTTTTCCTTCTTACTACTTTACCATCTTTCATCTTTTTTGATCATAAGATAGGTGCCGCTCCTCTAAGTTTCACCTCCTCATTCAAAGAAGGAAGAGTGAGAAAGGGCAAAAGGCACATACTAGGTGTGCCATTTTATCAGTGAGATAATAGCTTTCCAGAAGCCCCACCCATACACATCCACTGCCTCTCAGTGACCTCGTTTGAATTACCTGGCCGCTTCCATAGCACAGGACATTGGGAAAAAAAAATATTTTATTAAAAAAAGTTTTTAATGTTTATTTATTATTGAGAGACACAGAGACACAGAGCATGGGAAGGGGAGGGGTATAGAGATGGGGAGACACAGAATCCGAAGCAGGCTCCAGGCTCCGAGCTGTCAGCACAGAGCCCGACGTGGGGCTCGCACTCACAAACTGTGAGATCATGACCTGAGCCAACGTCGGTCGCTCCACCAACTGAGCCACCCAGGCGCCCCCCAAAAATATATTTTATTAAATAGTATCCAAGTGACCCTCACAAAATGAGCCATGTCTACCATGTTTTCAATACATGGGTCAAAGCACATGGGTCAAAGCTTGCGGATAGCCTATGAATAAGTTATAAAGCTTAAATGAGGAAGTTAATGCAAAATCCTTTGCCTCGTGCCCGGCACATAACTGCTTCTTGATCAATATTGCCTCTTTTCTCCCTTCTCTCTCTCTCTTTTTTTTTTCTGTGTTGCCTCCACCTTTGGGTTTGAATATTCCGAGTACAGCAGCATCTCCAGTTAAGCCCCTGCCAAGCAGACAAGTCTGCATTTGGAGCTCAGAGGAAAACTGATGCGGGAGGAATGTAATAGCCCCAGCTGGAACCCTGCCAGGGGACTAGTAACTGCAACACCCTTATTTGCTCCGGGGAGGAGCAGCTTGGAAACTTTTTATGAGATTCCAGAAGCAGCAAGGTCATCAGTTTTATGGCCATCCTGCTTCATTTGTAAATACAGCCTTTGGATGAGAATGTTTGGGCTCCTTGACAAGAACAAGGCTGATGTTAGCTCCTCTGGAAGAGGGGACAATAAAATAAATACAAGATATTTTGTTCCATATTACTGCAAGACATTCTGGGACCCCCAACAAACACCAACAGTGACCTAGTGTACGTTCAGAGAGCTTAATTTCCAGGTTGCCTCACTGCAAAGCCCCTGTGTGTGTCTGAGGCAGGTAATCTGACTTGTCAGGGCACAGACCAAGCAACATGTGTTTACTATCATACTCATTTTCCAGCCAGCTGCAATGGTCCGGACGAAAGCTCTTGGCTGGGCCTGTTTGCTGTGATAAAGTCAAGGCTGAGGAGGATGGCTATGTCCTAGCCAGCCTCTGTATGTTCCTGTAAATAGGATCCAGCTCCTCCAGGGACACCTGGCCTCTTTCTCTAATTGCTCACTGGACCGTGCTTTTATTGCAGCTGAATATTTACTAGGCTGGGCCGGCCCCGGAAACATTCGGCCTCCATTGTCTGGCCAGCTGCCAGGGCCCGCTCTGATTGCAGTTGGCCATGAGGACAGGGTCACTCTATCTTTGGGTTCCTTTTCTTTGGGCCACAGGGCACAAGGCAGCCTGTGTGTGTCTATTTGCGGGGGTTGAGGGGAGAGTGTGGCAGAAAGTGGTACAGAAGCAAGGACACATTTTACACAAATGGATGAAATTCTCCTTTATAGGCACAACTCTGGGCCCCTAATGTGCTTTTAGTGAACATTTGTTGTTTAAATAAATGAGTAATTTTATTCATTTCACTAATATTTACTGAATGCCAATTATTTGCTAGGTGCCTAAAATCTGATGACACAATTCAAAACTTGACAGACAGGATCTAAGTTCTCCTGGAACTTGAATTCTGGTAAGGGATAAAGACAGCAGTAAATAAATGAGCAAGATAATTATAGACAGTGATAAATGCCATCTGAAGACCAGAAGGCAGGGTGACAAGGCAGAGGGGCTGGGGATGGAGAGTTAAATGGGATGCTTTCCTTCCCAAGGAGGTGATATTTAAGCTAAGACCTGAATGCTGAGAACACACTAGTCATGAAATATCTGGGAATGTGCATTCCTGGTGAGGCAGAACACCTCTCTGGAAGGTGGAAGACAGACTGAAGATACAAGAGACAGGAAACTATAGTTCAGGCACCTCAGCTCAAGAGGAGGCTCATATTTCTTCTGGAACCTGGACAAAGATGAGGAAGTAAAACAAAAAAAGCTTAAGGAGTAGGAGTAAGAGGTGGTGTTGAAAACAAGGCATTTAATGGCAAGTCTGTCTGTTTTCAGGATAGGTACCTCTCCATTCTTATACCAGGACTCTTGGCAGCTAGTGTCCATCCCTAAGGCAAGCAAGTTAAGGTGGTGTTCTCTGAAGACTTTGGATGGCTCTAGAGAAATGACTTTCTTATGGAGAAACTGAGGGGATCCCTCAGTGTGATAGCAGCTCCCTGCTTGTTCACCACAAAGGGAAGCCTGTTCATTGGTCCCAAACTCACCAGGGTGCACGGAGCTCCCAGGAAGCTGTTGGTCACTTTCTTCGTAAATATGGAAGTTAATTAAACTTCACTAAACATATGAACAATGCTTGCATCAGTTACAAATGAATAATATTTCTACTTATTAAATTCCTGGGCTGCGAAAGTTTTGCTTAGGGTTTATCAGAGTTGGGGGGGTGGTCCTTGGGAGCAAGGGCGGTCATTTAGCTTTGAGTGTCACAGAGCCTGGAAACTTTCAAAGTTGGGTTTTTTATATGATCTAGAAAAGTACACATAGGATTGAAAGGGGAAGATATTCAGTACACATCTTTAAACTTATGTCCCATTACTGACCCACAACACCTGTACACTCTAAATTAATATATAAATCCAATAATGAATCTTTGAAGAGCATAATGATATCAAATAGAGCAAAATATCAAATTTTATTTTATTATTTTATTTTATATATATTTTTTTAAGTAAGCTATAGGCCAAATGTGGGCTTGAATTCAAGACCCCAAGAATGAGAGCCCCATGCGCCACCAACTGAGCATTAAAAGTCTAACTTTGTTGGGGCACCTGGGTGGCTCAGTCGGTTAAGTGTCCGATTTCGGCTCAGGTCATGATCTCACAGTCTGTGAGTTCGAGCCCCACGTGGGGCTCTGTGCTGACAGCTCAGAGCCTGGAGCTTGCTTCAGATTCTGTGTCTCCCTCTCTCTCTGCCCCTCCCCTGCTCATACTGTGTCTCTCTCTGTCTCAAAAATAAATAAAAACATTAAAAATTTAAAAAAAAATAGAAGTCTAACTTTGTTAACTATAAGCATTTTGCACGTCACAATTTTTTTAAAAAAGCTTTTGGCATTTCTTTTAAAAAATTGCTATGACCCTCAAGAAATGAAAAAGGCTTGGATACCTGAATCATCTGTATTGGAGTTTGAGTCTTCCCCAAAGCATCATTACACATTTGCAATAGTTGCTTGGATGGTTCTCACTTATGACTACTCTACCTGCATATGAATTTTACTAGTTTATCCACTCACAAAAAGTCCTCACAGCTGAGGTCATGAGAAACCCTCATGTTGGACAGTGCTAGTGATTTGGACATTATCAGCCTACTCTGGGCTTCCCTCAGCATTCTTTTGGAGCATTTTCTACGCTGTAAGAGAAGTGTTAGGTAATGAAGACCCGGAATTAAAGCTGCATTAAAATGTAGAAAATGAGAAATCTAGGAGGATCAGAGAGGTGGTGGATAAAAGAATATTGCATACCAAGAGAAACCTTGACTCTTTCCTGAAACTCAGTGCTGGCTTTATGCTGAATGCCTTTTGTAAAGATTTCCACATGGACTTTTTCAGCCTTCCTCATCATTACTACCAGTCAGATAAAATCGCATCCATTCATCAGGGTCCATCTTAATGTTCCCCTGAGAGTAGTGAAGGTCTCCTTGAATGTCCAGTTGGGGGCATCACTCCTTTCCCCATGTTCTCATGGTGCACTTTATTCACTCTCTCCCTTTCTCTCTCATCTATCTATCTATCTATCTATCTATCTATCTCTTATCATCTATGTCATGCTTTGATATCTGCTAGGCCCTCATATTTGTTCAGTGCTCCATGGGTCACAAAGTGACTTTCGTGTGCTTTTTTTCATTTAATTTTTTGCAACTCTATGACTCCAAGAACGGAGACACAGAGGCCAGAGACAGAGGTTGTTAGTAGATTGGCTCCTAAATTGTGACTACAAGTCAGATAAAATCATGTTAGATCTCTAAAATTCAGTAGCCAAAGAATGAAGCATTTGGTCAAGAGTTAGAAAACACATTCACATAGATTTGGATTCTATTACATTCAAAAATCTGTAATATTCGATGGAAAATACATGCAGAGATCTTAAGAGCCAAAGAAAATGCATAATCTAATCAAGAGGTCAGGAGTTGGAGTTGCAGACATTTGTGAGTAGACATTTATGAGGCAGAATCACAAGGCGCATAGAACTTGAGTCCCCAGGATGTGACCATGCCCCCCTTTGAAGTCACAGAATCATTGACATAACCTTTACAAATAGAGTTCGGGATGTCCCATCAAGGTTAGCAAAATCTCTGATCACTAGTAATCCCAAGAATGCTGAGATGGCAACTCCCTCTACTTCTTGAGATGATTTAATAGTTTTTTTTAGTTTTTGTAAAGAGCACCACCCAGGAAGCCTGAATTTCCAAATTGCCCAGCCCCAATAGCTCTGTATAAGGTCATTTCAGCTAGCAGGGATGATGATTGTCTTTCTTCCTGGGCAAGCATCTTACATTTCCTGGAGGTTTAGATTACATATACGCATGTCTGAAATAATCAAAACCATACTATAAATATTTTTATATTGAGAAAGTCTGGCCATATTTATTTCATATTTCTATATGTTTGCAATTTTAAGAAAATTTGGCTTATTAAAATGATATTCTTATAATTCTAATTTAAACTGTATAACTGACAAATTATTGACACTCACAACTTGAAGTGGAAATTGATGTCAATTACACTTAGAAACAGACTTTATTGGATTCAATGTTTGGGAACACTTGTTGATCAGATAATTGATGTGCTTAAAGTGAAAATTGAATTTATAAATGTAATCTAAACTATTTGAAGAGATTCAATGACCTACGTTTGCCATCTTAACCAAGCATTGGTTCAAGGCTCTTCAAACGTGCCTAAAAAAAGGCAGCTCCTTCTGCCCATGGATCCTCTCCCTGTACTTTAATAAAACCACCTTAACAAAAATTAATAAAAAAAGTGATGGATGAAATTTGCTCCACTTCTAAGTAGAACAATAAGATTTGTAAGTGGAATGTAAACCTAAGAAGAAAGTAGATGTGTAACTTTAATAAATTAATGAACTTATAAATCCAAGATAAATTTCTCAGTAGTCTTTTAAATGTACAGAACTCACTCTTTGGGCATCAAAATAACTTAGATTCATAGAGGTGACCTGTCCAGGGTCCCAGGGCTAATAAGTGGCGTACTCACAACTTGGACCCGGCGTCTACATCCTACATCTTTTGGTCAAACTCTGCTTCCCTTGTTCCTGTATTTGAGCACCTCTTTTATAGCACCTGTACTATTTTGCCTTGGATTTGGATTATTTAGCTCTGTCTTATTTTGACTACTTGCCTCTCTCCAGCTGCCAGTACAGGGTCAGGTGTGGAGTGGAGGTCAGGGGAAATTCAGTAAGAGTGTCAGATGCAAATGATTGTAGGCCACAAGTGGCCTCTGAGAAATGGTGTCTGGCTTGAGGCATTCATACAGAATGTTATCTCTCTGTGACACTGTTTGGCTTTTATTTTTCAAATGTTTATTTATTTATTTTGAGAAAGAGAGAATGTGGGGTGGGGGCAGAGGCAGAGAGAGAGGAGAGAAAGAGAATCTCAAGCAGGCTCCTCGACACCAGGCTTGATCCCGTGAACCATGAGGTCATGGACCTGAGCCAAAATTAAGAGTCAGACGCTCAACTGGCTGAGCCACCCAGGCGCCCTGAAACTGTTTAGCTTTAAGGGGGTCTAACTCTATAGCCCTGGACTGCAGAGGTTGAAGCTGTCATGAAGTGGTTATAATTAGTCATAGGCTGTCTGCCTTATTTTAAGATTTATTTCCATGGATAGTCTTCAGTGTCTTCCCCCTGCTCAGGATGGAGACCAATCTTTTTTGTTCTTAATGAGGCCAGTATTGTCAGCCCCTACCCACCTCTCTACACTCTTGTTCCACCTGCCCTGAGTACGTGATCAGTTCCCTGAACAAACCAAAGTATTCTCCACATAAAGTCAGTTCTCTACCTTGGACATGTTATAACTATCTGAGCCTTTCCTTCACAGCTCTTTCTAGAAGTTGTAATTTAAAATTTTCATTTATAAGTTATTTATTTAATATCATCCTCCTATGGAAGGCCTTATGCTTTTCCTGGTTTGCCCACCATTATCCTTGGTGCCTAGTAGGGGATTAATAAATGTAAACGTTTATGATTGTTATTATTAGTGTTTAATAAATGTCTGTTGTTGGGATGAATGAATAAATGAATGAATGAATGTGAGAGGATCGAGTTTATGGTGATCTTTTAGACTGGCCTGATCTTCATTCAGCCAGGAAGGATTTTAGATGAAATCTTATCAGACAGATAGGGGACATGATGTCTGAGATTGCTTCCAGGCCAGTGAGCCTTTTGCTCCAGGAAGGCTATTTGTCACTTTGCTTTAGCCATTGCTTTTATCATTCTCATTGAGAACTCTGTGTGTGTGTGTGTGTGTGTGTGTGTGTGTGTGTGCGCACGCGTCTGTGTGTGTGTGTGTGTGTGTGTGTGAGAGAGAGAGAGAGAGAGAGAGAGAGAAAGAGAGAGAGAGAGAGACAGAGAGAAAGAAAGAAGGAAAGACAGAAGCAGAGAGAAACAGAGACACAGACAGAGAGAGAGAAAGAGATTGTGCTGGCATGCAAAGTGATGGAAAATGACCCAGGGAGTCCCCTGGAAACAACCTTGGTCTCCCTTCTTCCCTCATTCAAGCAAGTGAGATCTCCTTTGGCAGGGAGTAGGCATGCTGCAGAATGTCAGGCTCCTGAACATCAATGAGTTTTGCATTTCCAAATGATAGGTTTATGATTAAGCTCCAATAACTCAAATGCACCATCCGTGAAGAATGCCAGTTTCAACTGGTAGTTCTTGTTCTCTTTAATCCCTTCCCCCCCCCTTTTTTTTAAAGCCATGCCTCAAAATCCCTCAAAGCACAGCCATGAGTGGGTGTTTGATTAAATTTTCTGACGACATGGAGATGCTTACTGATGATGGTGAACCCATCCTGAAAATGGTAGGAAAAGACACCCAAGTGCATGAGGCTGAGAAGGCAGACAGATTCTCTAAAAATAAGCTGTAGTATCCTTGCTTTCTTCCTCAAGGAGACTGGAGTAACACTGACCTCTAGCTGGATGGAGAGAGTGAGATCAGCTGGTGTTTCTACTCTGGTTGGATGTGACCTGATCTGAAATTAAAAGAGAAATTTGGAAATCTTCTCTTCCCCCAAAATGTTTCCAGTATCTCTCCTGGTTTCTCGTCTCCTTCTCAAATAATAATACCAACCATTTATTTAGTATTCACAGTGTGCTAGGTACTATGAGTTCTTATGTTAGCTCTAATTATTCCCAGTGACTCTGTGAGGTGGGTGTTATTGCACCCATTTTCCTGGCAGGAAAACTGAGGCTCAGGGAATTCTGTAACTTGCCCAGCACATAACTCTTGTGAGGTGGCTGAACCACTATTGCAAGCCTGTCCTCCTGCCCCTAACTCTGAATCTGGCAGAAACCTCAGGAAAGGTTTGGGTGCTGGTCCTCCTCCCTCCTTCACAGGGGCCTGCTCTTTGGAAAAGATTTCTCAATCACTGTGCTTATTTGTTCTGCTTCTACCTGACTAATTCCTGTTTATATTCAGAAGCCAGGCTGAGTCTCCTTCCAGATACGTCAGTTCCTGTAAAAGCAACCAGCTGTCTCCTAAGCCCTTCACTTTCTTGGTGATAACATCTTCATTCTTGCAGACTGAGAGCTCTGTCTGAAGCCATCAGGGTGACTGGTTCATCGTGAATCAATGCAGCTACCCAATAATGACCTAAAATGGAATTTGAAAACCCACTGGGAGTTGAAATGTCCAAGAAAGTGTAATTCAGTTTTCTGTTTATCTTTTTCTGTGTGTTTGTAAGATGTTCTAGCTGAGATTTTTCAGGTTGATGAATGGGTTTCAAGCTAACCCCATTAAGATGGGATTGGAGGTAGGATGTAGAAAAACAGTTTAATTCTCGCTTGAGAGAAATGATTGGGCTGGGGGCATGGGGATGGTGAATGTATGCAGAAATAAAAGGAAGAGTCTGGGGTGGGGGGAAGGCAATAAAATTCTTTGTTCTTTTTAGCTGATAGAAGGACTGTTATTGCTTCTGTAACAGGGTGTTTGTTACAGCTTTCCCTGGTGGGGAGTCTTCTAGCATATACCTGGGTTGTCCCAGTGACATGGCTAGGATTGCAAGCTGTAAGACATTGTGCTAATGGCCATTTCCTGGATTGCTTCATTCAGATGGAAGCTTGCAGAGGGCACTTTGATATGTTCCTATTAAGGTGCAGTGTTTACCTGACTTCACACTGTCTTATTTTTTTTTATTTAATATGCTCATAGCTACCCAACTAATTGAAAATAATCATATGCTCTTTTAGGCATTTTCAAGGAATAAAATCTATTTCTTTGTTCAAAAATTTGATTGCAGCAAGCAGACTACATTTTAAAATTTATCAATATAACATTGCCATCCATTCAAAGCTGCCAAAGCTTCCTTTTCATTTACCTTTCACTGCCCCATCTTTATTGAATATACACTCTTCCTGATGCTGGGTTATAGATTAGATTCCATTCCATTCCTTAGTATGAATAAGCTATAATTTAGTTCATGAATCTCTCATTGTTGGGCACTCTGATTTTTTTTATAACATTTTGATCCTATAAACATTCCTGTGATAAACTTGCTTGCAGGAATATAGGCTTATTCATTTAGAATACATTTTCAGAAGTTGCCAGGCCACGAGTGACAGCTCCCCTTCTGAAAATATATATTTCAATTCTAAGTTATACTAACTTACATTTTGTCCATGACTATACATTTCCCCAAGGCTTTAGCCTATAAAAGAGTGACTTCTCAACCTACTAACAAGTAGTATAAAAAGAAAAACTGACAAAGTTGGAGAACTCAATTTAAAAAACACTCATGGCCAATAATATGAGCGAAGCATTCTGCAAGCTGGCAAGAATACAGATGCGATGACTAGCCCTTGTCTGTGGGAACCCCACTGTGTGGTGGGGGGACCGACCTGAAAGAGCAGAGTGTGTGTGGAGAGATGTTGACAGGCTGGGGTGGCTGAAGATAAGCATCAGGGATAAGTGTGGGGCTCCTGAATTTCCCTCTAAGGGGTTGGGCTTTTCTGTTGGGTGTGGATAGACAGGCAGGCTTTTAATTTTTTTAATTAAAAAAAAAAGTTTTAAGTTTACCTATTTATTCTGAGACAGAGAGAGAGAGAGAGAGCGCGCACAGTGGGGGAGGAACAGAGAGAGAGGGAGAGAAAGAGAATCCCCAGCAGGCTCTGCCCTGACAGTGCAGAGTCCAACCCAGGGGCTTGAACCCATGAACCATGAAGTCATGACCTAAGCTGAAATCAAGAGTATGACGCTTAACTGACTGAACCACCCAGGCACCACTAGATTTGATTTTTTTGAAAACCATTCTGGTGCTCTCTCCTCCTACTCCCTCTCCTCTTTGTCAACCTTCTGCTTTTGCTTCCTTTGGAAAGCCAGAAGAGAGAGTTGAGACAGTACATGGTTTTCTGTGTCTGCATGCATTATTTTTACTTCTTAAAATTGAAAATTGCAGGGAAAGAGGGATTTTCTTGTTGTGTTGATGTTCATATAGAAACCTGGAGGAGTTTAAGGATAAAACAGAGTGGCGTTGACCTCATAATGCAAAATTAATTGCATATTCCTTTTTATTTTTTTCTGCTCTGGGACCAAAAAAAAAAAAAAGTGGAAACTAATTTTGGAAAAAACTTACTAATGTAGATTTTTAAAAAATAAAAACACTCACATTTTTCTATATGTATTTCAAATTCATCAATTTAAAATATTAAAGGAATAATAGTCTGATTCTTTCTTGGGAAATTAAATACTACACATTGAATTCTGGTTAAGGATAAATCGACACATCAATTCAGTTCTGCAAAGGATGTTATGTTTGAAAATCTAACAGATTTAAAGATATGGGTATTCGTGGAGAAAGGGCAAATCAAAGGAAGGGAAGGAGGGAAAGAGGTGATGGGAGAAAGAAGGGAAATTGAAAGCTCGAGCACAGTTTTTCGAGTCCTTTTCTGAAGCAAAGTTTCCTTTGAGCATTTTTTTTTTTTGCCTTTCTGCTTGAACTATTGGAAACAACATGAAAATTACAGCAATCCCATAATTATGTTACATTCTGGTGTCTGTGTCCTTGTCTCGTGTTCTTTGGGATAATGTAGAAGACACCTCAAGAGCCACAAAACTCTGACCTCCAACAGGACACGTGACTAGACTGGGTCCCTTTGAACAAAACCTGGAGCCTCACTCTTATCTTTCAGTTCACAGGCAGGTCTCTGCCTGGATCCTGGAGGAAAGGTGACATAAAATAACAGATATGTAAGTTTTTTGAAAGGTACAAAGAAGAATTCCTTCTAAGCACAAACCTTATAAAAAATTATCATTCTCTTTTAGATTACTTTACCATAACAAAATGAGGCACACACACAAGATTCAGTGACCCAGTAATCTGTTGTCAGGACAGAAATCTCCTGGTGATATATCACATCTCTTTCACATTGTCACCAATACAGAATGAATCCCATGGTAGTATGTATTGTACTGGTGTTGCTGGGCAGATGACGACTGGTTTCCTTTATTATTATTATTATTTTAAATTTATTTATTTTTGAGAGGGAGAGAGAAAGCACTAGTGGGGTAGAGGCAGAGAGACATAAGACAGAGAATCCCAAGCAGGCTCCACGCTGTCAGCACAGAGCCTGATATGGGGCTTGAACTCACCAACTGTGGGATCATGACCTGAGCCGAGGTCAAGAGTCAGACACTTTACTGACTCAGCCACCCAGGCACCCATGGTTTTCTTTAAATATCTCTCTTTGAAATTATTCTAGAGCTATAGACTATATTTTTTTTGTTTTACATGTTTGCACTTTCCCCCTTAGTAACTAAAACCAGGTAGGTATATCCATGACTCTTTTGGTACATATAATTTTTACTAATTGGTCTTACAGTGTCTTACACATTGACCAGGAGTTTTATTGATTTTTTTTGTTTAAAAATGAATGTTAATAAAAACAGAAGTGACATAATCATTATATTCAAGAATTTCTGATGCAGTCAGCTTGTGTTTGGTCAATGGCCTATAATTTGCTAGCATAAATCTCTCATTTATAGAAATGGAAGGGCCATGTTTTACATTAGGTTGTTTTATAACTAAATTGTTTATAAAGGTTTGAGGTATAGCTTAATTATGGAACTTAAAGGAATATCCACATGATTTTCTTTTCTTGCATTAGACATTTAAATCCCTATACCATCTCTCCTTAAAAATATTCAATAAATTTTCCCAAAGGGATCTATCTCTCCCCTGCATTATTTATCTCCCATACTATGATGGTGTTGTTTTCTATGTACAGCTGGAAACTCTCCAAATTTCTTTAAATCCTGCTGGCTTTGGATAGGCCCATCATGTTCTATTTGAGGCTAATCTAGTAAGGGAAAGAATGTTAGATTATCCAGGGCCATTGGTTCAGTCTCCGATGGAGTGATCATAGGTCTTGGCTGAGATGAAGGGAATTGATGATCCTGTCCTGGCTGGAATTATTGATGGAGGACTTGAGTTGCCCAAGCTGACCCTTTGGCCTTCAAATCTGGTGTAACATAGAAAGCCACTCTGAGAGCCATCGTTCTTCATGGCAGTGTCAGGAGCCTTCTGTTTGAACATCTGACTTGTTTGGAGCCCTACAAGAGAGACAAGGCGTACTCTGAGAGAGATGATGTTTACCATGAGTGCGAAAGAAGATTGATGGAAAGTCCCAGCTTATCTAAAACACAGGGGCAAGGCCTTGAGATAACAATGTACCGTTTCAAAAGCATCTATGTCCAGAAAGAGGAATTTGCAAGGCGCCAAAGCATGGCCATTGTGGCATGAATAGGGTCTTTCTAACCACTGCCTAACCGTGGAATGTCTATTTTGGGAAGTCTAACTATACTTCTAGGAAAGGAATTTATATAGTACTTATGAGCCTAAAATCTTAACAATTGGTAATAGCAAAGAGAGATAGTCTTGGTTTGGGAGAAAATGAGGTAAAATATAAAGGGGGAGATTTACTTATGAATACCCCCTCCCCACTTGCTAATAAGTATCAACTTAAGGGCTTACTGTTTGAAATGCTTTCATATAGACTTAACAACAACCTTGATTTTATCATCCCCTTTCACAGATAAGGAAACTGAGGGCTAGAAAAGCTAAATAACTTGCCTACAACCCAGAGGTGCTCGCACTAGTTCTCATACATATACAGGTGAAGGAGATCTTGACTGAGTAAGATCGATGAACGTGCGTGTTAACTGAGAACCTCTCTCTATACTGTTAAGAGCAAGAGGCCAATTCGTAGTCTGCTAGGTAAATAGCATAATTTCTCTCAAAAGTGCAATACCAAAATAGCAAATAGCCAATCCTGGTGAGTTTTGTGAAAACACTAAAGATTCATTTCTGTATGTTTTTCATCCTCACCCACTACCCTGAACAGTAACTGGTGAAGTTGTTACTGGTGAAAAACAATGCCAACGCTCTATCAGATTTTCAGTTTACAAAGTATTACTGTCAATTTTGCTAACTTTGACTTCCAGAGCACCACAGTAGATGCATACTTTCAGGAAAGACTTTCAACTGAAAACAAAGGAAAAACTTGTTTTGCTTATTCCTCAGTTCACCCAGGACATTCCAGTTCATTAAGGTTTCTCTGTATTACGTTGATACATTTCAAGGAACAGAAAGGACAGTGTGGCCGGGCAAAGTGAGTGCCAGGAGAGTGGCAGATGAGGCTGGAGAGGTGTCATTACCAGGTCATAGTGTGCTTTGTGAGCCTTGCAAAGGATCTGGGGTTTTCTTACAATTCAAAGCAATTAGAGCCAGAGAGTGACAGCAGCTGATGTATAATTTTAAAGAATAACCCTGGCTGCTTTTTGTAATTAATATTTGTATAGTTAATGCATTGGGAGGGACCTGAAGAGGCCATGGCATCTTAGACTTGGGTGGGTGGCAATGGTGATGTAGAAAAGTGAATGGATTTTAGAAATATTTTGGAATTATGGGATTTGGTGATAGATTGGATGTGGGATGGTGAGGGAGAAATAAGAGTCAAGGATGACTCAGGTTTCCTGGCTTGAGCAACTGGATAGATAATGCGGACATTTGTTGAAATAGAGAAGACTGCCAGAGTAGAAGCTTGAAGAAGATAATCGAGTGTTTAATATGGATACATTAAGCAGAAATCCAAGCACAGGCATGCAATAAGCAGCTAGAGGAATGGATTAGGGGGTCAAAAGAGCTATCTGAAATGGAGATATAAATATGAGAATCATTGGCATATGGATGGTCTTTGAAGCTTTGGGAATGAATAAAAGCCCTTGTGATTAAAATGTCAAACGGGAAGAAAAAGACTCACCACTGTGCTTTGAGGACTCCAATACTACCAGTCTAGTAGAGGAGGCAGAACCAATAAAAGAAACTGAGACGAAGCTACCAGAATGGAAACTAAAGGAAAAATGTATCAAAAAGGAGGGAGTGGCCAGTTATATCAGTTTGGATGAAGTAAGGTGAAATATGCATTTACCAGGGAAAATCATATGCCATGAGTAGTCTCAAGATGAGAGAACTTGGGAAGGTCGCAGGACATATATTGGGCAAATCTTTAGAGTTTTCTGTTAGCTTGTAGAGCATAAAAGCTGTTTTACATTCCTTTTTAAAATGGCTGGGGGGGGGGGGCGCCTGGGTGGCTCAGTTGGTTAAGCATCTAATTTCGACTCAGGTCATGATCTCAGTTTGTGGGTTTGAGCCCCACATCCGGCTCTGTGCTGACAGCTCAGAGCCTGGAGCCTGCTTCAGATTCTGCGTCTCCCTCTCTCTCTGCTCCTCTCCCACTTGCGCTCAGTCTCTTTCGCTCTCAAAAATAAATAAACATTAAAAAAATAAAAAATAATAAAATGGCTAGGTTATTAATATGGTGGGGGCAGGACTTGAAGAAGTCAGAATTCCTTATCCAATTGAAATCTAGTTGACGACTCATACAGAATACAAATTTCTTAGTAGCAACGTGCATCATAGTTAAGGAAGGGAGTTAATTGAGGGAACATTCTTTGCAGGACCTAAAGCAGTGCAGACAGGGCAGAATAGATTGTCTTTATGGTCACAACAGAATTTTTAGGCACTTTTTTCATTGTCAGTTAATAGACTCTTTTGAAAACAGATCCAAAAGGGGAATTTAGAGAAAAACCAAAGGTTGTATTAAGCTTTAAAAGCCAGATTGTGCTTTTGGGATTCAGACCAGGAACTGAGATTCTCTTTAAGAACAAGGGAAGGAGAGTATCATCTTCTTATGTGATTGATACCAAGATTTCCCTTCAGGTGAATTTGAAAATAGGCTGAGCAAACCTGCTTTACCCAATTTAGGCTTTCTTTGAGGTTGAAAAAAAATATCTGAAGACTGAAATAGAACAGGAGATTGTATCCAAAGGAGATTAAGAGATCTTTGGCAATCACTGCAGTGAATCAGAGGAATGCATGTTGGAGTTGGAGAGACAGAGAGAATAGGAGACAGCTCACAGAGAGAGAGAGAGAGAGAGAGAGAGAGAGAGAGCGCATAGCACTGGAGTTAAGTGAATGAGACCACATGCTGGAACTTTCCCTGTAGAGTAGCTTTATTTATGGAGGACAACATAGTTTCTCTGACTAGGTCCCAGACTTTTCCCCAGCATCCTTCAAGTCAAGAAAATAAGACACATGGGAAGGAAAAGAGTTAAGGACGTGGGTGGTTTTATTTGTTGTGCAGAGCATTCAAAGAGAACTTCTCGTCAGTTCAGGGTGAAGTTAACATCTCCCTCAGGAGATAAGAGTATAAGTACCAATCAGAACCCTTCCATTGCAACATAAGAAAATAAGAAAATGTAGCTTTTATGAGCATCCAAGACAGGCCTGGATGTTGGATTCTGGTGCCACCATTTACATCAAGACATTCAACAACATTAAATTAATTCATTTGTTCAACAAATCTTTATTGAGTGTCTGCCATATGCCAGGCATTATGCTGAATGCTAGAGACACAGGTTAGAGTGAAGCAGACAGAGTCCCTGACCTCATTGTGTATACATCCTAGAAGAAAGCACAGAAAATGAACAAGCAAACAGAAAATGATATAATTTCAGTTAGCGATAAGAGATGGGAAGAAAAACATAGCAGAATTCTGTGATAGAGAATGCCTTGTCAGGGAAGAATGCCTGTATTTGGAATGGATGGAATTTTACTGTGCAATCAAAAAAGATCTCTCTGAGAAGATGATATTTGTAGTGAGATAAGAAGGAGGCAACCATACAGATCTGGGGAGGGAACATACCAGGCTCACAAAGCTGCAACTACAAAGACCTCAGCAAGTTTGAGGAAGGAAAAGAAAGTCCATGTGGCTGGAGCTTAGTGAGGGGAAAGAGAACATGGTAGACAACATGTTTAGAGAAATAAGCAGGGAATAGATTGATCAGAGGCTTGAAGGCCAATGATAAAGGTCTTAGATTTTGTTCTAAGTGAAATGGGAAGCCATTGAGGGGTTAGAGCAAAGGAGTATCATGGTTTAGATTAAAAGAACATACTGGGGTGCCTGGGTGGCGCAGTCGGTTAAGCGTCCGACTTCAGCCAGGTCACGATCTTGCGGTCCGTGAGTTTGAGCCCCGCGTCAGGCTCTGGGCTGATGGCTCAGAGCCTGGAGCCTGTTTCTGATTCTGTGTCTTCCTCTCTCTCTGCCCCTCCCCCGTTCATGCTCTGTCTCTCTCTGTCCCAAAAATAAATAAACGTTGAAAAAAAAATTTTTTTTAAGAACATACTGAGGAGAATGAGGAGAATGGATTGAGGTACACAGAGCAAGGACATGGAACTCTATTAGGAAGCTATTGCTGTAGAGATCCAGGCAAGAAAGAAGGTATGGTAGCTTGAACTAGAGAGGAGCTGAAATAGAGCATCTGATCTGGCAAAGGCTTAGTGTCCAGTCTTTTCAACATAGAATGTATAAAGCCATAGAGTTCAGATGAAGGAGAGAAGAGCTGGTCAGGGACAGCAGAGGACTGGACAGGTGGAAATCTATACCTCTTTGGCCTTCCTTTCAGCCAGGGCTTGATCAAGGTCTGGGACATCCTGGACAGGCTGATAATGTTGCATTCCTTTAGAGAGTATCTTTACATTTTTGTTCACCATTTAGAGGTGAAAGAGGCTTTCCTTTTGGATAACATAGGAGGTAATGATAGTTAGCCTTTCTTCTGTTGTTACAAGAAATTCAGCTCTGACCCCAAACTTACAAAGTGGCTAGTCAAATAAAACCCAATGTCACAGGCCCTATACAGTTTAGGAAGTAGTTTAGCAATTTTAAACCCTTAATTAATTAATTAATTAATTAATGTTATAAGCTAATCAATTTTATTTTTTTATTTTTCAAATTTTTATTTAACTTCTAGGTAGCTAACATATAGTGTAATATTGTTTTCAGGAGCAGAATTTAGTGATTCATCACTTACATATAGCATCCAGTGCTCAACACAAATGTCCTCCTTAATGCCCATCACCCATTTAACCCACTCCCCACCCACTTTCCTCCATCAACCCTCAGTTTGTTCTCTATCATCAAGAGTCTCTTATGGTTTGTTTTCCTCTCTCTCTCTCTTTTTCCCTTCCCATATGTTCATCTGTTTTGTTTCTTAAATTCCACATATGAGTGAAATCATATGGTATTTGTCTTTCTCTGACTAACTGATTTTGCTTAGCATAATACATTTTAGCTCCATTCATGTCATTGCAAATGACAAGATTTCATTCTTTTTGGATGGCTGAGTAATATTCCATTGTATATATTCACTGCATTTCCTTTATCCATTCATCAGTTGATGAACATTTGGTTTCTCTCCATAGTTTGGCTATTGTTGATAATGCTGCTATAAACATCGGGGTGCATGTACCCCTTTGAATCTGTATTTTTGTATCTTTTAGTAAATACCTAGTAGTGCAATTGCTGGATCATAGAGTAGTTTATTTTTCACTTTTTGAGGAACCTCCACACTGTTTCTTAGAGTGGCTACGCCAGATTGCATTCCCACCAACAGTGCAAGAGGGCTTCCCTTTCTATGCATCCTCACCAACACCTATTGTTTCTTGTGTTGTTAATTTTAGCCATTCTAACAGGTGTGAAGTGCTATCTCAATGTGGTTTTGATTTGTATTTCCCTGATGATGAGTAATATTGAGCATCTTTTTATGCGTCTGTTAGCCATCTGGATATCTTCTTTGGAAAAGTGTCTATTCATGTCTTCTGCTCATTTCTTAACTGGATTATTTGTTTTTTGGGTGTTGAGTCTGATAAATTCTTTATAGATTTTGGATACTAATCCTTTAACAGATATGTCACTTGCAAATATCTTCTCTCATTCTCTAGGCTGCCTTTTAGCTTTGTTGATTGATTCCTTTGCTGTGCAGAAGCCTTTATCTTGATGAAGTCCCAAAAGTTCATTTTTGCTATCGTTTCCCTTGCCTCTAGTGACGTGTCTAGTAAGAAGTTGCTCCAGCCAAGGTCAAAGAGGTTGCTGCCTGTGTTCTCCTCTAGGATTTCGATAGTTTCCTGTCTCGCATTTAGGTCTTTCATCCATTTTGAATTTATTTTTGTGTTGAAACCCTTAGTTTAAGGGAAGTACACCTCGTGGTGGGGGAGGGAGGTCTCACTCCCATCTCTTGTGTTTTCCATATTGTTTTTTCCAATAACATGCTGTATTGCCAGAAAGAATTCTGGAAAACAGTTTTTGCATCTGGTTACATTTCTAGTGTTTACAATCATCCTTTTAGATTCTCTTTCCTCCCCTCAAATGGAAAACCCTTTAATTCAATTTTACCTTTAGCCATGGTACCCCCCCCACCCCCCACATTCATCTCTCTTATATATTGGAATTGGACCCAAGGTTGCATATTACTTAAAAGGGTTTCAGTGCCAAAAATAATTGGGAAATCATTAATCTAATTTAGTCTAATCACACCTGAAAGCTGAGAAAATTGAAGCTGAGAAAATTGAGGCTTGGAGATAGAAAGTGACTTCCTCAAGATTGTACATGGAGTTAGTGTCTAAGCTAGAGAATCTTCTCTGTGCTAGATATTCTTCCTGCTAACATACAGACGTTTGAATAAGCTCCCTTCAAAACAAACAAACAAACAAACAAACAAACAAACAAACACACCACTATTGGAGTATGGCCCAGATTTATTTTGAGAAGAGTATAGGAATTTCACAAATAACCACCTCCTCTTCTGAGGTAATAATCCCAAGCTCCTAGGCATAATTCATCATGGTACTAACAGAGCTAAAGAAAGCAAAGTCCAGGGAAGAATTTATAGTAAGGCCCCTCCTTATAAGTAGACACACAGAAAACACAGGGCTTGAAAGCTGGGTGCTACTTTCTCAAGGGAAAATATGGCTCTCTTTTGTTCCCTGAAGGGACTAAGGTTGGCTAGAAACCCATACACTGCCTTGGACTTGGGGTTGTCCCAGGGACAGAGATAATCACTGGGGATTTGGTAACCCAGGGTCACAACTGAGTAGAGTTGCAGTGCTTTCAGCAGTGTGTTGGTAAACGATTAACACTTGGCTCTGGGTGGGAGGGAGAAGCCTGGAGTTTAGTGTTTACCAATTGTGTGCTGCAAATTCTCCCACAGTGGTCAATTTCATGCTGCCAAGGTAATGTCACTGAATGCAAGTGGGGAAAAGTTGTGCAAAGTTAGCTCTTGGGAGCCTGTGCTACTGACTCCAGCATACCACTTAGCACTTTCCTCAATTCCATCTCTGCTTCTGGCTTCTACTGCAAACCACTGAGAACTGACAGCTGGAGCTGTAGGCTCAATTGTCACAGCCTCTTCTGCAGTCACAAGACATGTGGAGAGCTGGGCCTCCCTCCTTACAAGTAGGCAGCAGCCTCTACTTTTTCTGAGGTGGGTCTGGCTGAACCCTCTTGACATATCCCCAGTGTCTCCATCCATGCCTAGGGTTCTGACATTTATAAATAAATTTTTCCTTCTCTTCCTAGAGTCCTCTAAGAAAGCAGGATTTCTTAGATTTTGAGTGGTAAGTCTATAGCACTTTGGCAGGAGCATATTTGCCAGAATGGAGAGAGATGCTGAACTTGAAGGGTGTAGAGAGGAACCAAAGAACTAAAAAGGTCATGGGAAAGTTTCAGAGATGGTCTGGAATCAGTGTTCTCATTCCTCACAGTATGCTGATTTAATGAGGCCTCCAACTGAGTAGGGGAGGAGGCTACTTAAATTCTTCTTACCCTAAAGTCCTCAGGTAAAGCCCATGGTTAAAAGACTTTCCCTGTCCTAAGGGAAGGCATTTTTGATTGCCTTGGAAAAAGGAGGCTATAGGACAGTTCTGAAAGATTCCATAACACCTATACCAGAGACCAAATAAATTCCAGATGACATTAAATGTAAAAAAGCAAAACCTTCAAATGTTTACAAGAAAACATAGGACATAGGGGAGAAAAGGATTTCTTAAATAAGATTCAAAAAGTACTTAAGGTAAAAGAAAAGAGATACATTCTACCACATTAAAATTAACTTACGTTCTTCAAAGGACCCATTAAAAAAAGATAGACTTCTAATTGGGAAAAGATATTTGCAACATAGTAAACTATCAAAGGATTCATACAGAAAATAACCTCTGCAAAGCTATATCACAAATGCAAACAAACAGTTAAAAGAGAAATGGGCAAATTACATGAACAAGCAATTCATAGAAGAGGAAACAAATGACCAACAGTCATACTCAATCTCATTAATAGTCAATATTGTATGCTATCTATTGCATTCCAACTAGATTGGCAAATATTTTTAAAAATGTGACTACCAAGTGTTGCATAAGGTGTGGAGTAGTGAGGGGTGCCTGCGTGGCTCAGTGAATTGAGCATCAGACTCTTGATTTCAGCTCAGGTCATGATCCCAGGGTTGTGGGATCGAGCCCTGTGTTGGGCTCTGCACTGAGTGTGGAGCCTGCTTAAGATTTTCTCTCTCTCTCTCTCTCTCTGTCTGTCTCTCTCTGTCTGTCTGTCTCTCTCTCCCTGTTCCCCTCTCCCCTACTTGTGCTCTCTTTCTTAAATAAAAGCGGACTAATGAGACATAAAAACTGCTGATTGGTGGAGAAATTGGTGCAATTGCTTTAGTGAACAATCTGATGCTATCTTGAAACTTAAAGATAAGCACATTTATAATTAAGCAACTTCACTTTAAGTATACCCTCTAGAACAGGTTTTTTTTTTCAACTTTGGTATTAATAACATTTGGGGCCGGATGATTTTTATTTTTGTTCAGAGCTGTACTGTGCATTTTAGGCTGTTTATTGGCATTCTTAACTCCTATCCACTAGCCAGTATCAGCTTTCTGTCTCCTACCCATTCCCCTGGTTGTGACAACAACAAAAAAAGGTATCCAGAGATTGACAAATGTCACCTAAGGGGCAAACTTGCCCTGATTGAGAATTACCACTCTAGAGAAATTGTTATATGCTTGTAGCAGGAAATATGCAAAAAATGTTCATGGTGGAATTATTGTCAACAACAACAATGAAATTATGCAATGAAATGAATATCTGGAGATTATTATTAATCAACAATAGAATGGATAAATAATTGTGGTACATCCACACAATGGAATACTGTATAGTAGTGAAGATGAGTGGACTACAACTTTGGAAATCATTAAAATATAATTTGGGGTGAAAAAATCAAACTTCAGAAGAATAAAAACTGATGATTCCATTTGCATGGCACTTAAAAACAAGTGAAACAACAACAAAAAAATGCAATGTCCAAGGATATATACATATACAGTAAAGCTCTGAAGAGAAACAAAGGGAATGAGGGAAAAAGCAAAATTGAAGATAGTAGATTATTCTCAGCAGGGAAAGAGAGAGGCATCATGAGAGAGGGCACACAAGTAACTTCTGTTTCTTAAATTAGGGGTAGATTATGGATGTTTATCATATTTTAAACATTGCTAATTGTGTGTATTGCATATATTCTTTTATAGGTAGCAATAAGTGCACAAGAACAAACTGAAAAAAGAAGAAATCATGGGACATTTTTGAAGAAGAGACCTACTGTGCCAGAATATCTAGCTGAACCAGCCGGGAGAACCAACCAGGTAGGGGAACCAGCCACAGCTTTCAGAACACAAAGCATGCAGATGCTTGTCTTCTGTCCACTCACCACTGCTGGATTGATTTGTCTCAAGGCTTCCATGATCTGAAAACTTACTCCTTGTCACTTAGCTGAATGACTTTGACCAGGTCCTCTTCCTTCTCTCAGCTTTAGTTTCCCCAAAGAGAAAAAAAAAGTGAGGACTGGATTGCAAATCAGAGTTGGTGAGTACCTATGTATCTTATTCCATTCTGTGCCCATGGAAAACATGAATAATTGATCACAACACTCATTTTAAGTTAGGAAGAGACCTCCCAATTGCTTTCAATATAACTGTCATCAATTGGCCACATGTAGCAATAGAGAGGAAATCTCTACTTTTAATATTTTATTTTGAAAGTTCCTTCATTGTTTGTCATTCTCTGCATTCCTTCCCTCCCATTCCATATTTAGTCACCCTAATTAGTTTGGGAGCTCTTTAAAGGATGGGACTATGTCTCGTTTCCCTGGTACTCCCCTATACCTTGTGTTTAGTGGACACTAGAGTTTCAGTAAAAACTGGATGACTGGAAAGCATCGTTCTTCCATCTTTTGCACCATTCATATCCCAGATCAAGAAAGAAGCAGATCATTTAGAGCCCAGTTTCTGCTGGAGATTTGTGAAAAAGACAAAGGAAGTTGGAGAAGCCATGTGCAGGAATAGGAGAAGACATGGGTTCAAAACTGAGCTGAGAGGTTGTGGTGTGAGTGGGGCTAATATTAAAGGGGGGGAAAGATAATAGAAATGGCCTCAGGCTGAGTAAGTAAAATTCTCTGTTGACTTTGCCAATTCGTATAATCTCTTGGAGCTGCACTTCATCTGTTAACTCTACCAAACAAAGGAGATGGTTTCCTTAATTCTCTGATTCCAATTTGATTGAAATTGAAGTGGTGAGCCAGAGAGCCAAAAACCCAGGAGGATATTTTACAACCAAACACTGCACGCCCTCCAGTGGTAGAAGACCAATAACTCAGCGAAAACGGAGACCTGAATTTTTGCTTAAAATAGATTTTGGAAGTATTACATAAGGCTTTTCTTTTGGTCTCAACTGGATACTTAGGATTCTATACAGATTTTTCAAAAATGCTATAATGCTGTGGAAGAGTGTTATTGTAATGTTATCAATAACCAGAATATCATAACTGAAATTAATCATAAAAATAATTTATCCAAGTTTTCATTACACCTAAGAAATTAAGTTCAAGAGGTAAAGGGACAGGTCTGTATCGTGGCCTCTATCTTCTGACTCCCAGTTCAGTGCTTGTACAACTCTGCTTCTTGTGTTCCCTATAGCAGTAGTTTTTGAACATTTGTCATGGGCATGACACTGTGTTGGGCATTACTGGGGATAATGATAACAGTGTTCAATTACTGAGCCTTACTCTTTGCGGAGCACTATTCTAAGTGCGTCCCATTTATTTCTTATTAATTCTCACAACAACCTTATGAGATCATATAATTATCCTTATTGTGTAGATGAGGAAACTGAGGCTCAAAGGATATTAAGGTGTTACTAAAAGAAGTAAATGATACATCTCTTCCCTCAAGCCATTTACAGCCTAGGTGGAAAGACAAGCTTGCTTATCTGTGCTGGAAGGAAAGATACATCTATAATTAGCTGTGGCTAATTTGTCTAGGACACAGAGTTTTGCAGCTAGGACACTAAGGCCTGAGACAGGAGGTGGGTTTTCTCAGTGGATTTCTTTGTAATGTTGATGGATGGGACTCACATTGGCACTTAAGCTCAAGGGTGACCAACAGGTGTCAGCTCACATAATTATTCCTGTGGAGTAGCATCTGCCCTGCATAGTGCTATATCCTGTGGTTGTATCTCAACTCAGGAGGAATATGTGTCTGAACAACTAGTGATCTCTGCTATGGGTAAGGGATGGGGGCAGTTGATGTGATGTCACATAATTGCCATAATTGCTCCAAATGAGCTAAATTCTACAAAGCTTACACGTTCTGCAGTATTGTCTGCAGTCACAGAAGCAAGGGCATCACTTGGGAGCTTTATAGAAATGCAGAAACTCAGGCCCCATTCCAGACCTATTGAATGAGAATCTTCATCGTAATCAAAGCCTGAGGTAACTTGTATGCTGCTATAAAGCTTGTTTACACAAACATTTGTAAATGTGGCATTTCAGGTGACAGGACCTGCATTCTGCTGCATTGATTCCATGACGTTATGTGTTTCTTTTCTCCCCTTTTAAAAATTGTATTTTCAAATGATCATACAGTAAAATGGACTTATTTTTGCTGTACAGTCCTATGAATTTTAACACACGTACAGATTTATGAACTACCATCACAGGATGCAATACCATTCAATCATCATAAAAAACTTTCTCATGCTGTTTCTCTACAGGCACACTCTGCCTCTAATCCTGAATCCCTGGTGATCACTGATATATTCTCTGTCACCTTCTAGATGGTTCCCAATTTATGATGCTTTGATTTATGAATTTTTAACCTTATGATGGATGAGAAAGAAACACATTCAGTGGAAACTGTACTTTGAATTTTGAATTTGGATCTTTTGCTGGGCTAGTGGTATGGGGTACGATCCTCTCTGGTGATGCTGGGCTGGATGGTGAGCCTCAGCAACTGGTCAGCCACGTGACCATCAATTTACTTACAACCATCCAGTACCCATACAACTTTTCTGGTTTTCACTTTAAGTATAGTATTCAATAAATTACCTGAGATATTCCACACTTTATTATGAAATAGGCTTTGTACTAGATGACCGCGCCCAACTATAGGCTAACTTAAGTGTTCCGAACACGTTAAATTAGACTAGTCGAAGCTATGATGTTTGGTAGGGTAGGTGCATTAAAGTGCATTTTTGAGCTACGATATGTTCAACTTACAATGGGTTTATCAGGAAGTAACCCCATCCTGAGTCAAGGAAGGTCTGTAGTTTGTGTTTTTGGGAATGTCACATAAATGGAACCATACTGTGTGTCATTTTTGAGACTGGTTTCTTTCATTCGGTGTGCCTTTCATAATTGGGTTTTAGTAGCTTTTTTTTCTTTCTTTGTTTCCCAGCTGTAAAGACAATATTAAATTCTGTGAGTCCATAGAAAAGGCAATTTCTCATATAAATGTTAAGATTCTCAATTACTCTAGGAATATATAAATATATTCATGTCTATGCTCTTTCAAGTGTGATAGTGTGTACTGAGCTTACTTCCTAGACACTCAACCTGATGTCTTGAGTTAAATTATCACTTGGTATGTGCTCTACTTCATGTAATGCTTACTCATATTCCCTTTATGAGGCTAACATTTCCTTCATTTTTCTTTTTAAAATAACATTTTTAAAGAATGGTATTCCTTAACTGTCTTTGTAAATCACGTTTTGGATGGAACTCTTAAGTATCTATCTGCCCCATCCCACCAGGCATTATAAAAGGGAACAAAATCAAACAATATGTTTTAAAAACCATGTTTTGAAACAAAGTATGTTTTGAAACAAAGGGCTCTAAAGGCTTCTCCTTATAAGGAGAAACACAACAATGACAACGACGGTGAAACTTTTGAAACTCTTCCCTAGAATGGAATCTTCTCCATCATACTCATGCTTCATGCTGGCAAATGAGTCTCCCATCCATCCTTTGTTAGAAATCACCAGCCCTGGAAGAAGTCAGGCCGGGTGTTGTTACTATCTTTGTGCAGATGAAGAAGGTGAAGAAGACTGGACAGGCAGGGGAGTAGTCCAAGGTTACACAGCTGGCTGGGCTGGAGCCAGAATCAGAATCCAGAACTTTGGGTTCTTCTATGCTCATGAGGCATCTCGTATTGCAGGCTTTTGTTCTATTCGGTACTCACAAAAACCTCTTTAGATCAATTACGTGCCCCAAACAGGAGCAATCTCTTCTCTTATGACAATGAAAGTTTTTTGTTTATGGTAATCTTCTAAAACTTCATGAATATTTTGATAGTGATTCTATTCCATCATGTTTTGTTAGATTCTAGCCACACAGAGCAATCTGGTTTGAGGATGTAATTCCTTTGCAATTACAATCACACAAGTAGACACTTCTGTTTCCAGAGAGTAAAACTAGGAAGACCAAAGTCATTTTCTAGTTCAATTCTCCTGCTTCCCATTTTAGAGCTTCCAAGGATGGAGCCTTATGAAGCAAAATTTCTTAGAAAATGAGATAGCCTTCTTTTCTCCCTTAGAACTGCCATGGGCTTTGGTAGCTGCCTCTTGACACCTTTCTGATCAGGTTTATTGGGACACCTTACAATCCAGGAAATGAATATTTCAGTGTAAGTGGCTATAATTTTAGCTCACATCTTCAGGGACATTTTGTATGGCATTTAATCTGAAATGTGCTGTACATCTGTAATTTGGGAGCCAGTTTTTTCTGAGTCACAGAAACCAAAGCTGAGGGCCTCTTTGAACTTGATTAGTGAGTACCAGAATGGAAGCAGCCAATGATTAGCCCTCATGCCTATATCTTGCTTTCTATTCTCTCAGCCACCTTTCTACCCATCCCCACAACATTCTCTGCTATACCTCTAATTAACAGTGCCCAGATGCCGTGGGCCACTCCTGCAGGATAACCTGTCACCATGTCATGCTGCAGAAGCCTATCCAGTGTGAGCAGCAGCTCAGAATTCCTTAATTAACAAGGCTGATGTGGGGTTGTAAACACAGCTGTGGGCTGCTGGCTCCACAGACCTGCCTGTGTACAGCAAGCAAGGCAATGTCAGGTGGTAACATGGCTTCATTGTCCTGGGCCTCCTTAACTGAACTTGACAGAAGATCCTTGGCAGGGGAGCCAACAGCAACATACCAGTCTCTCCAGAGGTACCCAGAGGCAGGGCTCTTTTTGCTTGGAGTTTCTATCCTTAGAGACAATCTAATGATGAAAGAGAGTCTTGGAGAAGCAGGGGAAAGAGCAACAGCTTATTTACAAAAGGGAATATTTTCCAGTCATTAAGCTTTTATTTTTAGTGAATCCCCCAAGAGGGGACTTCGATACTGACCTCTTCTTCCCAGCTCTGTTAGTAGTGATTACTTACCTTTCACCCCAAACTGGGCTATGACAACTTTCTCTATGGAAGAGACACCCTCATCCCTTTAGCAGACAAAGTTGTTTGACATATGAGAGCGACAGCACCTTATTCTCCAGGGAGCCAGAGTGTACAAAATACTTCCATACCTGCCTTTTCAGAAGAACCCATTTAAGCCTCACCAGTCCCAGTTTACCGATGAAGACACTGAGGTTTGGAGAAGTTAAGCAACTTGCACAAGGTTGTGTAAGAAGCCAGTGACTGGGCTAAAACTAGAATGGAATCTTTAGTCTCCACACTCTGTGCCCTTTCCACTGCCTCCTAGAAGCCCTGCCAGATCTTCTGAGAGAGGCAGCAACTCATAATGAAGTCTGACTGTTGGCCTGAGGGGTTGGAATCCCTCAGCCTGCCTCGGGAACCCAGGCCCAGCCTTGATGGCCAGCACTTCCTGTGTCAGTGTTCGGACCAGCACTCAGAGCTCACGGACTGTGCGTTCCAGTAGCAGAAAAGGGAAAAACATGTGAGGCAGCTTGTTTGTAATTAAAAAAGAGAAGAAAACAGGAAAATAAGTGAACTCACAAGCAGGCCAAAGATGAGTTCCTTCCTGATGAGTTCCTTCTTGCTCCTGGCAGAGCATTTTCCGTTTATGAGGCCCGCGAGATGTCCATTGCTGCTAGAATTTCTAATACTGGGTTCTTTAATAATTCAACCTGACCACCAGTCCATGTACTGGTCAAACAGCACACGGACACACACACAATTGTCCTTTGCAAACAACAGATGCACTATTCTAATATGTATCATTATACTAATTATATATATGGTAATATAAATGGTTCTTCTGATCAGGTCTGTTGGGACATTATAGGGCTCCCAAACTGTAATATGTGCAGCCGCGGTTTGCAAAGCACAGCGGTAGAGGTTAAAGGGTATCAGAAATGACTAAACCAGGCTCCTTCCTTGCTTTTGACTTGCTTCCAGTCTTGTGGGAAAGTCTGAACTCTTGCAAACAACTTTTTGAAATATGAGGCAGAATGAAGTAAGAGCTATAACTGAATGAAACATTAAGTGCTATATGAGCTGGAGGAGGGAGAACTTTTTCCAATAGGATAATGGAAGACTTCAGGTAGAGAAGGGATTTGTGGTCGGCTTTGAAGGACAGTAGGATTGAGACAGAAAAAAGGCAGGAAAGGCATTCTGGGCTCAGGGCTCAGGGGAGCATAGGCTGGGATGTCCACAAAGTTCTGTTTCACCAGAGGATGAGTGTAAGGTGAAGGACCTGTGAATGGCTAGAAGCAGAGGAAAGGGACCAGGCATAAAAAAGGGTTATAAATTGAGGTGGGATTTTTAATTTTTTTTTACGTTTTTATTTTTATTTTTTTATTTTTGAGAGAAAGAGAGAGCAAGGTGGGGAGGGGCAGAGAGAGAGGGGAGAGAGAGAATCCCAAGCAGGCTCCGCACTGTCTGCGTAGAGCCCAATGTGGGGCTTGAACTCAAGAACCGTGAGATTGTGACCTGAGCTGAAACCAATAGTCAGATGCTTAACTGACTGAGCTGCCCAGGTTCCCTGAGGTGGGATGTTTAATAGTTTTATGTCCAGGGGCCTGGAAAAATTTAGATCTGCTCTACCAGTCATTCCTCCTCCCAATCGATTTTCCAGTGGAAATAGAGTCAAGGAGGAATTACAGCTAAGTGGGAATCTAATTAGCCCTGAAAGTACCCAATAATCCTCCATGTGGAGTTCTGGGGAAAGCGCTGACTTTAGCTTGAAGCCTAACTTGGGCTTTAAGTCTCAAAGAGTTGAGTCTGAATCCTTCTGACCAGCTCTATTATATAGAATGACAAGGGCCAGCATGCTTAGGCATGCATATGGAGATACAGTCTCCCAACCACACGGAGAAGGTAATGGGTTTGTACCTTTAACATACAGTAATCTGATCCCACAGAAAATGTGACATGAAAAATGACCTAGAATTTTGATCAGTCAGATTAGTAACTCTTCCTCTCTTGAAAGGTGAGGGAAGTAGCTAGAAAGGGGTGACAGAGGTTTGCATGGTATGAGGAGAGGGGCGGGAACAATCCTTCTTCTACAGGCGGGGAAGTGGATGAAGCTCCATGAACCAGGAGGACACAGGTTCTGGTTGGCAGAGCAAAATGGGAGGGCTCTGGTCCTAGCAAACAGTCAGGAACTGGTAAAATTGATGGAGTGCATGAGCCAGAAAAAAGGTGATGGTTAGAGGACCAAGGGATTGACAGGAAATGAGGAGCAGGGCACGACAAGTAGGAGAAGGCACAAATGATATTAACAACAAAGCACATGGAAACAGTGTTGCCCAAATGCTCTGTTAGCATTTTGAGATCAAGTCCCTGGTGAACTCAAGCAATGATGACTGCAGGTAGTCAACTTGGTAGTAATGGAGTGGGGGGTTTGGAGAGACCTTGTCTATGGCAGTGGGAGGTAGAGACTTCAGCCCTGTCCTCCAGCTCTCACAAGAGCTCTTCTGCCATATCACATACTCATGTGATGCATTAAATGCTGTTTTTCCCAAAGAGGGATTTCCATGCTTTGCAATGTTTGGAAACTATTGGCATGGCAACAAATATTGGATTGGAATTAATTCAGCAAACAAGGGTTTTGTCCCAATTCTGCTATTTCAGCTTGATGGCTTTGAACAATAATAAAAACTATAACAACGACCAGATGGTCACTAACTGAGAGTGGGCTAAGCTGTGGGTTAGGGACTGTATGTCATAAGTACCTTACCTGTTCTCCTTCACTGAATCCTCACAATAATTCTGTGCCATAGGAATATTATTCCAATTTCACAGTTGAGGAAAGTGAGATGCAGAAAAGTAACTTGCTCAAAGAGATACATAGCTGGTGCCAAACCCAGGCCTCAAACCCAGGTCTGTCTGATATCAAGGACTCTGATCTTACAGGACTCATGCTACCACTCTGTATGTCTTTCACTCCCACCTATAACAGGTAAATGAGGTTCCCTGTCTATCCCCACAGAGTATGGCCAAGGATCAAATGGATGAATCTGGGTGAAGAAAACAAAGTGAACTATAAGTGCTTTATTTTATGTATTAAAAATATTTTTTAATGTTTATTTATTTTTGAGAGAAAGAGACAGAGTAGGAGTGGGGGAGGGGCAGAGAGAGAGGGAAACACAAAACTGAAGCAGGCTCCAGGCTCCAAGCTGTCAGCACAGAGCCTAACGCGGGGTTTGAACTCACAGACCTTGAGATCATGACCTCAGCTGAAGTTGGACACTTGACCAACTGAGCCATGCAGGTGTCCCAAAAGTGCTTTAAGAGGAAGTATTACCCTATTCGAAGTCTGGTGTCTTTATTTTTTTTTTATTTATTTATTTTTTTTTTTAACGTTTATTTATTTTGGGGACAGAGAGAGACAGAGCATGAACGGGCGAGGGGCAGAGAGAGAGGGAGACACAGAATCGGAAACAGGCTCCAGGCTCTGAGCCATCAGCCCAGAGCCCGATGCGGGGCTCGAACTCACGGACCGAGAGATCGTGACCTGGCTGAAGTCGGATGCTTAACCGACTGCGCCACCCAGGCGCCCCAAGTCTGGTGTCTTTAAATATTTATTGAATGAATACATCTTAATTGGGAATGAAATTTCTCTGTATCTCTATCCACCTATTAAAAAATTTCTTTTTTGGTCCTAATTGTGTGAACAAGAGGTATTTCCTAAGCCACAGGAAAACTATCTTTTAGAAAATCTTTTAGTAGAAGAGCTTCCTCCCCAAGTTTGATTGGTTTTAGAGGATCAAAAAATGATTGACCTGAGGCTGCTCTTCATGAAAGGAGTCACAAAAGAGCTGTGTCTCATTGAGCATACTGTATGCTAAGCATTATTGTTATCTCAAATCCTCACATGTGGGCATTATTATTTTCGTTTTATAGGCGAGGGAACTCAGCCTTCATGAGGTTGAGAGATTCACCCAAATTTATCCAGCTCAAAGGGCAATCATGAAGCCTGAAAATATTGGATACCTTGGAATAGAAATACAGCTTTGGAGCCACAGCTTGAAAATCACTTTCACTCCCTACAAAAAAAAAAAAAAAAAAAGAAAAAGAAAAAGAAAAAGAAAATGGGTACCACTGCCTATTAGAAAAGCATTTCCCAAAAGATGAATATGAATAGTTTTAGCAGCCCTGTGACCCTAAAGAGTGAGGGCTGGTTACTCCCTGGAGCCCGGGCATCGTCTCCAGCTTGTCTCAGTAGCCCATGGCGCTCACACCCTCCTGGCGAGGATCTTGTTTTCCTCCCCAACACAGGCGGGCTGGAGCTTTTCTGATAGTGTTTAACTTCAGCAAGTCTCTGCACGCGCCTCTGATCTAGTGTTGAAACAAAGCACCAGTGAGGGAGGCCTAGTTTAGAATGAGTCAGTCTGATGCCCTGTTTCTTGTTAAGCACTATTCCCCCCTCCGGGTATGTACTTTTCCCCACCCGTCCAACTTGGTCAACACAAGTCTGGGCTTCCCTCTCCCCACGAAGGCAAACATTGACAAGAGCAGGAAGGGAAAAAAAGTCCATGGCTGGAATTAAAACTCTGTGCTTTTAGGAGGAGGATCAAGAGCCCTTCACCTTGCCAAACATTATTTGAATTTTGTAGAACAAACACTGGAGTTTAAGTTACATCCTCGAATTCAATATTTGGCATAGGATAGTAATCGTTGGTGATTTCCCCCCCTTGGTGTAGCGGTTAATTGCTTTGAGATAAAGTGACAGACCCTATCAGAGGATTTTAAGCATTCATTTGCTTTGCATTACCCTTTTTTAACTAGTGAAGAAACGGATTAATTTCTTCACCCAGGACTTTATAGCTACACGAAGAGTCGGCTGTGTCAAACTGAGGGGCTCCTATTTTGTGTTAGAGTGCCTTTGCAACTATGTTAGACCTAACCATTTTTGTTGGTATCAGTAGCCACTGAAATAAAGCTATTTGCCTTGGGTCAGCTTGCAAACACATTCTTAAACATTGATCTGCTAGGAACTAATAGTTTTTACTGTTGCTAAATATTCTGCTTCATTTTACCACCACTTCTAATGCTTTGGAAAGTCCTCTGGAGTCTGCTTGGGTTTGTATCTGGGCTGTGCCACATACTCGCTCTATTATCTTAGGAAATTGTATTGACCACTCTGCATCTCAATTTCCCTCTCCATAAAATGAGGCTACTAGTAACACCCACCTAACAGAGTTATTGACAGAGTCAGGTGAGACTATACATATACTGAGGTCAGAACAGTTGCCGGGCACATAGTAAATGCCCAATAAATATCAGGTGTCACTATTTCATGAGGGCTTAGGAAATTTAAGTTTTGGTTAGGTCACTAACCAGCTTCTTACCCTCTGTGCCTCAGTTTACCTATCTGTGAGATAAAATTCTTGTTGCTTTGCCGTTCCAAATTGAACGAATTTACTTACATGCTGAGCAATATAGACACTTACTCATTTGCTAATTTATTCACTGATGAATATTCATGTAGGGCCAACTATGGCAGGTAAAGTGAGCAAGACAAAGGAGTTCCCTGTTTTCAAGGAGTTTTTAGCCTGTGGAGGACACAGAAAATTATACAAGCAGTCAAAATAAGGATGATAATTACTAGGAGAGTTGCATATGGGCTGCTGGGGGTGTGTACAGCAGGGGTAACTCAATAGTTTGAGGGTGGAAGGGGTTAAGGAAGACTTCTTAGAAATGATAATAAGCTAAAACCCAGGGGAGGAATAGGAGTTCACCAGGTAAAGAGAGAAAGAGTGTTCTAGAGAGTGAGAGCAGAACACGTGAATGCCCAGAGATCAGAGACAGCAAGAGAATAAAGTGGCTCTACTGTATCTCATCTACTTGGAGACCCGTTGATTTTAAGATAAGCCCTTATTTTATATACTCCCGAGAACAAGAAAAACCTACCAGTTAAATATGGCATAAGGTTTTCTTATAACTTAGGGTTTAAATACTATTTGAAAGAGACTTTTAAAAAAATTCTTAGGACCCTTCTACTCTGCCATCTTTCCAGGCTCTGCATTTTTAAAATTCTTAACTGGGCATATATTTTATCAAATAGCACTCTATCAAATAGAGCAAAATAATATATATGTAAAATAATTTACTTTCAGTCTTCCTAAAACTTTTAGAGTCAGATTCTTTTGAAAGGTATTTTTTTTTTAATGTTTATTTATTTCTGAGAGAGAGAGATACAGAGTGTGAATGGGGAGGGGCAAAGAGAGAGGGAGACACAATCTGAAATAGGCTCCAGGCTCTGAGCTGTCAGCATAGTGCCCAACGCGGGTGGGCACCAACCACAAGTTCATGACCTGAGCTAAAGTTGGACGCTTAACCCACTGAGCCACCCAGGCATCCCTTGAAAGGTATTTTTAAATCAGAGGTATTGATGTGAAGCATTTCCACACAATAAGGTCAAGACCATTGGTGATGCTGGCACAAAAACAGACACATAGACCAATGGAATAGAATAGAAACCCCAGAACTAGACCCACAAACGTATGGCCAACTCATCTTTGACAAAGCAGGAAAGAACATCCAATGGAAAAAAGACAGTCTCTTTAACAAATGGTGCTGGGAGAACTGGACAGCAACATGCAGAAGGTTGAAACTAGACCACT